>NC_083317.1:91903978-92225614 GCF_963455315.2 Globicephala melas
CCTCTAGGCTTTCTATTCTGTTCCATTGATCTATATTACTGTTTTTGTGCCAGTACCATATTGTCTTGATTACTGTAGCTTTGTAGTATAGTCTGATGTCCGGGAGTGTGATTCATCCAGCTCTGTTTTTTTCCCTCAAGATTGCTTTGGCTATTCAGGGTCTTTTGTGTATCCATACAAATTTTAAGATTTTTTGTTCTGGTTTTGTAAAAAATGCCACTGGTAATTTGGTAGGGATTGCATTGAATCTGTAGATTGCTTTGGGTAGCATAATCATTTTCACAATATTGATTCTTCCAATCCAAAAACATGGTATATCTCTCCATCTGTTTGTGTCATCTTTGATTGATTTCATCAGTGTCTTATAGTTTTCGGAGTACAGGTCTTTTACCTCCTTATGTAGGTTTATTCCTAGGCATTCTATTCCTTTTGTTGCAATGGTGAAAGGGAATGTTTCCCTAATTTCTCGTTCTGATATTTCATTGTTAGTGTATAGAAATGTAAGAGCTTTCTGTGCATTAATTTTGTATCCTGCTACTTTATCAGATTCATTGATTAGTCCTAGTATTTTTCTGGTGGCATCTTTAGGATTCTCTATGTATAGTCATGTCATCTGCAAACAATGACAGTTTTACTTTTTCTTTTCCAATTTGTATTCCTTTTATTTCTTTTTCTTCTCTGACTGCTGTGGCTAGGACTTCCAAAACTATGTGGAATAATACTGACTAGAGTGGACATCCTTGTTTTGTTCCTGATCTTAGAAGAAATGCTTTCATTCCTTCACCATTTAGAATGCTGTTTGCTGTGGGTTTGTCATATATATGGCCTTTATTATGTTGAGGTAGATTTGGTCTACGTCCACTTTCTGGAGAGTTTTTATCATAAATGGGTGTTGAATTTTGTCAAAAGTTTTTCCTGCATCTACTGAGATGCTCATGTGGTTTTTATTCTTCAGTTTGATAATATGGTGTACCACATTGATTGATTTGCATATATCGAAGAATCCTTGCATTCCTGGGATAAATCCCAATTGATCGTAGTGTATGATCCTTTTTTTTTTTTTTTTTTCCAGAACGCGGGCCTCTCACTGCTGTGGCCTCTCCCACTGCAGAGCACAGGCTCCGGATGGGCAGGGTCAGCAGCCATGGATCACAGGCCCAGCCACGGCTCACAGGCCCAGCCACTCCACAGCATGTGGGATCTTTCCAGACCAGGGCACAAACCCGTGTTCCCTGCATCAGCAGGTGGAATCTCAACCACTGCGTCACCAGGGAAGCCTGGTATGATCCTTTTAATGTGTTGTTTGATTCTGTTCGCTAGTATTTTGTTGAGGATTTTTGCATCTATATTTATCAGTAATATTAGTCTTTTCCTTTTTTTGTAGTATCCTTGTCTGGTTTTGGTATCTGGGTGATGGTGGCCTCATAGAATGAATTTGGGAGTGTTCCTTCCTCTGCAATTTTTTTGGAAGAGTTTGAGAAAGATGGGTGTTAGCTCTTCTCTAAATGACAGAATTCACCTGTGAAGCCATCTGGTCTTGGAGTTTTGTTTTTTGGAAGATTTTTAATCACAGTTTCAATTTTTTTACTTCTGATTGGTCTGTTCATATTTTCTATTTCTTCCTGGTTTGGTTATGGTTATACATTTCTAAGAATTTCTCCATTTCTTCCATGTTATCCATTTTATTGGCATAGAGTTGCTTGTAGTAGTCTCTTAGGATGCTTTGTATTGCTGCAGTGTCTGTTATAACTTCTTCTTTTTCATTTCTAATTTTATTAGTTTGAGTCCTCTCCCTCTTTTTCTTCATGAGTCTGGCTAAAGGTTTATCAATTTTGTTTATCTTCTCAAAGAACCAGATTTTAGTTTAATTGATCTTTGCTATTGTTTTCTTTGTTTCTATATCATTTATTTCTGCTCTGATCTTTATGATTTCTTTCCTTCTACTAACTTTTGGTTTGGTTTGTTCTTCTTTCTCTAGTACCTTTAGGTGTAAGGTTAGCTTGTATATTTGAGATTTTACTTGTTTCTTGAGGTAGGCTTGTATTGCTATAAACTTCCCTCTTAGAACTGCTTTTGCTGCATCCCATAGGTTTTGGATCGTCATGTTTTGGTTGTCATTTGACTCTAGGTTTTCTTTGATTTCCTCTTTGATTTCTTCAGTGATGTCTTGGTTATTTTAACGTATTGTTTAGCCTCCATGTGTTTGTGTTTTTTACGTTTTTTTCCTGTAATCGATTTCTAATCTCATAGCACTGTGGTTGGAAAAGATGTGTGATATGATTTCAATTTTCTTTATTTTACTGAGTCTTGATTTGTGACCCAAGATGTGATCTATCCTGGAGAATGTTCTGTGTGCACTTGAGAAGAAAGTGTAATCTGCTGTTTTCGGATGGAATATCTGATAAATATCAATTAAATCTATCTGGTCTATTGTGTCATTTAAAGCTTGTGTTTCCTTATTAATTTTATGTCTCAATGACCTGTCCATTGGTGTAAGTGAGATGTTAACGTTCCCCACAATTATTATTATTTTTTTATTATTATTATTTTGGCTGCATTTGATCTTCTTTGCTGCGTGCAGGTTTTTCTCTAGTTGTGGCGAGTGGGGGCTACTCTTTGTTGCAGTGTGCGGGCTTCTCATTGCAGTGGCTTCTCTTTTTGTGGAGCACAGGCTCTAGGCATGCAGGCTTCAGTAGTTGTGGCACGCAGGCTCAGTAGCTGTGTCACATGGGCTTAGTTGCTCTGCGCCATGAGGAGTCTTCCCGGACCAGTGCTCGCACCCGTGTCTCCTGCATTGGCAGGAAGATTCTTAACCATTGAGCCACCAGGGAAGTTCCCCCAACTATTATTGTTTTAATGTCGATTTCCTCTTTTATAGCTGTTAGAATCTGCCTTATGCATTGAGGTGCTCCTATGTTCAGTGCATATATAATTGTTATATCTTCTTCTTCGATTGATCCCTTGAACATTATGTAGTGTCCTTCCTTGTCTCTTGTAACATTCTCTATTTTAAAGTCTATTTTATCTGATATGAGTATTGTTACTCTAGCTTTCTTCTGATTTCCATTTGCATGGAATATCTTTTTCCATTCCCTCACTTTCAGTCTGCATGTGTCCCTAGGTCTGAAGTGGGTCTCTTGTAGACAGCATACATATGGGTCTTGTTTTTGTATCCATTCAGCGAGCCTGTGTCTTTTGGTTGGAGCATTTAATCCATTCACGTTTAAGGTAATTATAAATATGTATGTTCCTATTACCATTTTCTTAATTGTTTTGGGTTGTTTTTGTAGGTCCTTTTCTTCTCTTGTGTTTCCTGCTTAGAGAAGTTTCTTTAGCATTTGTTGTAGAGCTGGTTTGGTGGTGCTGAATTTTCTAAGCTTTTGCTTGTCTGTAAAGCTTTTGATTTCTCCATCGAATGTGAATGAGATCCTTGCTGGGTAGAGTAATCTTGGTGGTAGTTTCTTCTCTTTCATCACTTTAAATATGTCCTGCCACTCCCTTCTGGCTTGTAGAGTTTCTGCTGAGAAATCAGCTGTTAACCTTATGGGAGTTCCCTTGTATGTTATTTGTCAATTTTCCCTTGTTGCTTTTAATAATTTTTCTTTGTCTTTAATTTTTGTCAATTTGATTACTATGTGTCTCAGTGTGTTTCTCATTAGGTTTGTCCTGTCTGGGACTCTCTGCACTTCCTGGACTTCAGTGGCTATTTCCTCTCCCATGTTAGGGAAATTTTCGACTATGAACTCTTCAAATGTTTTTTCAGGTCCTTTCCCTCTCTCTTCTCCTTCTTGGACCCCTATAATGAGAATGTTGTTGCATTTAATGTTGTTCCAGAGGTCTCTTAGGCTGTCTTCATTTCTTTTCATTCTTTTTTCTTTATTCTGTTCCGTGGCAGTGAATTCCACCATTCTGTCTTCCAGGTCACTTATCCGTTCTTCTGCCTCAGTTATTCTGCTATTGATTCCTTCTAGTGTAGTTTTCATTTCAGTTATTTTTGTTCATCTTTTTTTGTTTGTTCTTTAATTCTTGTAGGTCTTTGTTAAACTTTTCTTGCATCTTCTAGATCCTTGCCTCCATTCTTTTTCCAAGTTCCTGAAGTATCTTCACTATCATTATTCTGAATTCTTTTTCTGGAAAGTTGCCTATCTCCACTTCAGTTAATTGTTTTTCTGGTGTTTTATCTTGTTCCTTCATCTGGTACATAGTCCTCTACCTTTTCATTTTGTCTATCTTTTTGTGAATGTGGTTTCCTTCCACAGGCTGCAGTATCGTAGTTCTTTCTTGCTTCTGCTGTCTGCCCTCTGGTAGATGAGGCTATCTCTGTGTAAAACATTTTTGATGCAACATTTTATTTTTTCCTTAAGGTAGGTTAATTTTGTCCCCACTTTAAAAATGAGAAAAATGAAGCTTGCTTAAGAACACATAACCAGTATATGGTGGTTCAGAATTTGAAGCAATATTTGACTCCAAACCTACATTTTTAACAGTTACAAGTTATAAAAAAATAATGGGCATGAGCCCAACAGTAAAGGGCTATCCTTTGCTTTTACTGTGTTCATATCATCTTTATGCCTTAGAGCATTACTTTCTTCCCCACCTGATATACGTTTTCTGAAATGCTGTTTTCCTTCTATTTAGGACTTATTCCAAACTCACCTCATGATGCCTTCCTGACTTATAGTGCTTCATTCTCATTGCTCCCTTAGAGTCATTGCTTTATATCTGAAATCTATCAATATTTTGAATATTAAATATGAACTAACTGTAAACATTCTTTACAATTAATGTCACAGGTGAATACTCTATGGCGTTAACTAGTTATTAATACCCTTGGAAGCACTAGCTTCCAAGTACTTGGTACACTAGCTTCATGGTACCTAGTGTAGTAACTTACAAATGATGACATACAATTCTTTTGGGAGCAGAAATCAATAAAAGAGTAATGTTACTGAGTAAAAGCCAGTATTGTTATTATTTTCCAAGTTGACTTTATTTTTTCCAGAAGTTGATAATAAAACATATATATGATCAAAAACCAATATAAGAACATTTATACAATTTTGAAGAAACAATAACATGGAAGCAAACATACTGTTTTATGAAAGAAAGAGTATCAAATTTGAAACAGGACCAATAACATATAGATAATTTGATCTCTTCATGTGTACAACTCATTTTTATTTCCCTAAAAATATTATTTAATAAGTACCTAGTAACTAATAAATTCTATTAATAGTCCAACAAGTAAGAATGTAGATAATCTTCAATTAAATCCATGGGTATAAATGAATAGATGCATTTCATGTTAGATATCTTGAATTGGAAACTTTATATTACAGTTGATTATATATTGCAGATATTTTTCATCTGACTATTCACATGACTGTCTTTCTCTTATGAAACTTATATACTGGTAATTATCATTATATTGCTCAAGACTATGATTAAGATAGTAGCATCTGGAGTGCCTCCACAGCCATCAAATCTCCTGGAATAATATACATCTTCAATTTTGAAAATTAAAATAGAAATACAAAATTCAAAAATATAGAGCATTATTTCATAAATGTAGTGGGATGAAAAATTCATTATCTTAACAGTAGGCAGCAGAATTTAGTTAAAAAAAAAAAAATGATGTTTCAGTTGGGGTGAAAGTAGGACCAGAAGGTCTAGTAGAATAAGTTCCAATACAGGTAAAGAGATAGCTAAATTTCTTTGCACTAGAAATAATCAAAATCTCAAAGGTGAGTGGGTAGAGAGAAGAGAGCTAAGAAGTAAAGGAGTTAGATAAAGAAAAGACATCAGCAAGACTCAGGTAGGCACAGGGCTGAAGAAAGTGGTAAAATAAAAATCTGATGTTGGGGTAACAAAAGGACTTTTAAAAACAGGGATATCTCATGTTTTATGTGAAATTGTTTGTATTACTACATCTCAGTGCTGTCCCTCCAAACCCAGATATTTAATAAAATATAATTTCATATGCTTTTTGTGAATGGATTTCATAAACAGAGCTGAGTTTTACATCTGGGTCAACACTGTAGAGTGTAAACTTAGGAAGCACAAGATGACAAGAGGATAACTAAACTGAATTTTATTCAATAAAAACAAGAGCTTACAGAAAACAATATTGACAATGTGAAACACTTCTTTTACCCACCCCTGCAAATGATCTTATCAATATTAAAACAAATCCCCTACGGAATATTAAAATTTACATGAAATTGAAAACATGTCAATTATATAATTTTAAAACCAACTACAATTAAAAAATATGTTTTTTAAAAATGAATAAAATAATTAAATTGTTGTGGCATTGGTGACCCATAAGTAAGTAAGTAAATAAATAAATAAATAAGCAGGTAGATACTTGTAACAGAATGAATAATCTAGAAAGAGATGGAGGTATATAAGATATCAGCCTAGGGCTTCCCTGGTGGTGCAGTGGTTGAGAGTCTGCCTGCCAATGCAGGGGACACGGGTTCATGCCCCAATCTGGGAAGATCCCACATGCCGCGGAGCAGCTGGGCCTGTGAGCCATGGCCGCTGAGCCTGCACGTCTGGAGCCTATGCTCCGCAACGGGAGAGGCCACAGCAGTGACAGGCCTGCACACCACAAAAACAAACAAACAAACAAAAGATATCAGCCTATCATTGGAATTCAAACTTATATTCTGACACTGGTAATCTTTGTTCAAAGAAATTGTATGCTTCCACTTCAATAAAGATGAAGTAGCAGAAACAAAACATATTCTTACCTTAAACAACAAGAAAACCAGAATAAATATATGAAAACACTGTTTTCAGACATTGAAAAACAAGTAACACTGTGTCTTCTGAGAGAAAGGAAACAATAAAGATGAACCTTATGATTGCCCCAGTTTGTGCTTGGAGGCAGTTTCCAAGAGGTAGCCTGGAAGAAAGAAGCTAAAGAGACCATGGATGTCTCACTGAGTTGGGGAGATAGAGATCGGAGTTTGGAAAGACCAAGGCAGCTTGAATCAATGGGAGAGAATACCAAGGATACCACTACTGCACAGATAAAGAAAGCTTTAAATATCTGCATGAAGTCCATTCCAGGAGTTAGGTGGCTACTGATCTGCCCTATGTGAGTAGAAATCACTTGAGGCCAGAGAAAGAAGCACTGGAAAATAGTAGAATAAACATTTCTCAGAGCTCACAGTATTTGAGAGAAAGATTTCTACCACATTGAATGGAAAGACAATCAAAGAATACCTGGACATTCAGAGGAGACTCCAGTGGGTCATGCCTTAGTGAAAGCAGACAGAGGAAAGAAAGGCTTATTCTCTACAAAAGAACAAAGATGAGACTTACAGCCAACTTATCATCCAAAACTGAAAGACAGAAGACAACTGTAGACACTTTAAAGCACTGAAATAAAACAACAAGAAAAAAGGATTCTTTGCCAGCACATAAGAAACATGAAAGGACATTTCTGAGGTAGAGATAAAGTGATATAAATGGGAATTTGCACAGAAGATGAAGAGTTATGAAAATGGTAAATACATGGTAACTATAGGGTATAAAATGTTTCTCATTTTAATCATTTTAAAAGATAACTGTTTAAGGCAAAAATAATAGTGCATTATTGTAAAGTTTATAACATACGGAGAGGTAAAATAATAAACGCAAGAAAACAAGGAAGGGAGGGGAAAATGGAGGTATGTTGTTAAAAGGTTCTTACATGTTTACGTGAAGTGGCATAATATTATCTGATGGTGAACTGATAAGTTAAAATCATGTTGTAGACTTTGGAGTAACCACTAAGCAAATAAAACAAAAAGGCACAGATGGGAAAAATAGTGAAGATAAAATGGAATCATAAAATATATTCACTTTATCTAAAAAAGAAAAAGGGGGAAAGTAACAAAAAACAAATATAGGGAAAAGAAAACCAATATCAAGACAGTTGACTTAAACCCAAACACAGGAATAAGAATATAGAATATAAATGGCCTGAACAATCTAATGAAATGGTAGAGACTAAATAAAACACTATATACTATCTAACAAAATTACTTTAAATATGAAGGCATATAGATTAAAAGTAAAAAGATAGGAAAAGAAATGACATGAAAACACTAATAAAAAAGAAAGCTGAAATGGCTACATTAACATCAGAAAAGCAGATCTGAGAGCAATGTATAATATCAGGATAAAAAGTATATTTACATAATGATAAAGGGGTCAGTTCATCAACATAACACTCCTAAAGGTTTATGCATTTAAAAACATGAAATAAAAACTGATAGAATTTAAAAAGAACTAGAAAAATATACATTCACAGTGAGAGATTTCAAAATACCTTTCTCAGTAATTGACAGAACAAGTACAGAAAAATGTCAATGAGTATGTAGAAGACTTGAATGATACAATCAATTGACTTAACCCAATTAACATTTGGAGAACATTCCACATTTTTTTCAAGTTCATGTGGAATAATCACCAAGATGGACAATATTCTGGGTCATAAAACAAATCTCAACAAATTTAAAAGACTGAATCATACAAAGTATGTTTTCTCAACACAATGGAATTAAACAAGAAATCAGTAACACATATATATATGGAAAATTCCACATATTAGAAACCAACATTTTTCTAAATAACACATGGGTCAAAGGAAAAAAAGTCATGATGGATTAAGAAATATTGGGTTGGCCAAAAGGTTCCTTTTTTAAGTAAAAATAAAAGACACATTTTTCATTTTCACCAAGAACTTTATTAGACAACGCATTCACCATTTTGTTCCACTACCTTCTGTTATTTTTCAGGCAACTTCATAATTCCATCCTCCCAAAACATTTTATCTTTTTGAGCAAAGAACTGTTTCAGGCACCTTTTACAGTCTCTCAGGGAATTGAAATGTTTTCCATTAAGAGAATTTTGTAAAGATCAAAATAAATGGAATCTGAAGGTGCAACATCTGGTGAATATGGTGGATGAATCAGAACTTCCCAGCCTAGCTGTAATAGTTTTTGTATGGTCATCAAAGAAACATGCAGTCTTACATTACCCTGATGGAAGATTATACGTTTTCGGTTGACTAATTTCAGATGGTTTTTGTTGAGTGCTACCTTCAGTTGATCTAATTGGGAGCAGTACTTGCTGGAATTAATCGTTTCGTTTTCTGGAAGGAGCTCATAGTAGAGGACTCCCTTCCAATCCCACCATATACACAACATTACCTTCTTTGGAGGAAGACTGGCCTTTGGTGTGGTTGGTGGTGGTTCATTTCCCTTATCCCACAATCTCTTCCATTCCACATATTGTACAGTATCCATTTTTCATCACCTGTCACAATTTGTTTTAAAAATGGAATGTTTTTTATTACATTTAAGTAGAGAATCACATGCATAAATATGGTCAAGAAGGTTTTTTTCACTTAACTTATATGGAACCCAAATATCAAAGCAAGAAACAACCGAGTTGGTGCAAATGATTTTTAACACTTGATATGGATATTTTGAGTATGTTGGTTATCTCCCGCATGGTATAATGTTGATTGTTCTCAATTAATGTCTCAATTTGATCGCTATCAACTTCAACTGGTCTACCCGACTGTGGAGCATTATCCAGCAAGAAATCTCCAGCACGAAACTTTGCAAACCACTTTTGACATGTTCGATCAGTCACAGCACCTTCTCGATACACTGCACAAATCTTTTTTTGCATTTCAGTTGCATTTTTACCTTTCTTGAAATAATAAAGCATAATATGCCACAAATGTTGCATTTTTTCTTCCATCTTCAATATTAAAATGGCTACACCAATTTCGATTTTTTTTAAATGCATGCTGATATGACAGCTGTCACAAAACAATCTAACATAATTGTTCCAATGAAGTTAAAGACAACCAAGCACTGCTACTAGAGCAATCTTATGGAAAAAAACAAATGAACTTGTTGGCCAACCCAATATTGTAATTGAAGGAAATGAAAACACCCTATATCACAATATGTGAATGCAACTAAAACAGTGCTTAAAAAGAAAATTATAGCATTAAATGTTTGTATTAGAAAAGAAGGAAACTCTTACATCATCTTCCTTAAGCTTTCACCTTAAAGAACTAAAAAGATTTAAAAAAAGAGGACCGTAAATCAAAATAAACGGAAAGAAGGTGTATAAAGATAAAAGAGAACTTCCCTGGTGGCCCAGTGGTAAAGAATCCACCTTCCAATGCCAGAGACACAGGTTCAATCCCTGGTCAAGAAACTAAGATCCCACATGCTATGGGGCAACTAAGCCTGTGCACTAAAATTACTGAGCCTGCGTGCCTCAACTAGAGAGCCCACGCACCACAAACTACAGATCCCATGCCCTCTGAAGCCTGTGCACCACAACTAGAGAGAGAAAGCCCACATGCAAGAACTAAAGAGAAACCCTTGTGCTGCACCAAAGAGCCTGTGCGCTGCAACAAAAGATCCCAGGTGCCACAGTGAAGATCCCATGTGCCGCAACTAAGACCCAACTCAGCCATAAATAAATAAATAAGTAAATTAATTAATTAATTAATTAATTAAATAATTCTGTCCCTTGATTTAAAAAAAATAAAGGTAAAAGTACACACCTATAAAATAGAAGATGCACAAAATATAGAGAAAAATCAATGAAACCAAAAGCTGTTTTTTTAAAAGAAAAAAACTGATAAAACTCCAGACAGATTTATCAAGGAAAATGGGAAATGACACAAAATACCAATATCAGGAATGACAGAAAGGACATCACTCAGACTTTACACAAAGTAAAAGCATAAGGAAGGAATATGAGGAATAACTTATGCCAATAAATTCAGTAACTTAGATGAAACAAAAAATTCCTTGAAATATGTGACTCAACATGGAATAAATAGCCCAAATAGCCCTTAACAAAGATAGAAATTAAACTCAAGTTTAAAACCTTTCCAAAAGAAATTTTCAAGCCAAGACAGCATCTCTGGGAATTCTATCAAACATTTAAGTAAAAAATAATATTGATTCTATATAAATTCTTTCATAAAATAGAAGATGAGGGAAAATTTCCCAACTTGCATAAGGTAAACATCATCTTGATCCAAAACCAAGCAAAGACATTGCAAGAAAGGAAAATTACAGATCAATATCTCTTATAACTTCTTAGACATGAAAATAAGTCCCTAACAAACTTTTAACAAATTGTATTCCCCAATATATAAAATATATAAATTATACTTATATGAATATAATAAACAAATACTTAAAGTGCTATACATGAAAGCCATATAAAACATGCAAGTAAATGAAAGATGGGTTTAACATTCCAAAAATGAATTATGTTTCCCCATATTAATATACTATAAAAAAAAAGAAAAAAACATATGATCATCTCAACAGATGCCAAAAAACATTTCACAAAATTTAACGGCTATTTAAAATAAATATTTAAGCTACCTGGAAATATAAAGAAACTTCTCAATCTGATATAGAACATCTGTTATGGTCTGAATTTTGTCCCCCCAAAATTCATATGGAGTTGAAGCCCTAACTCCTCATATGACTATATTGGAGATAGAGCCTTTAAGGAGATGATTCAGATTAAATTAAGTCATAGGAGTGAAGCCCTAACCCAACAGGACTAGTTTCTTTATAAAAAAGGAAGAGACACCAGAAAGTTCTCCCTCCCTCCTTCCCTCTCTCTGTCTCTCTCTCCCTCCTTCCCTCCCTCCCTCTGTCTCTGTCTCTCTCTCTCTGTCCTCTCTCACAGAGAAGAAGCCATCTGAGGACACAATAAGAAGGTAGTCATCTGTAAGTCAGGAAGAGAGCCCTCACCAGACACCAACCCTGACAGTACCCTAATTTTGGACTCCTAGACTAAGGAACTATGAGAAAATACATTTCTGTTGTTTAAGCCACCCAGTCCGTGGTATTCTGTTATTGCAGCCCAAGCAGACTAACACAGCATCTCTGAAAAACCTACTAACATCATTCTTATATAGTGAAATACTGAAAACACTGAATACTTTCCCTCTAATATCAGGAACAAAAAAGGATATCTGCTTTTATCACATATATATTCAATATTGTACTGGACATCTACACTAGTAAAATAAGGCAAAAACAAGCAATAAATGATATACAGTTTGGAAAGAAAGGAAAACTTTTTTTCAGAAAAAATATTCATACAGAAAATCCTGAGGAAACCACATAAAGCCATGAGAACTAATAAATGAGTTTACCAAGTACACAGGATAAAATCAATATATATAAATCAATTGTATTTTATATACTAGCAACAAAAATTAAAAATTTTAAGACTGCCACTTCATAACATCAAAATATGAAATACTTAGGGATAATTTTTTAATTTTGTAAAACACGTACCCTGTCAATTATCAAACTTTGCTGAAACAAGTTAAAGAATATTTAAATAAATAAAAATACATACCATGTTCATCAATACTGTTACAATGTCATTGTCCCCAAACTGTTGCCTCCAAATTTATTCAACAAAATCAATATTAAAATATCAGCAGGTTTTTTTGTAGAAGTTGGGAAACTGCTTCTATAATTTATATTGAAATGCAAAGGACATTAGCCATTAAGAAAATTCAGTTAAAACCACAATAAGATACCACTACTTACACACTAGAATGGCTAAAATTAAAGAGACTGTCCATACTAAGTGTTGACAAACGTGTAAAACAACTCGAATTCTCATACATTGCTGGTGGGAATGCAAAATAATACAGATATTTAAGAAAACCGCTTGGCAATTTCTTATGAAGTTTCTTATAAAATTATATGTGCACTTACCATTCAACCCAGTAATCCCACTCTTAGGTATTTAGCCTAAAGAAATAAAAACATATATCCACATATGGACCCATATAAGAATGTTCACAATAACTATATTCATGATAGGCAAAACCTCAGCCATATTCATGATGCCTAGATATCCACATGTGACTGGATAAACAAACTGTGTTATATCCAGATAACTGAATACTACTCTGCTGGATAAAAGAACAAACTATTTGAACATGAACAACATGGATAATCTCACAAGCATTATGCTAAGTGAAAAAAAAAAAGCCAGACATAAAAGACTACCTGCTGGTATTATTTCATTTATATGAACTTCTAGAAAAACCTAAACTATAATGTATAAAGCAGATCAACAGTTTCCAGAGGCCAACAGTAGAGTAAGAAGATCAACTACAAAGGCACAATGGAGGTTTATTGTAGTAATGGAAATGTTCTCTAACTTGAATGTAGTACTGGTTATACAACTTTATTGATGTGTATGTTATACAATATCTGTATTTAGTGTACTTCAGTAAAACTGATTTTTAGAAATTAAGAAGAAACTGCATATTTGTAACTATGTATGCTGATGGATGCTAACTAGACTTATTGTGGTAATCATTTTGTAATATATACAAATATCGAATTGTTATGTTGTCCATCTGAAACTAATATGTCAATTATGCCTCTAAAAAATGAAACTTTTAAAATATGTAAAAAATGAATTAGAAAAAAATCACAGATATTTCAATGGAGATATAAGGATGGTAAGAAGAAAATCCCAGTTACCAAGTTTCCAGCTCTTCAAGGATATCCCAAGAGCACACCACAGAATGTCTAAAATACCTCAGAACATAGTTTGAAAACTATTATGATAACTGAGGCATGTCAAATTAGTGAGGAAGGTTGGGCTACTCATTAAGCGATACTTTGTTAACAGCCAAGCCATTTGGAAATAAAATAAGTTAGACTCTTTTCTCAAATCATACCTGAGAATAAACTGCTTACGGATTAAACATTAAACATAAAAAGGTCACAGAAAAAAAATTAAAATAATTAATCATAAAACTTTGTGTAGGGTAAGCTTTTGTAAGCGTGGCTTCACAGCCAAACCATTAAAAAAATTTTTTTAAATATTGGGGAAAATATAAATAAATAAAAATTCACAAAATGGAAAAGAATAAAACATATGTGAAGACAAAAAATATAAAGAATTATTATTAAATAACAATAAGAGGACTATACAAATCAAAAAAAAATGGGCATGACATAAACAAGAAATTCAAAAAAGAGTGCAATAGCTACTAAGGATTTGAAAAGACAGTTGACCATTGCAAGACACAGGTGTTAGGGGTGCCAACCCTACCTGCAGTCGAAAATTCACGTATAACTTTACAGTCTTCCATAGCTACAGCTCCACATCTGCGGTTCAACCAACCACAGATGGTGAAGTACTAAAGCACACATTTACTGAAAAAAATCCATGTATAAGTGGACCTGGACAGTTCAAACCCATGTTATTCAATGGTCAACTGTATATTCTAAATCACTAATTAAAAAAACAATGCTGAGATATCAGTTCGCTCATCTAATTAAAGAAGACCCTTGTAAGAATGTGGTGCTAGGAGAAGTATATACTTACATCTTTCTAGAGAGCATTTTGTAGTAAGTATCAAATGTTTAAATTTCCATCAGTTTTAGTTTTAAAATTTATTTTATAACATAATCTGATGAATGTAGAAAGTTGTCTTTATTTCAGAATTATTTAACTGCTGAAAAACTGTAATTCTCAATGTTCAGAAATACCAGATGTTACCAACAACAATATGAAGCCATTAAAAATGAAAATGTAAACCAATAACTATTGACATAGAAAGATGTCCACTCATCCACCAGAGGGCAGACAGCAGAAGCAAAAAGAACTACAATCCTGCAGCCTGCAGGATGAAAACCACAATCACAGAAAGACAGACGAAACGAAAAGGCAGAAGACTATATCCCAGATGAAGGAACAAGATAAAACACCAGAAAAACAACTAAATGAGGTGGAGATAGGCAACATTCCAGAAAAAGAATTCAGAATAATGATAGTTAAGATGATTCAGCAACTCGGAAAAAGAATGGAGGCAAGGGTCTAGAAGATGCAAGAAATGTTTAACAAAGACCTACAAGAATTAAAGAACAAACAAACAGAGATGAACAAATAACTGAAATGAACAATATACTAGAAGGAATCAATAGCAGAATAACTGAGGCAGAAGAACGGATAAGTGACCTGGAAGACAGAATGGTGGAATTCACTGCCATGGAACACAATAAAGAAAAAAGAATGAAAAAAAATGAAGACAGCCTAAGAGACCTCTGGGACAACATTAAACACAACAACATTCTCATTATAGGGGTCCCAGAAGGAGAAGAGAGAGAGAAAGAACCCAAGAAAATATTTGAACACATTAGAGTCAAAAATTTCCCTAATATGGGAAAGGAAACAGCCACCCAAGTCCAGGAAGCACAGAGAGACCCAGGCATGAAAAACCTAATGAGAAACACGCCAAGACACATAATAATCAAACTGACAAAAATTAAACACAAAGAAAAATTATTAAAAGCAACAAGGGAAAAATGGCAAATAACATACAAGGGAACTCCCATAAGGTTAACAGCTGATTTCTCAGCAGAAACTCTGCAAGCCAGAAAGGAGTGGCACAATATATTTAAAGTGATAAAGGGGAAGAAGCTACAAACAAGAATACTCTACCCAGCAAGGATCTCATTCAGATTCAAGGGAGAAATCAAAAGCTTTACACACAAGCAAAAGATAAGAAAATTCAGCACCACCAAAACCAGCTCTACAACAAATGCCCAAGGAACTTATCCAAGCAGGAAACACAAGAGAAGAAAAGGACCTACAAAAACAAACCCAAAACAATTAAGATAATGGTAATATGAACATACATATCAATAATTACCATAAATGTGAATGGATTAAGTGCTCCAACCAAAAGACACAGAATGACTGAATGGATACAAAAACGAGACCCATATATATGATGTCTACAAGAGACCAACTTCTGACCTAGGGACACATGCAGATTGAAAGTAAGAGAATGGAAAAAGATATTCCATGCAAATGGAAATCAAAAGAAAGCTGGAGTAGCAATACTCATATCTGATAAAATAGACTTTAAAATAAAGAATGTTATAAGAGAAAACGAAGGACACTACATAATGATCAAGGGATCAATCAAATATATACGTACCCAACATAGGAGCACCTCAATACATAAGGTAAATGCTAACAGCTATAAAAAAGGAAATTGACAGTAACACAATAATAGTGGGGAAGTTAACACCTCACTTACACCAATGGACAGATTATCCAAACAGAAAATGAATAAGGAAACACAAGTTTTAAATGACACAATAGACCAGATAGATTCAATTGATATTTATAGGACATTCCATCCAAAAACAGCAGATTACACTTTCTTCTTAAATGCACATGGAACATTCTCGAGGATTGATCACATTTTGGGTCACAAATTAAGCCTCAGTAAATTTAAGAAAATTGCAATCATATCAAGCATCTTTTCTTGCCACAATGCTATGAGATTAGAAATGAATTACGGGGAAAAAAAGTAAAAAATACAAACACATGGAGGCTAAACAACACATTACTAAATAACCAATAGATCACTGAAGAAATCAAAGAGGAAATCAAAAAATACCTAGAGTCAAATGACAATGAAAAGACAACAATCCAATACCTATGGGATGCAGCAAAAGCAATTCTAAGAGGGAAGTTTATAGCAATACAATCCTACCTGAAGAAACAAGAAAAATCTCCAATAAACAATCTAACCTTACACCTAAAGGAACTAGAGGAAGAAGAACAAACAAAACCCAAAGTTAGTAGAAGGAAAGAAATCATAAAGATCAGATGAAAAATAAATGCAATAGAAACAAAGAAAACATTAGCAAAGATCAATAAAACTAAAAGCTGGTTCTTTGAGAAGATAAACAAAATTGATAAACCTTTAGCCAGACGCATGAAGAAAAAGAGGGATAGGACTCAAACCAATAATATTAGAAATAAAAAAGGAGAAGTTACAATGGACACCACAGAAATACAAAGCATCCTAAGAGACTACTACAAGCAACTCTATGCCAATGAAATGGACAACCTGGAAGAAAAGGACAAATTCTTAGAAAGGTATAACCTTCCAAGATTGAACCAGGAAGAAATACAACATATGAACAGACCAATCAGAAGTAATAAAATTGAAACTGTGATTAAAAATCTCCCAACAAACAAAGGTCCAAGACCAGATGGCTGCACAGGTGAGTTCTATTAAACATTTAGAGAGGAGTTAACACCCATCCTTCTCAAGCTCTTCCAAATTATTGCAGAGTAGGGAACACTCCCAAACTCATTCTACAAGGCCACCACCACCCTGATACCAAAACCAGACAAAGATACTACAAAAAAAGAAAATTACAGACCAATATCACTGATAAATATAGATGCAAAATCCTCAACAAAATACTAGCAAACAGAATCGAACAACACATTAAAAGGATCATACACCATGATCAAGTGGGATTTATCCCAGGGATGGAAGGATTCTTCAATATACACAAGTCAATCAATGTGATAAACCATAGTAACAAATTGAAGAATAAAAACCATATGATCATCTCAATAGATGCAGAAAAAGCTTTGACAAAATTCAACACCCATTTATGATAAAAAAGAAAACTCTCCAGAAAATGGGCATTGGGGGAACAAAGGGCATATATGACAAACCCACAACAAACATCATTCTCAATAGTGAAAAACTGAAAGCATTTCCTCTAAGATCAGGAAAAAGACAAGGATGTCCACTCTAGTCAGTATTATTCCACATAGTTTTGGAAGTCCTAGCCACAGCAGTCAGAGAAGAAAAAGGAATACAAATTGGAAAAGAAGTAAAACTGTCACTGTTTGCAGACGACATGATACTATACATAGAGAATCCTAAAGATGCCACCAGAAAAATACTAGGACTAGTCAATGAATTTGGTAAAGTTGCAGGATATGAAATGAATGCACAGAAATCTCTTGCATTCCTATACACTAACAACCTAAGATCAGAAAGAGAAATTAAGGAGACAGTCCCATTCACCAATGCAACAAAAAGAATAGAACACCTAGGAATAAACCTACCTAAGGAGGTAAAAGACCTGTACTCCGAAAACTATAAGACACTGATGAAAGCAATCAAAGATGACACAAACAGATGGAGAGATATACCATGTTCTTGGATTAGAAGAATCAATATTGTGAAATTGATTATACTACCCAAAGCAATCTACAGATTCATTGCAATCCCTATCAAATTACCAATGGCATTTTTTACAAAACCAGAACAAAAACTCTTAAAATTTGTGAGGAGACACAAAAGACCCTAAATGGCCAAAACAATCTTGAGAAAAAGAAAGTGAGCTGGAGGAATCAGACTCCCTGACTTCAGACTATACTACAAAGCTACAGTAATCAAGACAACATGGTACTGGCACAAAAACAGCAATATAGATCAATGGAACAGGATAGAAAGCCCAGAGATAAACCCACACTCCTATGGTGAAATAATTTATGACAAAGGAGGCAAGGATATACAATGGAGAAAGACAGTCTCTTCAATAAGCGGTGCTGGGAAAACTGGACAGCCACATGTAAAAGAATGAAATTAGAAAACTCCCTAACACCATACACAAAAATAAACTCAAAGTGGATTAAAGACCTAAATGTTAAGACCAGACACTATAAAACTCTTAGAGGTAAACATAAACATAGGAAGAACACTCTTTGACATAAATCACAGCAAGATCTGTTTTGACCCAACTCCTAGAGTAATTGAAATAAAAACAAAAATAAACAAATGGGACCTAATGAAACTTAAAAGCTTTTGCACAGCAAAAGAAACTATAAATAAGATGAAAAGACCACCCTCACAATGGGAGAAAATATTTGCAAATGAATCAACGGAGAAAGGATAAATCTCCAAAATATATAAACAGCTCATGCAGCTCAATATCAAAAAAACAAACAACCAAATCCAAAAATGGGCAGAAGATGTAAATAGATATTTCTCCAAAGAAGACATACAGATGGCCAAGAGGGACATGAAAAGCTGCTCAACATCACTAATTATTAGAGAAATGCAAATCAAATCTACAATGAGGTATCACCTCCCACCAGTTAGAATGGCCATCATCAGAAAATCTACAAACAACAAATACTGGAGAGGGTGTGGAGAAAAGGAAACCCTCTTGCACTGTTGGTGGGAATATAAATTGATACAGCCACTGTGGAGAACAGTATGGAGGTTCCTTAAAAAACTGAAAATAGAACTACCATATGACGCAGCAGTCCCACTACTGGGCATATACCCAGAGAAAACCATAATTCAAAAAGGCACATGCACCCCAATATTCATTGCAGCACTATGTACAATAGCTAGGTCATGGAAGCAACCTAAATGTCCATCGGCAGACAAATGGATAAAGAAGATGTGGTACATATATACAATGGAATATACTCACCCATAAAAAGGAATGAAATTGGGTCATTTGTAGAGAGGTAGATGGACCTAGAGACTGTCATACAGAGTAAAGTATGTCAGAAAGAGAAAAACAAATATCATATATTAGTGCATATATATGGAATCTAGAAAAATGGTACAGATGAACCAGTTTGCAAGGCAGAGATAGAGACACAGATGTAGAGAACAAACGTATGGACACCAAGAGGGGAAAGCGGGTTGGGGGTGGGATGAATTGGGAGATTGGGATTGACATATATATACTAATATGTATAAAATAAATAATAAGAACCTGCTGTATAGCACATGGAAATCCAGTTCGCTATACAGTGGAAACTAACACAACATTGTAAAACAACTATACCCCAATTAAAAAATAAAAATAATGCACTATTTCTAATTTCAAAATTAAGAACTTAACTAGTAAAAAAAATTAAAAAGCAAGAAAGATGTCCATGGCAAGTTGCTAGATAAAATGTGAGTATATCTTCTGTGAGCTCATTTTTAAAAATCTGTCCTCTACTCATCTCTCTCTCTTCTCTACCCACATATACACAGATGCACACACACTGATGCACACACGGATCTGAAAAGTATACACTAAAAGATCAAGAAAAGTTACCTGTGATTGGTAAAATTATGGACAAGCTTCATTTTCTTTTTTGTATTTGTCTATATTTGAATTAGTTATGTATACAAATAAAATTATTTTAAAGAACTATTTATAATATAATTTCAAACTGGGCAAGAGAAAGTAAATTTGGAAGTTTTCTAGAAGTTTAAAAATGAACTATAGGTGGTCATAAGAATCAATGTCTATATAAAATTCAATGAACAATTTTTTTTTTTAAGCATCAGACTAAAATTCTAGGAAAATATCCCAAGGATTTCTTTCCCAAATGAATGCTACTTAAGGACCTAGTAAACATTGTCCCTCTATTATCCTTACCTCTGGTGTTTTATGTTGCAACATTATATGTCTAGTAGAAGATAAGACAGGCTTTCATTTTCCTTTCTTTAAAAATTATTTTCTGCCAGGTATTAAGAAAATAAAGTGGAATTATTATTGGCATCTTATTTGAGAAAGATAGATAACCTTGTCTTAAACCTTCTCTGGCATTTTCTTGATCTTCACTAACGATGACCGAGGTAGCATAGTCTCATCTGCAAATTACTAATAATAATCTGCTTTGAGAAATGACCTTGGATGAAGCAATGTTAAATTGGCCAGGAAATTTTTTTGAGGCGTCACTGTTATTTGCTCACAATTTTTTCATTTCACTCTGCCACTGATGCTTGGCAGGTTATAATTTTTCATTTTTGCACTTGGATGATACTCAGTGAAGTAGAGATTATGGAGATAGTAGTGCAGAATTTTTACAAAGGTATTTCACCCATTGCTCCATAATA
Organism: Globicephala melas; assembly: GCF_963455315.2. Classification (NCBI taxonomy): domain Eukaryota; kingdom Metazoa; phylum Chordata; class Mammalia; order Artiodactyla; family Delphinidae; genus Globicephala; species Globicephala melas. Next base: position 91,924,752 of record NC_083317.1, read on the forward strand.
TTAGGTTACAAAATGAAGCTCTATTTGGGACAAATTATCAGCTGACGATACATAATAAGACTTTAATATAACAGTAATGATCTACACCATATTTTAAGTTTTTTTTTAAAGTGCTCCCTTTTGTATACAGAGTTGATGTTATGACATATATATATATATATATATATATATATATATATATATATACTTGGAAATATTTTCATTAGTGGAGATGGTTTGGGCTGATTTTCCTTTTGACAACTTCGTGCCTTCATGAGATGGTTGGATGGGGTTAAAGACAATGTCTGTGAAAACGGAAAAAACTTCTTTCTCTATTGAATGAAAAATTCATTAAACTCCATAGTGCTTCACAATTTTTAAGTTTCACACATTTCATATAATCCCATAATAACCCTTTTCCCCCTTACCCCTATATTGCTCCCCACTTACTTGTCCCCACCGGTAACCACTACTTTGTTCTCTATATCTAGAAAACACTTATTTATATAGAGATATCCAATGACACAGATTGGAAGTAGACTTGTACTACTATTCGTGAATGGACAGTCTCAGGTAGGTGGCAACTATTTTTGTTGCATCCTTCCTCCTTCTTTATCTCCATAAGACCAGCCCCAATGCCAGTAGTATAGTGATGATCACTTATATCCATATCCTTTCAGAATCTGCTTTCAGCATGCTACTTACTACCTAGCTTATAATAAGCACAAAATTAGTGTAAGTTGTCACTACCTTTAGTAAAGGAGGAAAACTCATTTTAAAAATAAAAAAAAATTATATTATACGATACAACAAATCAAGAACAAATTTGAGTTTGGAAATATTCCCAGAACAGGAGACAGTGTTTAAATAGGTAGTTAGAATGGAGAATTAGAGACCAGTCTCCTCTAGATTGAAAAAACTAAGAATTGCCACTTGAGACACCAAGTGACTTACCTTATCTTGATTTGACCATTAGCACCCAATTGCACCTAGGGTAATATCAAGTTGGAATACCAAACTAGGGACAACTACTTGCTAAGCAAACCATTAAGTTTTGTAACTTCTCTAAGTTTTCTAAGTATGTCATCCCCAGTGTATCACCCCCATATTATTTGAAAGGAAAATTAAATTGCTGCTCTCCCCCAGAACATCTGAATTTGGGGGCTTGGATCTAATTGTGGAATAAAATATCTTGTCCTCTACATAAAACTAAACTACATACTGTTTCACCATAGGACATTATGATTACCTCACAATAGAACTTTGATACAAATGGGGATTTAATTGATCTTTCTTTTGTCCAACCACTGGCAAGATATGTAAATTGACAGAATAGCTGCATAGTAAAGAGCTTCTTTTGAGTGACTACAGTACCCTAGATTTGCACAGATTGGATACTTTTGCAGCAAAAAACTAAGAGAAAGCAACATTTTGCTTTAATTGATGTTCCAGAATAATATGCAGAAATGAAATTAACCATTACATTGAGGCAAAGAGGGGCCTTCTAATCTAAACTTTTTAAAAAAGAGGATCAGCAAAAATTATAATATCACATAGCATCTTCTTTATTAATCTGTACCATATACAGCACATGCTGGAGTTTTAAGAAATACAATTAAGATAAAGTTATTTTAATACAAATAATAAAAGCAAAACAACAAAGATGATAAAAACATTTTTTAATATAGTACCTAAATGAATTTTTTGTCAATATAATGTTTTTCTATTATAGATACTAATTAATAGCAAATAGACTGTTAAGCCAACATAGTCGATATTTGTTTTTTCTATCAGCCACTGGCTGATGGGGGGGGAAAAATAGTGGGGGAAAAAAAAGGAAGAGGAGGAGGGCAAAGAGGAGGGAATTTCTCTTTTCTTTATTTCTCTAATGCTCTAAAGACATAAAGACAGTGATCCATAGATTAGAATGAGCTCTACTCTTGTCCTACCAATCAAGTCCCATTTCAACCAAAAAGTGGAGTAGTTTGGTTTGCTCCTCTATAAAAGCTGGTAGTACAGAAAAGGAAAGTTAGCTCAGATTTGCTATGCATTAAGGTAGCAGCATTTGGTGCAGAAGCTACAGAGAAACTTACCATTAAAATTTCCTACTTTTGAGAAATACTGTCAAGGTTCATTATTTATATTTCAAAAATTATTGATTTGACTCTTCCAGAGAAAATATTGAAAATTAAAAGATGGTACACAATGACTTATCTTAGCATTAACTCCTAGGAAACATGGATTGATAAATATTTTATTAGAAGATCTATTGCAAGAGGGCTTCATTATATTCTAATAAAAAGGGAAATTCTTAGTCAAAACTTCTAAACCTTTTTATTCTTGCAAAATTACTAAATTTTTAAAGGAAATTCATTTGCTGTTCTTATACTATAAGACAATCCAATAAAATGTTTACCACTTCCAAACACTTTCATTTGTTCAAAACTGCATTATTTTTAAAATAGCATTTCTAGTATAAGTGAAATAAGTACAAACTTCAGCCAGTCATTTTAGTTTTAAATAGTCAAATTATTAAATTAACATTCAAAAAAGGCATTTTGAGAGACAATAAATATCATCAGGAAAAACAGAGGTTGGACAATTATATTTTTTAATCAGTAAGGTAAATGAACCAAATCACCAAAAATAAATACTGTCTATCCCTTAAGATAAATGTTGATTTTGATAACTTCTTTTTTTGTCTTTTTTTTTTGTCTTTTTTTGTTTTTATCATTGACTAAGATAATAAAGTAGAAAATATAAGTAGGTAATTTATGGTTAGGTTTGCTTTAAAAAAAAAGATATCAAGAACTACATGTAGCATCTGAAAAATCTTTATGTAAATGCAGAAATTTTGGGTACTATTATAGTACTGAGTCATGCTACTTGGGGGTAGGAGACATTAGCCTTATGTCCTATATGTCCTCACTGCTCTACAACTTATATCTTCCACTTTGAAAATCTGACTGACTAAGCAGAATCAAATAGCTCCTTCCTATTTCCCTTGCTTCGGAATTGACCACCCCACCTTTCTTGCACTGTCAACATTTTCTGAACATATGAAAAATACCAATACTATTTTTTATTCATATCAAGCCTGTTATGTTTGCCTCAGAAACACACTTTAAAAAGTATAACATATCATTGAGAAGTTGGAAAAATTATTATTCTCTCCAATTAACAGGCTCCCCCATTCAAAGTTGTAAAACATAATATATATACCTGCCAATAACTAATATTAGGAATAAAAATGATTGACTAATGAAAACTATAAGAAAAAACATTTGAGATAATTTAATGACCACAAATAATGTGTATCAAAAATGCTGTATCAGTTTTTAATAGGTTATCACAATATATTTATTAAATGAATATGATGCTGTTCAAGAAGTAGAAGTAGTTCAGGCAGTTAGAATACCAGGAAAAATTTTGAGCAGTTAAAAATATCTTAAAAGAATTATAAGAATGTAAATTTAACATCAATTAAAACTATTATATATTATAACGAAAATAATAAATATTAATTTAGACCAATGCTCTTAAAGCATGGTAAACTTGAAATTTAGAGCATGTATACTTTGCAAATCAGACAATGCATTTCATTAACAGCAGCTTTCAGGTTGGCATTGGAAAGGGATGGAAGGGAAATGCACTTAGCTTAAGCATGCATTAAAGTCTTCTACTCTGCTCCAGAGGAGAAATGAGTAACTTCCCCTTAAGCTTCTCTAATTTTCTTCTTAACCTACAAAATATAAAACTAAACAAAGAAAAAAAACCTGAATATGATCACAGATATCTATCATATGAGTAATCTTTAGTTAAAAAATTTAATAACTCCTTTAAAAACAAAAAAGAAAATTAAAACTAAAGTAAAAGAAATGAAAGAATAAATAATATACTTGAAATCAGAGAAACAGAAAATAGAAGAATTCAATGAAATAAAAAAACTGATTATTTGAAATAATCAGAAAAAAATAAACTTCTAGCCAGACTGACTGAGGAAAAAAAGAGAGAAGATACAAATTACCAAAATATTGGCCCATAGAATCTAACAATATATAATGATTAAGTGAGATTTATCCCAAAATGCAAGGTTGGCTTAACATTCAAACAGTAATTAACAAAATTCACCATATTAGCAGACTAAAAAAGAAAACAATTCAATGGATGCAGAAAAATCATTTGACAAAATCCCTTATCCATTCATGATAAAAATTCTTAGCACACTAGGAATAGAAGGGAACATCCTACCCTAATATTACCAAAAACCCTCCATTTAACATCTTATTAATGGTGAAAGAATTAATGTTTTCCACCTAAGATCAGGAACAACATAAAGATTTCTGGTCTCACAATTTACATACAACATAATTCTGGAGGTTCCTGCCACAGTAGTTGTGTGTGTGGTTGTGTTTGTGTGTGTGTGTGTGTGTGTGTGTGTGTGTGTATGTGTTGGGGGAAAGGGAATTTAAAATAATAACAGGCATTCAGATTGGGAAGGAAGAACTAAAACTGCCTTAGTAAATTATAGTATATGATCACCTATATAGATAATCCAATGGAATCTACAAAGAAGCTACTAGAAATAAATGAGTTTACAAGGTTGTAAGATCCAACATTGACATACAATCCATAAAAATTAATTGTATTTCTGCATACTAGCAATGAATTATCAAAAAATTCAAATTTAGGGAAAAAAATACCATTTAAAAACAGATAAAAACACGAAATATTTAGGAGTAAATCTGACAAAACCTGCACAAGACTTGTGAAGCGAAAACAACAAAACACTGCTAAGAGAAATTAAAGAAGATATATGTAAACAGAGAGACATAACTTGTTCATAGGTCAGAGGATGCAATTGCGTTAAGATGTCAATTCTCTCAAAATTGATACATAGATCCAACACATCCCAAACAAAATCCCAGCAGGATTTTTGTAGAAATTTGAAAACTAATTCTAAAATTCAAGCAGAAATGCAAAGGATTCAGAATAATCAAAACAACTTGTGTTGTTTCTAGGGCTAACTCTACCTGATTGAAAGACTTATTATACAGTCAGTAATCAAGGAAGAATAGTGGTGGATCAGAGACAAACAGATCGATGGAATTAAATAGGCATTCCAAAAAGAGACACAGATGGACAACTGATTTTTTTTTACAAAGGAAAGAAGACAATTGGGTGGGAAAAGGACGTCTTTTCAACAACTTATGCTGCAACAATTGAAAATCAATATGCAAACAAACAAAAGAAAAAGAAAGTTGATCCATGCCTTAAGCCATATGTAAAATTACTCATAATGGATCACAGATCTAAATTTTTAAAACTTAAAACTTTTAGAATAATACATAAAAGAAAACCTTTGTGTGCTTGGCGTAGACAAAGATTTCTTAGTATGATATTGAAAAAGCATAATCCATAAAAGAGCAAAATGACAAATTGGATTTCATCAAATTAAAAACTTCTACTATTCAAAAGACACTGTTAAAGAGAATGAAAAGACAGGCCACAGATTAGGAAAATGTATTTGCAAATCACGTATTTGATAAAGAATTCGTATCTAAAAAGCATAAAGAGCCCTTGAATCTCAATAATATAAAGAACTCTGAAGACTCAACAAAACAATTAAAAATTTGGCAAAAGATTTGAATACATCATCAAATAATATATATGGATGGCAATAAGCAAATAAAAAGATAATCAACATCATTAGTCATTAGAGAAATGCACATTAAAACCACAAAGATATACCACTATACCCTTATTAGAATGGCTAAAATTTAAAAGCCTGACCAAAGGTTAGCAAGAATGCTGTGGACCTGGAAATCTCATTGCACTGCTGATTGGAATGCAAATGATACTACCACTTTGGAAAACAGTTTGGCAGTTTCTTAAAATGTTAAACATGTACCTACCATACAACCCAGCCATTCTATTTCTAGATATCCACAGGTCCATATACAGTCTTGTATAAGAATGTTCATAACCATTTTATTTGTAAGAGTCAAAACCCGGAAAACGTCAACTGTTTCTCAATAGGGGACAAGACAAAGAAATTATAGCATATCCATACAATGGAATGTCACTCAACTAGAAAGGAAATAAACGATTAATACAACATGATAAATCTCAAAAGTATGCTTAAAGAAGCAAAAAAAAAGTACATGTTATATGATCCATTTACATAAATCTACAGAAAATGAAAACTAAATATATAATGACAAAGCAGATCAGTGTTTGCCTGGGGTCAGGGCCTGGACAGGAGGGAGGGCTTATAAAGAGGCAGAAGGAAATTTGGGGACCTAATGGGTATGTTCATTATATTGTGGTGATGGTTTCATCAGTGTATACATGTGTCAAAACTTCACAGACTGTTAAATATAGGCACTTTATTGTATGTCAATTATATCTCAATAAAGTTGTGAAGAATAAAAAAGACAAGAGATACGCTTCCAAAATGTTAGGATTCACTGATTTACTCTTGAAGCATTTAACACGTTTAGTTTGAAAACGTTTGTTTATTTTCATTCCAAATATACTCTTTGTCAGGTTCATCTTTCAGTTTTTGATATTAAAGACTCTAACATTGAAAACTGTTAGAATTAAATATATTGTCACATATTTAGTCAAAGTCCTCTAATTTTCAACATTATCACAAGCAATCAACAGGAAATGGAATTATTTATTCATTTAAAAAATATTTATTGAGTGTTGCAGTCTGTGCCAGGTAATAAGGAAAAAAGTTAAATAAGATCAAGTCCCCACCATAAAGGAGGTCATGGTCTAGTGGGGAAGACAGACATTTATGAAGCTAATGTTCAAAAGATGTGGCAAGTACAATAATAGAGGTACACAGAGATGTGTTCAAGGCATAACGTGACCAAGGAGGAAGCATACCGGAGTTGGGGGTAAGAAACACAGTGCAGGCTAAGGGAGGGAAAGCTTTCTAAAGGAAGACTCTTCTAAGCTAAGTGTAAAGTAAATGGTAACATTGAATTAACATGACGATTCAGTTAACAAAGAAAAATCTCTTCCTTTCAGGCCCTACTGACACAAGTTGCAGGACTGGAAAAACTTTAACATAAATATAAGATGAATATATGGGAATGATACCCATTTAAAACTAAAGTAATGATTTTGAAAAATGTTATCTGTTTGCACATCATCTATATAGTAATCCCCTCTTACCCATGAGGGATAAGTTCCAAGATCCCCAGTCGAGGCCTGAGACCTCAGATAATACTGAACCCTATTTGTACTATGCTTTTTCTTTTACTATACATACATAACTATGATAAATTTATAAATTAGGCACAGCAAGAGATTAACATTAACTAATAATAAAATAGAATAATTATAATAATATACTATAATAAAAGTTATATAAATATGGTCTCTTTCTCTCAATCTCTCTCTCTCAAAATATATTATTGTTGAGGAGGATATGGAGAAAAGGGAACCCTCGTGCACTGCTGGTGGGAATATAAACTGGTGCAGCCACTACAGAAAACAGTATGGAGGTTCTGTTGAATTGAAAATTGAAAATAGAACTACCATATGATGCAGCAATTCTACTCCTGAGTATTTCCCCGAAGAAAACAAAAACACTAATTAAAAAAGATATATGCACCCTAAGGTTCACTGCAGCATTATTTACAATAGCCAAGATATGGAAGCAACCTAAGTGCCCATCAATAGATGAATGGATAAAGAAGATGTGACATATATATATGTGTGTGTATATATATACATATACCAATCACTTAGTAGTGATACACATGAAATATTACTCAGCCATAAAAAAAGAATGAAATCTTGCCATTTGTGACCACATGGATGGACCTAAAAGGTATGTTTTCATACTGTATATTTATACTTCCATGTGGAATCTAAAAACAAAACAAATGAACAAATATAACAAAATAGAAACAGACCCAGAGATATAGAGAACAAACTAGTGGTTGCCAGAAGGAAGGTGGCTGGGGAGATGTGAGAAATAGGCAAAGGGAATTAAGAGGTATAAACTACTAGCTATAAAATAAATAAGTCACAGGGCTGTAATGTACAGCATAGGGAAAATAGTAATACTGTAATAATTTTGTAGGTGTATGTATAAAAATATTGAATCACTATGTTATACACCTGAAACTAATATACTATTATAAGTCAACTAAATTTCAATTTAAAAAAACAGACCTTATTGCACAAATTTAAAGCCTTTTCCATCTTAACTAAACATACTCATCACACACTGTGGCCGTAACTTTTGCAGTTTGAGGTGTGAAAGCAAAACTAGCACAAATTTCTTTTTCCTTCTTTACAATTTAAGTACAGAATATTCATTCTTACCATAGATCTTAGCAACCTCAGCGTACCATTTTTTTTTCTTGTTAAGTCGATAACTTTCACCTTTTCACTTAAAAGATGAAAAAAATGTAAGCATTTTACAGCTTTTCTTTGGTATATCCAAACTGTCAGCATCATTACTCTTAATAATGGCACATTGGGGCCATTATTAAGTAAAATAAGGGTTACTTAAACACAATCGCTGTGATACCAACAGTCAATAGGTTTGATAACCAAGATGGCTACTAAGTGACTAACAAGTGGTATATGCTGGACAAAGGGATGATTCATGTCCCTGGCAGGACAGAGGGGAATGGTGTGAGATTTCATCATGCTACTCGGAAAGGTGCAAAATTTAAAACTTATGAATTGTTTATTTCTGGAATTGTCCATGATATGTTTAGACCAAGGTTGACCTTGGGCAACTGAAACTGCAAAAAGTGAAATTGGGATAAAGGGGGGCCACAGTACTTTCAAATATTGAAATATTTTGGCAAAATAATTGATAAGGAAATGTTAAGAAAAGATTAAGGATAAGATTCTAAAGGTATAGTTTTTTGTAAATGAACTAGCTTAAATAGATAATTCACTTTTTGCATTCACGAGCAAGTAATGGAACGGGTAAATAATGGGGTAGGACAGACAGTTCATCTGGATGCTGGCTGCTATTATTTTGATCACTTAGGATGAATTAATTAATACATTAATGAACACATTTAGTCTAGATCTCACTGCCAATAGCCTCATGCTTAACTTCTTGTAGTATTATAGCCCTTGAGGAGTTCCACAGGGATCATGGCGGTTATGATGGTAAAGAGAAATAGTTATGGAAGTGTTCTAACATAATTTGGGTTCAGGGTTATTAATTTTCTATTATTACAGCATCCATCAGAATAATAGAACTGTAAGTGATCTCATCAAGGTCAAGGATAGCAATAAGCTGAGATGGAAACTAGATGTTAACACTGTTTTAACTGAGGATACTTAAAAGATTAATAATTCCAACCCTGAGTATTGAACAAATCTCAGCATATATATATAGATAGATAGATGGACAAATAATCCTTTCCTTTAACCAATTCTACAGTAGGAGAAAATTCTCTGCCTTACAATTTAGGTAAAGGAAAAATAAACCCTTACAGTATATGATCATGCAAATAGCCAAGAAATGAGTCAAATGCATTATCAACATCTAATGTCAACACAGAGAGAGCCAAAGTGCTAATGGAAGTTGCATTTTCTCCTTGGCATATTAAGTGCTTCATGGGTGCCCAGTGTCCTCATAGACCATCAAATGAGAAAATTTCAGGGTAGTAGAGACAGTATGTGCATGGACTGAACTGGGAAATACTGACAGATGCCTAATGAGGTTATGGAACAAATCAACATAGCTGGCCTGCTGACTGTTCATCAGCCACCCTAGAAAAGCCAGAGGTGTCCCATCTAGAGCAGCTGCTAAACCAAAAGAAAGCATAACTGGAGTTCAAGAGCTCAGGCGTAATACAATCAGAAAATTTTAGAGCTGGAAAGGCGTTAAGAGACCATGTAGTTCAGTGTCCACAAATCTGTAGGTCATTGTTGTACCTCAGTGATTCCATGAATTTCTTGAAATTACATGTAAAGTTACATGTATACATGCCTAAGAACCACTGATCTAGTTCAACTGTTTCATTTAACAGATGAGGAAACAGTTCCATTGAAATTGAACCACAACTCACTAGTCCTAAATTGGAGATAGCATCTCTTGAGTCCCAGCTATTTGATTTTGCTATCACACCAAGTTGTCTAATATTATCAGTAAGTATTAAAAATCTTAACTGCAGCAGAAGATAGACAGCTGGAATCCCTAATCCCTGATTCTCAAAAGGTTCAATATCTTCTGTGTAATCACTCAATAAGCTCTCCATGAGCCCATTTATACTGCCATTCCTTGTAAACATGCCAAATATAACCTGTGTGATGTCTGCTTTCTGGCAGCCTTTGCAGTTGAAACAATATCTGACGTAGGTAGCTCATGAAACCAAAAGTAAGTCTGCCAGAATATGCAAGGGAGAAAATAGAGGATACAATTTTGGCTGAGAACAGATCCAGTCCTGCTTCACTTGCAAGCAGGCAGTACAGTCAGGTCAGAATCTCAGGCAGGTGTCTGGAGGCTGCACACACGGAAGGGACAGATGTTAGGGGGACGAGTGGGCCTTTCCTCCTTTGGCAGGTAAGGGCTCAGAGTGAGATAACTTGGCTTATCAAAGTAAGTGTGGCTTTACTAGTATCTGCATTGGTGAAAACAGGATATATTAGTTGTAGCAGACCAGAAACTCCAAACTCTTAACGCTACTGGAGAACATCAAGGGAATATGTCTTTTTTTTTCTACCTTCTCTGAATTTCTCTTATTTTTTGTTCTTATTATAAATGGAAAATATTGTTAATTGAAATTGAGAGGTAAATCAGGTCCCTGTTAAAACATCAATGGAAATACAAGAATTCCAGATTGTATCATTTATCTTCTCAGTTAATAGGATATTAAATACTATCAACTTCAGAAAAAGGATTTGATTAAAAGGTCCCTGGTTTTTTTTCTCAGATAGAAAATTCTGTGCAAAAAATTGAAAATTTTAAAAATTAAAAAGGTTTTGAGAGACTATAAGTGTGCAAGGACAAGGCTACATAGTTACTTACACTGCCTTGTATATAAATGATTCTCAACAAATGTTTGTTAAATTGAATTGAATTGGTGTATAAACCATCTAACAAATGGTCACCCTGATGGTTCCCAGAGGAAGAAGAATTGCCCCCCTTATTAATGCACTAAGGCTATTTTTTTTAAATTGGCTTTCGTTAAGCAACTCCATATATATTTTGATCAATCTTTCAGTTATTCCAAAATGGCTCTCAATTTACAACTAGATGCCAGGACTTTTATATGTTCAATAAATTAACAAGATTTTCTCTCAATGTTGCTGTTATTAAAAAAAATGATACCTTTCCAGTAAGGTATTTTGGCTAATGAACAAGAATCTCTCATTAAATTAATAACACCATTAGATTCACTTTCAGATGGTTTAACAGTGGTCTCCGGGGTCTAATAACATATTGCTGACTTAGGCACGTTGCCAACAGACTGAACATGAATTTGTACAAAGTAAATCTCCATCTCAAATCTAAACAAAGTGTTTCCCCTGCTAAACCTGCTTCTTTCTCTATATTTATTGTGATTAGGAGCATTATAATTTATCTAGTCCCCAGTCCAAAAAGTTGACTAAACTTTCCTCTCCCTCATTTAAAACATGCACTGAATAAGGATATCCAATCAAATATATCTTATAAACATCTATCAAATTCATGCCTTCCTTTTTCCCATGGTCATTACCTTGTTGGAGGCCCTCAACACTGTGAGCCTGAACTGACAGGTCCTCTCTACCTTTAACTGCTCCCATTCTAGTTTTCCTGGAATATGACATCAGAATTAGTTTTCTAAAAAGTAAACCTGATCATTTCTTCCTCCTGCTTAAAACCTATCAGCATCTTCCTATTGCATCCAAGTACACACATTTTTGCCTTAAAATACAAGGCTTTTGGTAATTAAAACTTGGTGTTCTTTCCATTCTCATCTCCAGCAACCCATAGCATCTCCCACAGGCTCTTTAAACCACCTGGCTAGAGATCTTGTCAAGTTTCCTTATGTCAGCCTCATTTTTTATTCCCTTAACTTTTAGCATATACCATACCCAGTCCAGGAAGTGCCCTGACACTTTTTCCATCTGGCACAGAAGCTAACCTTCCTTCAAGGTTAATTAAGGCTGCGGAAAAAAAAAACATACCTGTCTGCCCCATGTGAAGTTAATTCTTTGCTCTCCAATCTAGGACACTTTTCCATATTTTTAGCATAGAACTTTTAAAACAATATTTTATGAAATATACATACTGAAGTCAAATATGTTATCTGAACACAATGAAAGTTAATTAAAAATCAATACCAAAAAGATATCTAGAATCCTGAAATACCACACTTCTAAACTTCCCATGGGTCAGTAGAGGAATAACAAGGGAAATTATAAAACATTTTATACTAAAAGATTATAATACATGTTATATAAAGTACAAGAAATGGAGTGACATCCGTGAAAATCAGAGTGAAACTCCAAAAATTCTCCTCCTTAAAGCAACAAGAGAACTAGAAAAAATTGTTAGAATCAACTTTTTCAGAACTCTAGAAATTAACCAAACACTTGCAACATTCTGGGGAGTTTTTATTCAAGAAAAGTAACTGATCTCAGTAAAAATAGTGATCTTTGTGGAATTTGAATTTGCCCTAGTCCCTTATCCCATTAGTTGAAAATTAATACTGTAGTTCACGTTTGTGGTGAATACCAACAAACCAGCAACTGCTACAAAAAGCAGAATGGGGCTGGAGCATCTTAAAAATCTCATTCCCAGAAAAATGGCATGATTTGACCTATTTAGTGGTTCCTAAAAGACCTACTTCAAGCTTACCTATATTTAACCTAAAGCACCTATGGGAAAAGGCTTTTTCCCAAAGGCATTTGTTGAAAATAATGACAGGCAATTTTTTTTAAACTTTACAGTTGTCTGAGATGGTGCATAAGAGTGGGGCAAACAATTTTATACATGTAATATATATATATATTATGATTTGTTTAGGTGTTCACTTCTACCATTAGAATCACTTCAAGGCCACATACTATACCAAGCAAATTTTTGTGCCCACAGATGCTAATAAAATGCTCAAGACATAGTAAGTATAAATGTTGGCTGAGGAAATAAGTGAATGAATGAATGAAAAGATACAGAAGAACTAAGATCCCTCTTCTGTTGTATATGTAACTGTTTCGATCATGAATTTTTTTTCTTTTTTTACATATTAGAACTTTCAGAATGTACTTGTTCCCACATCCTTAGATACAATTAAATAAAACTCATTGTTTTCTAGGGCTGCCATAACAAAGAACCACAGATTGAATGCCTTAAACAATAGAAATTTATTTCCTCACAGTTTTGGAGGCTAGAAGTCTTGAGATCAAGAAAGAACGAGCAGGGTTGGTTCCTTCTGAGGGCTGTGTAGAAGAATCTGTTCAAGGCATCTCTCCTTGGCTTTTGATGGCTGTCGTCTCTGTGTCTTTACACGGTCTTACCTCTCCCTCTGTCCATGTCTATGTCCAAATTTCCTCTTTTTACAAGGATATCAATTGATTTGGTTTAGGGCCCACCCTAATGACCTCATTTTAATCTAATCACCTCTCTAAAGACCCTATCTCCAAATAAGGTCACATTCTGAGATACTGGCAGTTAGGACTTGAACGTGAATTTTTGGGGAAACACAATTCAACCCGTAACACATATCCTCACTCATATAAAAAGGGTGTGTTATGGTTATGTTCTTCAGTCTTTTCAGAATGTTTCCAAATAAGCCAGATTTTTCAGAATATTTTCTATTACCTTTAAAACATTATATCAAGAAGAAATCCCTAAGGTCTCTAGCAGTGGTTTTGAAACCCAGTTGTTACATCAAAGTTGGCACCAGAGCTGAAGGAAGAACAACTGGACTAATATTAGTCCTGGCTCAGACATTAAACATTGAATTTACCCTGGGCACAGGCCTTAAATAATCTGTGCTTCAGGGATATCAGCTTGGTGCTTTGCGACCATCTAGAGGGGTGGGATAAGGAGGGTGGGAGGGAGACGCAAGAGGGAGGGGATATGGGGATATATATACACGTATGAACATAGTTCATTCACTTTGTTATAAAGCAGAAACTAACACAACATTGTAAAGCAATTATACTCCAATAAAAATGTTAAAAAATAAATAAATAAAATGGAAAGGACACTGGATGCCTATCAACTAATCATAATTTATGAATCTTGTTAGGATCCTAATCTAAGCAAAGAGAATCAAAATATTCATGAGACAATTGGGAAATCTGAACACTCACTGGATATTTAACAATACTAAGAAATTATTATAAATTTTTTAGGAGTGATGATGGTATTGTGCTTATGGTTTAATAAGAATTCCTTATCTTTTATAGATAGGTGCTAACTTATTTACTAATAAAATGATATGATGCCTGCCCAAAAAAAAAAAATCTGTGCTTCAGTTCTTCACCTGGAAAAGGAAGTGTCTGGGCTGAATCCTTCTGCAATCCCACAAGCCCAAAGACTCTGATTCTACCTGGTCTTATTTTGCCACAGCAACTGACACTGTTGGAGGTGACCTAGAAATAACATAAGAGTACTTATTTAAATGAAGAGATTAATATAAATTCAGTCGAGTTTGGAAATGTTTGCACAGCTGAAGACCATGAACCTTCCAGACTTCTTAGACAAATTCCATCCGTTCTCTGAGGACAAACTGCCTTTGGAATTATAAATGCACACAGATGTTGCTTTCAGCACAAAAAAGTACCTACGGTAAGTATCGCTCATGGCAGTGCCTTAAGCTACTCCAAAGTTATTTTCATCAAGATTGAGTATTCTAGCTGTCTTCATTTTCTCAAAAATTAGTCTTAGAAAAATAGAACTTATCACAACAGGTTACAGAATTTAAGTTATATATTAATTTATAAAAATTATCTTGGATTCTATGATACAATTCAAAGCGACTTACTAAATGGTATCCAGGTACTCTGAAATAGTAAATTTTAAAAGTATATATTTTTTAAATACGCCAAGTGACAACAGAATCAAGACAATGAAATGATCTTTATTGACGCAGGAAAAACAAGAATGCATTTAGAAAAGAATTCATTTCTTTTGATAAAAGTACTTTTATAAATTGCATACAGAGTATAATGATCAAAAGTTTTGGGAAACTTTTTGTTGAAAGAGAATGACTCATACAAACATTTCCTTTGAGAAATAATCATGGCATATTACAACACAAACCTATCATATATGTTAGGACAATTTGAAGCAATATCAATGCTGGAAGAAAAAAAATCCAGTACTTCAGAAGATTGTTTAAAACACAAAAGACTCCTTAGAAGGGACATCTACTTAAATTATCAGCTGAGACTAATTCTTGAGGGTATCAGATATATATTAAACTGGTATTAATTTATTTAAGCATATAATAGATGTTAGAGAGTAACAAGTGAGCTGACATCGAAAATCAACTGTCTCAATAACCAATATTGGACAATAATAATAATGACAAATAGTTTAAAGAGTACTACCAAAATGAAACTTTTAAGAAAAGTAGAGTGTGTTTGGGCTTTTTTTTATAACTATGATAATGAACAGCGTGAGTCTATGATGGTGCTTTGAATACCTTAAGCTTCTAAGACTTAAAAATTTTACTGCGACTGCTGCTGTTCTGGATAGCCAAAAGGTACTACAGAGCACGGGGCAGATGGCTATATAATCATGGCCTACAGTTACGAGATTTAGTAACTGATATAATGGTGAAAAGTGATATAGGGTTGAAAAAAGAACACCAGCAATATTAATGCACGTTACGGTGATCTGAGATTCATAATGTACTTTCTGAGAGTATACTGATCACCCAAAATTGATAAAGTAATTTCTTCCATTGAAGCAATACCCCATTCTACAAGTAATTTCTTACAAGATACTGAGTATCTCAATGTTCTTATGTGGTTCATTCACTTCTTATGGCTATGTGCTCCCAGAAAATGATTTACTCATTGTTTCTGGCAACAGCTCTGGAAAATATAGGTACTACTTTATATACCTATATAATATTTTAAAAGTAAATATTTCTCGTTTTCCTCCCATGATGTAAACCCCACTGCTAATTTTAATTAAGAAGTGGTACTAAATATTTTATGTGTGAATCTAAAGTATGAAGAGATTAAATGGCCAGCTTATTTTGCTAATCATGAAATAGAAACCCACCAACTCCCACTTCACTTAATAAGACACCCAAAAAAAGGCTCTCAGAGGGCTGCTCTCTGAATAGAAGGGCTCTTCCCACCTGTAGGATGAGAGCTGACATTCCCCCCTACTTAATTAGTTCATTCCATTATTTTCAATTCACCTAAGCTTTCCCTCCTTTTACTCTCCAGAGGCTTTGCAAATTATAAGACTGTCGCTTTCCTCTAAACTTGAAACCAGGAGTTCTCGACTTTTTAAAAAAATCATCCTTGAGATATAATTCACATACAATAAAATTCACCCATTTGAAATGCCCGATTCAATGTTTTTTTAGTATATTCACAAAGTTGTGCAATAATCACCACAGTCAATTTTAGAACATTTTTATCCTTCCAAAAAGAAATCCCATACTTATTTTCAGTCACTCCCATTCCCCCCTCTCGCACCACTAGGAAACCAATAATCTACTTTGTCTCCATAGATTTACCAATTCTGGACCTTTCATATAAAAGGAATCACACAGTATGTGGTCTTTTGTGACTGGCTTCTTTGACTTACCACATATATATTTTCAAAGTTCAACCATGTGGTAGAATGTATCAATACTTCAAATCCTTTATTGCCAAATAATATTCCACTGTATAGATATACCACATTTTATTTATCCATGCATCAGCTGATGAACAATTGGGTTGTTTCCACATTTAGGCTATTATGAAAAATACTGAACATTTTTGTCCGTATCTTCGTGTGGATAGACATGATCTCATCTCTCCTGGATATATAGCTAGCAGTGAAATTTCTGTGTCATACAGAAAGTCTATGTTTAATTTAAGGAACTGCCAAACATTTTCAAAACAGCTGCACCAGTTTACATTCCACTCATCAATATATGATGGTTCCAATTTTTTACATCCTCACCAACACATACCATTATCTGAGTCATACTAGTGGATATAAAGTGGTATGTTATTGTGGTTATGATCTGCATTTTCCTAATGTGTAATGATGTCAAGCATCCTTTCGTGTGCTTATTGGCCATTTGCATATCTTCTTTGGAGAAATGTCTATTCAGATTCGTTGCCCATTTTTAGTTGGGTTACTTATCTTTTTAGCATTGAGTTTAAGAGTTCTTTATATCTTTTAGATACAAATCCTTTTTCAGATATGTGATTTGCAAATATTTTCTCCCATCATATGGATTTTTTTACTTTTTTGATGGTATAATCTATAACACAAAGTTTGATGTAATCTATTCTTTCTTTTGTCATTTGTGCTTCTGGTGTCATATCTTTAAAAAAAAAACACAAAAAAAACTGCAGAGCCCAGGTCATGAAGTTTTCTTCATATTTTTTTTCCTAAGAGTTCTATAGTTTTAGCTCTTACATTTAGGTCTATGACACATTTTAACTTAATTTTTTTGGATGGTATGAGGTAGGGCTATGCAACTTCATTCTCTCCATGTGGATATACAGTTGTCTCAGTACCAGTTGAAAAACTCTTCTTTCCTCCTTGAATTGTTTTGGTACTCTTGTCAAAAAGCAACTGATCAAAAATTTGTGTTTAATAATACAGAAAGAATTTAAGGAAAAAGATGACCTGAAAATTTCTAAAATCATAATCTGATGAGATTTATCCAGTAACCAACAATGGGTTACTGGATAAATGGGGTCGAGAAATAGCTGGTCGACATCCAGATGACAGATACAATGTGGCAATGCAGACTCTATCCACATCAGTAACAAAGTTGATAATGGGTTAGGAGGGGGAAAGCTGAAATATCACAGGTAGGCAATAATATCATGTGTTTATTACATCATGTCATGACCAAAGTCAAGTAGGTGGCTGTGATTTTATGTGATTCATCTAGTTTGAAGATGTTATAAAGAGCAGCCTCAAAGGGTGAGGTGGGGTGTTTATAGGTGTGAATGGCAGGAACTAAGCAGGATGTGAGAACCAATTGCTCAGTAGGCTGGCTCAGAATAGGGTTTAGATCCAGTAGAGGCTGTGAATCAAGAAATGAAGGAGGAAAAAGAAATGAAATTGAGTTATTTGTAGTGAGGTGGATGGACCTAGAGTCTGTCATACAGAGTGAAGTAAGTCAGAAAGAGAAAAACAAACACCATACACTAACACATACATATGGAATCTTAAAAAAAAAAAATTGTTTATGAAGAACCTAAGGGCAGGACAGGAATAAAGACGCAGATGTAGAGAATGGACTTGAGGACACGGGCAGGGGGAAGGGTAAGCTGGGACGAAGTGAGAGAGTGGCATAGACTTATATATACCTACCAAATGTAAAATAGATAGCTAGTGGGAAGAAGCCGCATAGTACAGGGAGATCACCTCGGTGCTTTGTGACCACCTAGAGGGGTGGGATAGGGAGGGTGGGAGGGAGACGCAAGAGGGAGGAGATATGGGGATATATGTATATGTATAGCTGATTCACCTTGTTATAAAGCAGAAACTAACACACCATTGTAAAGCAATTATACTCCAATAAAGATGTTAAAAAAAAAATGACACTGACAAAAAAAAAAGAAATGAAGGAAGAAACCAAGCCAGGCAGACAAGGCAAATATGACAAAAGTTTGGGGAATGCCATCAGATTGTAAAGAAACAGACTAAGAATTTACCCCAGGTACTCTAGATGAGAAGTTGAGAACAGTCTCTACTCTTAGGGTAGAAAGAGGCTTTTTACATACTGCGTTCTTATTAAGGACTGGCTTATGAATTTGTAGGGATTTAGGCAGTATATCAATGCCTACAACTAAGAAGCACTTACTGATACAGCACTTGCTGTATCCCAGGTATGCTTCCAGTTGCTTTGCATATATTAACTCACCTGATTCTCATGAGTACCATAGTAGGTTAATCCTATCATATTAATAGAAGAGGTGACAAAACTAAGATTTAAAAAGGTTAAGTATCTTACCTAAGTCTCACAGCTATAAAACAGCTGAAACTAGATTTAAAACCAGATCTAGCTAACTCCAAATTATGTGGTCTTTTGATTATAATGGTGAAGATGAAGAAAAACTGCATTCAGATCAAGCTTAGTCTTCTACTTAAGTAATAAAACGTGGTATGCGGCTTGTGTGCTAGAGGTTCATAGGGCTTCTAATCTTCATTGGTTACTAGTATTACCATCCAACTAATCATCTATATATGAAACTTCTGAGCTATCTCTGATTTCTTCTCCCAACATGTCACTTCTATCTGACATCCATTTTCCATTCCATTCTCACGGATCTATTTCAAGTAATCATCACTCCTAAACTTGATAATTGTAGTATCTTCCAAACTAATCTTTCTACCTGTTAGCTTTCCTTATACAAATCCAAGTGATTCACTACTGCAAAACTAGTCCTGAAATGCAGTTCAGATCATAGTATATCTACGTTCAAAAATACTCAATATTCTCCCGTCATGTTCACCAAATCAAATAGAGCTAATTGACCTTCACGTTCCTGGCTTCCACAATGTAGCCATGACTTCCCATTCCAGCCTAGACATTTTAGCTGCCTACAGCTAAACTGTACCGTTTACTATTGTTGAAAACTACTCCATACTCCCAAACTTAATGCATTTATTTATTCTTTTCTCTGGGCATGGAATGCCTCCCCACATGTCTGCCCAGTGAAATCCAATCCATCTCAAATGCCACCTCTTCCAGGAAAACTATCCCAATTCCCTCAAAACAATAATTCCTTCCTCTTTTAATTATATTTTTTTCTTATACAGCTCATATAACTCTAAATTATTATATCTTTGTGGATTTTCCTAATCTCCCTTTCTAGACTTCAAGTTCTCTGAAAGCAACAATGCCTGTGTATTACTCTTATCTGAATTCCAAAACACTTAGCAGTTGCTTTGAAATTATGGCCATTAAAAAAAATCATTGGATTAAATTATTAACATTGAAAAAAATATAGTGGTGTATTAATCAGAACTATCTTGGTTGCAAATGACATATGCTCCATCTAACTTAGACCAAAAGAGAATTGTTTTGGGCTCATATGAACAAACTATGGAAAAGGAATGATAGGGCTATCTTCCAAATATCACAGATACAGGGATTTGTATCATGTTGCTATTCTTCTCTTATGGGTTGGCTTCATACCTACCTATTAAAGACTGACTTTGTCTTCCTTGCCACAGACATGGCCACTAGTAGCTTCCCAATTTCCATCCTCTAAGCTTCAGGACCAGAGAGAAAAGGAATCTTCTGTAACACTCACCTCTACACCTGCACCTGTTTAAAAAAATACCAGAAAAAAAGTCTCTGACTGGCCCAGCTTGATTCACGGATTCACTGAACTTTTGACAGTGGTCAAACTTGAGCATAAGAAGGTAGTAGCTCCTGTTAAAGACCTCATGGATAAAGTAAGGCATCCATGTGTGTATGAGTTTTTTAGAGTGCTTTCTCAGAAAATGAGGGAAGGGGTTTATATAGACAAATATTTAATGTCTACTATAAGTAGTGAAAGGTTTCAGTGGTAGTAACTAGTTACTGCTTCACAGTTGAGTTTAAAAAAAAAAAGGAAAAGAAAATTTTAGTCTATCAATATATAAATAGCATTTTGGAACAAATGCTATCATTTGTTTTCCCATTTCTCATATTACTGTTCTTTCTCGAGCATTCCTAAGTGGGCAGGTTCAGATTTTGCATAGTTTATGTAGAAGTAAGACTATGTACAACTGTTGATAAATTTCCCAGATTGACTTGGAAAAGAAAAAGGCTGCTTATCATAACTATTTGGGAATCCAGTATTCCATGATGGTTAAAACAGTGTTACTGAATATAAATTTCAGCCTTTCTCATGTAGATTATTTTTTTCTACTTCCTTGCATCATATTTATCTCTCCTACTTTTATTGTTGGAAGGATCCACCATGTATCTTGCAGAGTATCATATGCACAGGACATCAAGAATCATAGTCTCAAATAACTATAATGGGCAGCAAGACAACATAAATGAGTAGGAAATAAGGTGATCTGAAAAGTGTCTACTCTTGAAATGGGCAGCTGCTATGCTACTCCAGCCAACTGAGGGAAGGCAGATGAGTGTTGTTAAATCAGGTGGTTCCTTATATTAAAAAATTCCAGAAAGTCAGGGTTATACATGAAACCCCTTGATTTTTATTTGTGAGCCACCAACTGAAATATTTTTCAAATGCTTTACAGACCAAACAGAGCAAATCTGCAGGTGAAACCTGACCTGCCAGTGTAATCTTCTGTAGATATGTTCAACAAGTACTCACTGAATGAATGCTTATGTACAAAACTAATGAGCTGAAAATCAAATCATGGTTTTCTATTAATTACATTCCAATAGTAGAGACTACTTTCTCCAGAAGAAAATGTTGGCCTCAGTCCACTAAAACACTGCTTAAAATTTTAACATTTACATGAGAATCATTCTTCTTTTATTAATGGGAAGCATAGGCAAATCTAATTTTAAAAATGACCCCTGAAGACGTTAGTCAAATGGATAATCGATTCACTCTTATAGATGCCTTCTCATATGGTATTAAAAGGATCACACAGCCAGCATTTATTGGCATTCTTGTTTATTTCTTGTTACTTAAATAACAAGAAGTTTAAATGTTTAAACTGCTCAACTTCATCCTTTTCAAGAAGGCATTTGTAACTGCTATCAGCCAAACTGATATCTCTTTCTTTGAATTTCTATAGCGCTTATTTGTTGTATGTCATTTAATCATATTTCCAGGCTTCAAGGAGTTTCTTGACTAATAGAAGTGAAATATCTATACAGTGAAGCAATGGAAAGAACAACAAACTTGTTATTAGAAGATCCAGTCAGATTCAAATTCATTAATTGTGAATTAATTGTGAATATCAGAAAATTGGATTTCAGAGCAAAGAATAATACGAAATATAAGGGGTTTTATAATGATAAAGGGGTTAACCCCTAATCAAGAAAACATAATAATCCTAAAGATTTATACATCTAATAAGGGAATATCAACATATGCCAGACAAAAATTAATAGAACTTTAGGAGAAATAAATAAATCCATAATTACAGTCAGAGATTAATCACAGAGCAGAAAAAATCAAAATAGAAATATAAAACAATAATGAAAATCAATTATTCTCTGAGAAAAATCAGAACAATTGATAAACATCTAAAATGATGACAAAAAAAGGAGACTCAATACAAATTAACAGTATCATTAGATAAGATGGAAAATCTAACAAGAAGACAGCAACTACCAGAGTTCATTCAAGAAAAATAGAAAACCCTGTACAGACCTAGAGCTATTAAAGATATTGAATTTGTAGTTACAAACTTCTCTCACAAAGAAAATAAGATCAAAAAAGATCTAAATAAATGGAAAGAAAAATCCATGTTTATGTACAGGACAACTCAATATTGTCAAGAGGTCATTCTTTCCCTACTTGATCTACAGACTCAATCCCAATCAAAATCAACAAACTGATTCTAAAGTTTATATGGAGAGGAAAAAGACCCAGAATAGCCAACACAATATTGAAGGAGAGGAACAAAGCTGGAGGACTGACACTACCCAACTTCAAAACTTAACTATAAAGCTAGAATAATAAAGACAGACAAGTAAAAGAAACAGACAAGTAGATCAATGGAACAAAACAGAGAGCCCATAAATAGACCCAGATAAATACAGTCAACTGATTTTTGAAATCGGTGAAAGGCAATATATAGTGGAGAAAAGATAGTCTTTTCAACAAATAGTGCTGGAACAGCTGAACGTCCACAGGCAAAAAAAAAAAAAAAAAAAAATTAATCTAGACACAGAACTTACACATTTCACAAAAACTAACACAAAATGGATCACAGACCTAAATGTAAAACACAAAACTATAAAAACCGTAGAAGATAACATAGGAGAAAACCAAAGAAACTAAGAAAACTCCACATCCAGATACCTTAACTTGTGAATTCTGTCACACATTTAAGGATGAAATAATATCAATTCTACACAAATCCATCTAGAAATTGAAGAGAAGGGAATACCTTCCAAGTGATTCTATTAGGCCAACATTACACTGATACCAAAACCAGGCAAAGACTTAAAATAAAACTACAGAACAATAGCCCTTATGAACACAGGTAAAAGTATCCTAAAAAAAAAATTAGCACATCTAATCCAACATTGCACAAGAAGGGGAATACATCATTACAAAGTGGGGATTATCCTAAGAATGCTAGGTTAATTAAACATGCAAAAATCAATGTATTTCATCATATTAACAAAAAGAAGAAAGTATATAAACCATTTTAATAGTCAAAGAAAAAGCATCTGTCAAAATCCAACATCGTTTTCTAATAAAAATTTTCAGAAAACTAATAATAGAAGTCAACTTCCTCAACCTGATAAAGGGAATCTGAAAAATCTACATCTATCATCATATAAGTCTGTGTGAAAATCTGAATGATCACCAACAAAACAAGAATGTCCACTCTCACCACCTCTATTCAACATGGTACTGCAACTTCTAGCCAATAAAATAAGAAAAATAAGTAAAAGGCATTTAAAATTAGATAACACAAAAACAATATCTTTGTTTATAGATAACATGATCATCTATGTTGAAAAACTGCTGGAATCTATAAAAAAGCCATTAGCACTAAAAAATGAGTTTAGGAAGTTGCAGGATACGCTTTAATATAATATTGGAAAAATTAATTTTGTTTGTATATACTAGAAATAAACAACAGAAACTGAAATAAAAACAATACCATTTACAATCATATTAAAAATATGAAGTACTTAGGGGAAAATCTGGCAAAATCGGGCAAGACCTGTACATTGAAAACTTTATTTATAAAAGATGACCTAAACAAACAAAGGGATAAACTTTGTTCGTGGGTCAGAAGACTCAGTAGTGTTAAGATATCAATTCTCCCCCAAATTAATCTATAGATTCAACATAATTCTAACCAAAATTCCATCAGGCTGTCTTAAAAAAATTGAAAAACTAATTCTAAAATTCATGTGTGAACTCAAAGGACTTAGAATAGCCAAAGCAACTCTGAAAAATTTGAAAGTCAATCCTACCTGATTTCAAATCTTATTATAAAGCTACAGTAATCAAGACAGTATACTATTGGTACAAAAATAAGTGAATCAATGTAATAGAATAGAGATTCCAAAAACAGATCCAAATTACATGAACAAAATATTCTGGAAAAGGTAATTAATTCAGTAGAGAAAAGATTTTAAGCGAATGGTGCTAGAAAAATTATAAATTTATTTGCAAAAAAAAAGGATTCTAATCCATACTTTACACCATATATAAAAATTAAATCAAGGTGGATCACAGCCTTAGCATAAAATCTGGGACTAAAAATTAAAGAAAAAAAATAAAGAGAAAGTGACCTTAGATGAGGTTAGATATGACACCAAAAGCACAATTCATAAAAGAATAAAATGATAAACTAGATATCATCAAAAAATAACTTCTATTATTCAAAAGACACTGTTTAGGAGAACAAAAAGACAAGTCACAAAAGAGAAGAAAATAGCTGGAAATCATATAACTGATGAAGAACTTGTATATAGAACATACAGAGTACTTTGAAAACTCAACAATAGGAAAACATACAATCCAATAAATTTTAGCAAAAGATTTAAGCAGAAACATCACCAAAGAAGATATGTGGATGGCAAATAAGCAAACGAAAAGATGCTAAAATCATTAATCATTAGGGAAAAACACATTAAAATGGCAAGATATTACCACTACAAACCTATCAGAATGATTGAAGTTTAAAAGACTAACCATACCAAGTGTTGGCAAGAATGTGGAAGGACTGGAACTTACATACATTGCTGATTGGAATGTGAAATGGTCAATTTTGGAAACCAGTTTGACAGGTTCTTGAAAAGTTAAACATATATCTGCCATAACATACAGCCATTTAACTCACAGGTATTTACCCAAAATAAAAGAAAGCATATAACCATATAAAGATTTGTACACAAATGTTCATAGGGCTTTACTTAGGATAGCAAAAAAACTAGAAACAGAAAGACCTGCATGTGAATGGAATTGTAACTATTGTCACAAATAACACAGATGAATCTCAAAATTACATTGGATGAAAGAAGAAGAGTTCATACCATAAAATTCCATTTATATAAAACTGTCAAAAATGCAAACCAATACAGAGTGATAGAAGGCAGAGCAGCTGTTACTTGGTGATGTAAAGAAAGAGATCAA
Organism: Globicephala melas; assembly: GCF_963455315.2. Classification (NCBI taxonomy): domain Eukaryota; kingdom Metazoa; phylum Chordata; class Mammalia; order Artiodactyla; family Delphinidae; genus Globicephala; species Globicephala melas. The sequence continues at coordinate 91,950,165 of NC_083317.1, forward strand.
GAGAAGTGGGAGGGAGGGATTACAAAAAGGCATGGGGAAATGTCTGGGGATGATGCATATGTCCACTATCCTGATGGCTATGAGGCTTGGCAATGTATAAACAAATCCAATCTTATCAAATTATGTATTTTAAGTAGGCATTGCACATTGTGTGTCAATTATATCTCAAACTGTTAAAAGAGAGAGAGAGATGCATCCCTTACCAATCTAAGAACACGTGATAGAAGAATTTTGAAAGAGCTTTTTCTCTTGATTACCATAATCAAAAGCAAATGTTAAGTCTAAAACAAAGTAACAGACAACAATTTTCTCCAAGTCATCCATCCTCTATCAAAATTCCTAGCACAAACAGTAGTAAAACAACATTTAGAATGTTAAAATAAGGCTAAAGGTCCTCTGACTCATGATAATGGACAGACTTTCTCATGGAATCCCTCCAATATCGAATGACATGAATAAAAACCAGTTCTCCATCTGGATCAATGATACAACAGTTTCTGAAACATTCTTACTTTAAGTCTTTGATCATGTTGTCTCCCCAACATGGAATTCTTGCCCCTGACTTCTTTTGCTCCATCCAAATGCCTATGATTCCTTCAAAACACATCCCAAATGCCATCTCTTCTATTAAAGTGCTCCTTGATGAATATAATCCTTCATTCCAGGAGTGGGAAAACTACAGCCTGGCCTGCAGCCTGTTTTTGTAGAAGTTTTACTGGAACACAGCCATACCCATGAATTTAGGTATTATCTATCTATGGCCTCTTTCATCATACAATGGCAGAGTTGTGCACTTATGACAGAGACTGTATGGCCCACAAAACCACATATTTACTATCTGGCCTTTTATAGGCAAAGTTTTCTGATCCCAGTTTTATTCCTTTAAATTCTCACATTTCATACCTCTCTTAAGCAGCGTTCATTATATTATTCATCTTCTTAACTTATGTTTAAGATCTTTAAGGGCAGGGAGTCAATTGTACAAACACCATGCTGTGCTTTGCGGCAGTTCTCAATAAACATCTGTTAAATCAGGCAATTTATGAATGAAAAGAGTTAAATCAACAGCAGATACTCACTAGGAATAGCTTTTAATTGTGGAATAATAAGAGTGCACTGCTTTCATCAGGTTAGGCTATGATACTGCAGTAACCTTTGTCTTTAGCTCAAAGAATTTCAGAGTTGGAATAGGCTTTAAAGCTCATCAGATCCAATCTGCTCTTTTTTACCTGAAAAAACTGAGGTCCAGAGAGTTTAAGTGATTAGCCAAGGATAAATTAAATATTGTTAGAACAAAGACTAAAACTCATGTATGCTAGAGATAATGGAACAGACAGGTCCATGGTCAGGCTTCAAGAGATAGGCTAACTCCCTCAAAATGTATAGCTGCAAAATTTTGTGTATGTGTATGTAAACATCTTCTTGGAAAGGATTTTTATATATTCTCATCAGAGTCAAAAAAAGTTCATAATTGCAAAATGGTTAAGAAAAAACAAAACTAAGGAAAAGATATTCTTTGGAGAATTACTGATTGTTATCATCTAGTTAAGTAACAAAGCCATGACTGGCCCACAGGTCTAATCATCCCTGTATTCTTTATTACATCCAAGGCAGAAGCCAATACACATTCTACCAGTTTAAACAGCCACTGTGAGTAGCAATTCAAGCAATCCAGGTATCCCTCTTTATTTTCCCCTAAGGATACTTCAGTGTATAAGTACTTCTGCAGTACTTATCAAAACAATCAAATCAAGATTGTGTGTGTGTGTGTTTAGCAGGGGGGTGAGGGTGGGAGTTAATGTGAAAGTAAAAAGGTGTATATTTCCTATTTTAAGTAATATTCCAAGGAGGTTATTTGGTATGCGTGAAGAAAAATAATTTAATGAGATGTCAAATAATTTATTATCATTACCATTCTATTTTCAGAAAATCTCTGTCAAAAAAATCTTCCAATAAAATGAATCAATGAGACTGATAATACAAGTACAAACTCAGCATGACATAAAGTTTCTGTAGATAATGATACTTTCAAGAGTGATACTTGTATCAAACAGCGATACTTTCATATAAACTAAATACTAATGTGCACTGCCTCTAAATAGTAGCATTACTATTGCCAAACTTATCAGACCACACTTAAAATTGAGCTTAAAAACCTGTTTGTTACATTACTTAAAACAAAACAAAATAAAACAAAACACTTACTTGAAAGTTCTACTGAAAGGAAATTAGCAGTAAGAGAATTGGTTAAGGAGATGAAAAACAATATAAACATACAAAAATTTCACTCATATTACTCAAAAAAGTATAAAATACTTAGAACTATTGTTGACAAGAATGGTCACAGAACCTTTATGAACAAAAAACTAAAATCTTATTAGAGGATAATGGAAAGATATTTAATGTTTTTGAATAAGAATTCTAAATATTATTTTTAAAGTAAGTCTCTCAATGTTACTATGTATATTTAATGAATTCCCTATTAGAATCCCAATTTTTGTCCTTTATCAAATAAAATTATCTTAAATTTATATGGAGGAATAGATGCTCAAAATTTGAGGAAAAAAAAAGTTTTGGAAGTCCTAGACACGGGAATCAGAGAAGAAAAAGAAATAAAAGGAATACAGATTGGAAAAGAAGTAAAACTGTCACTGTTTGCAGATGACATGATACTATACATACAGAATCCTAAAAATGCCACCAGAAAACTACTAGAGCTAATCAATGAATTTGGTAAAGTTGCAGGATACAAAATTAATGCACAGAAATCTCTTGCATTCCTATACACTAATGATGAAAAATCTGAAAGAGAAATTATAGAAACACTCCCATTTACCATTGCAACAAAAAGAATAAAATACCTAGGAATAAACCTACCTAGGGAAACAAAAGACCTGTATGCAGAAAACTATAAGACACTGATGAAAGCAATCAAAGATGATACCAACAGATGGAGAGATATACCATGTTCTTGGATTGGAAGAATCAATATTGTGAAAATGACTCTACTACCCAAAGCAATCTACAGATTCAATGCAATCACTATCAAATTACCAATGGCATTTTTTACAGAACTAGAACAAATCATCTTAAAATTTGTATGGAGACACAAAAGACCCCGAATAGCCAAAGCAGTCTTGAGGGAAAAAAACGGAGCTGGAGGAATCAGACTCCCTGACTTCAGACTATACAAAAAGCTACAGTAATCAAGACAATATGTTACTGGCACAAAAACAGAAACATAGATCAATGGAACAGGATAGAAAGCCCAGAGATAAACCCATGCACATATGGTCAACTAATCTATGACAAAGGAGGCAAAGATATACAATGGAGAAAAGACAGTCTCTTCAATAAGTGGTGCTGGGAAAACTGGACAGCTACATGTAAAAGAATGAAATTAGAACACTCCCGAACACCACACACAAAAATAAACTAAAAATGGATTAGAGACCTAAATGTAAGACCAGACAGTATAAAACTCTTAGAGGAAAACATAAGAAGAACACTCTTTGACATAAATCACAGCAATATCTTTTTTGATCCACCTCCTAGAATAATGGAAATAAAAACAAAAATAAACAAATGGGACCTAATGAAGCTTCAAAGCTTTTGCACAGCAAAGGAAACCATAAACAAGACAAAAAGACAACCCTCAGAATGGGAGAAAATATTTGCAAATGAAGCAACTGACAAAGGATTAATCTCCAAAATTTACAAGCAGCTCATGCAACTCAATATCAAAAAACAAACAACCCAATCCAAAAATGAGCAGAAGACCTAAATAGACATTTCTCCAAAGAAGACATACACATGGCCAAGAAGCACATGAAAAGCTGCTCACCATCACTAATTATTAGAGAAATGCAAATCAAAACTACAATGAGGTATCACCTCACACCAGTTAGAATGGGCATCATCAGAAAATCTACAAACAACAAATGCTGGAGAGGGTGTGGAGAAAAGGGAAGCCTCTTGCACTGTTGGTGGGAATGTAAATTGATACAGCCACTATGGAGAACAGTAAGGAGGTTCCTTAAAAAACTAAAAATAGAATTACCATATGATCCAGCAATCCCACTACTGGGCATATACCCAGAGAAAACCATAATTCAAAAAGACACATGCACCCCAATGTTCATTGCAGCACTATTTACAATAGCCAGGACATGGAAGTAACCTAAATGCCCATCGACCAACGAATGGATAAAGAAGTTGTGGTACATATATACAATGGAATATTACTCAGTCATAAAAAGGAACGAAACTGAGTCATTTGTTAAGACGTGGATGGATCGAGAGACTGTCATACAGAGTGAAGTAAGTCAGAAAGAGAAAAACAAATATCGTATATTAATACACGTATGTGGAACCTAGAAAAATGTTACAGGTGAACCGGTTTGCAGGGCAGAAGTTGAGACACAGATGTAGAGAACAAATGTATGGACACCAAGCGGGGAAAACCACTCTGGGGTGGGGATGGGGGGGTGCTGAATTGGGCGATTGGGATTGACATGTAAACACTGATATGTATAAAACTGATGACTGACAAGAAACTGCAGTACAAGAAAACAAACAAACAAACAAACAAAAAACAACAACATCAAAAAAAAAATGTTGCTGGAAGCCTCTATTATCAAATCATGGACTTAACAACAAAGTGCATCAGATAATATGATTATTGTCAGATAGATAATCTCCCCAATAATGAGACCAAGGATTTGAGAAAGGGGTCAATGGCTTAAGAAATGGTACTGGCAAAACTAAATATATGTCTTGAGGAAAATCAAATTAGATTACAATTTTACATCATATCTTTAAAAATTTAGGATTAAAGACTTGAATATAAAAGGATAAAACAATAAAAATCCCATAAGAAAATACAGCACATTCTATGTATAATAAAGAGTTTTGAAAGACTTTCATGATCAAGAATGAATTTATTATAAAATTATCAAAGTAAACATATATTTATTCAAAGCTTTGAAACTTTTGTATGGCAAAAGATATTATGAACAAACTCAATCAACAAACTATAAATTTAGGGAAAATATTAAATAAAGAGAGTAAACTCTATGTTATAAAGAATTCTTAAAACTTGGTAAGGCAGATATGAACACCCAGTAGAAAAATTAGCAATTAAAGGGCTATTTACATAAAAGAAAATTCAAATTTGAGGGGGAAAAAACATTAAACAGAAGCTCAAACGCAGAGATTTGTAAATTAAAATAACAATGAACTGTCATTTCACACCTATCAGCCTGGCAAACACTTAAAAGACAGATTACAACCATTATTAGTGTAGATGAGCCAAAAAGTGTAGTCTCATACATAGCTATGACAAATGTTAAAAAAAAAAAAAGACATTTAAAACAAAATCTGGCATTTCTTTAAAATATATGTTAAATGTTAAAAATATATTTATTTTTAATTACCCATGAATACTATCATTGAATATCTTTTCAACTGATATCTAATACACATTTATTAATATATTTTAATGAGGTTATTTATGAGCAATATATTTTTATAGAATTAGAGGGAAAGAAGATATCCCAAATTATATCTGATTTCTAAAACTGACATATTTTTTATCACGGTTTGAACAAGTAATAATACAAACATTATTTTTTCTATATCTATTAGGAATAGTTTAAATGTCAATCTTAATAGACTCTAGGTATTTGTGTAACCACAGTACGTAAGAGAGTACTGCTTTTCTGATGCTTAAATTCTCGGAAACACTGTTAGAGACTGTCACCGGGGGAAGTCTTGTTTTCCAGAGGCTAAATTTAAATTAACATAAATCTTACAATTGTACATTTCTATGAATAAATATATCTCAGAAGACACAATTCAAAACACAAGACAAAATTCCACCTTCTAATTCAGTCATAAGTTTCTGAAAACACAACCAATCAACATTTGTAAAATATAATGTTAAAGATAATTTTGTTTTATATCATAAGTAGATCACAGTTTTCACATATAAAATGGAAAATAATAAGCCATATTTTACTTTAAATAGCCAATAATTAGGGTATTTTTCTCTTTAGCTAAATATAGAAACCACTCAATTCCTCATTAAACTCCTCCTGCATAGATATATATAATCAATGACCTTACTCCATTAAATCTATGAAAACTCTTTACTTTTTTACCACCTTCATACTACAGTTGTTCCTTAACAGTTTCCATTGAAATACTCATGGATAACAGTGAAAGAACTTGTATAGTTCCTCAGGAAAATTATTCACCTATTCTATAATGTTTCTAAACCAAGAATATTAAGTCTCTTTAGCTCACTGACTTTCCAGTTTTAATCCTTCCCCAGAGGAAATCTATGTGTGGGTAATTTTTGCTCTAGGGCACTTGCAGATTTGTTCCAGATAATAGGAAATGAACAGCTAAGTTACAGCATGCAAATTTCTGCTCTGGTAGCATGTTTCTTAATGTCATAGCTCTTATTATTTCAAAAACAAATTAAACAAGGGAGTTCTGTAGAAAGCCAATTAACCAATTTAGGCAGCAGCTTAATACAAATCACTGCCCCTTACTTTCACCCAACATGATGTTTTGTGATTCTAAGATGTCAATGTTTAAGTGCACATCTGTAGCAAGTGACTGTTTAAAAGTGACTCGAGGTGCCTACACAAGCATTCTACTGGGATGCATATGGTAAATGTAAATTTTGATTTATTTTCACTTCCTACCTCTGTCATGTGGTTTCATTCTTTTAGTGTCGTATTATAAACAAAATTGGAAAAAATGTGTAGAAAGAGCACAGAGCTAAAAATCATCAGAATGAGATTATAATCCCAGGTTTATATCAAGGAAACTGTATTTGGTCCAAACACCAGTTACATGATGGAATGGCCATAAGGAAGGCTACTTCATAATTTCAAGACTTTATGCACATTTTGAAACAAAGTTAATGTATATGGATAATTTTGCTGTTTGTTTTTCTCTTTAATTATCACAGAACTTTAGTCCTGATTATGAGCCACTGGGATCAATTTCAACAGGAAATATTTAGTGAGACCCAGCTCAAAAGACATCTGATCTTTGAGACTGCTACACCTTCCCTAGACAGAGTTTCTTCGGCACCTCCTCCTCAGTAATTCCCATTTAAAACACTTAGATTTGTTGAACCATGTTCAACCAATCTGGGTATAATTCATGAAACCACTTCAGTCAATACATAAACATGTATCCAGGGGTCAGCAGAAAAAAATAAACACAACATAATAACTATTGACAATGACAAGTAAATAATGGTTTATAAGAACTAATTCATTTCTAAACATTTATTTACTACTATTTAAAATTAACCTTAGCATTTCTATAACATGCAACATGTATAGTTTATTTCAAAGTTTATATAGTACAGAAACGTTTTAAGAATTGTACTCATTTATGATCATTTATATTCTTAGAAAAAAATTTTAGGTGTAAAGTGAATGGACAACTTGAATAAACTTTTAGAAAATTAAGACATTATAATGAAATATTAGAGACGAGATTAAATTATCTACAAAACAGATATAAGGGCTTCCCTGGTGGTGCAGTGGTTGAGAATCTGCCTGCTAATGCAGGGCACACGGGTTCGAGCCCTGGTCTGGGAAGATCCCACATGCCGCGGAACAACTAGGCCCATGCGCCACAGCTACTGAGCCTGCACGTCTGGAGCCTGTGCTCCGCAACGAGAGGCCACGATAGTGAGAGGCCCGCGCACCGCGATGAAGAGTGGCCCCCGCTTGCCACAACTAAAGAAAACCCTCGCACAGAAACGAAGACCTAACACAGCCAAAAATTTTTTTAAAAATTAATTAATTAAAAAAAACAGATATAAAACTAAAGAAAAGAGAGGAAGACTGAAAATGAAAAGAGCAAAGTACCACAGGACAAATAAAAGCATTAAATGAAAATAGCCAAACACAGGAAAAATATATCATAACTGATCTCTATAAAGCTCTTAGATATTATGTACCTCTCCTGCTGCTCCCACTTCATTCTATCAGTAATAACTGTGGTTTTTATGTCAAAAGAAGACTGTTCTATTTTTAGCCTTTGAATAACCATTAAAAAATCACAAGGACAGATATTTGGCAAAACCTGCTTACACTTTAATAAACTTGCATGGGGTCCTTGACAAGTAATGATGTTATTCTCATAAAGACTTGATTATTTCATTTACTAAGTATTATATTTGAAAAGAATGATAACACTTTTGTGTTAAGAATGTACAACTGAATAAGATGTGTTAATACTGTTGGTGTTGATTTGCAAGATCTGCCAACACAGTATATGTTCTCCCCTCACAGAGCTAGAGATATGTATTCTCTGGAATGGCATCTCTGGTATCTCTTAACCAGTTTCCTCGGCCCATCTCCCTGACTAAATGCCCTCATAACAGGGTTTCACTTTTTATCTTAATACCCCTGCACTTAGCATAAGGCGCTATATATTCTAGGGGACTCATTAAGTCTGTTTTTTGGATGAACAGATGAGTGAATGGACTGATGGACTAGGCTTACAAAGGGAAGAGGAAGAGGAAAGGGGGGAAGAAATGCTCCATCCCCAGGCTGTGAATTCCTTGAAAAGAGCTCATTCTTATTCATATTTATCATTTTAGCAGTTAAGTGTGATATCTGGCATATATGGGGATGTGGGATCTTCCCGGACCGGGGCATGAACCCGTGTCCCCTGCATCGGCAGGCGGACTCTCAACCACTGCGCCACTAGGGAAGCCCAAGGTTTTGTTCTTATAACCACTATGCATATGGCCTCATATAAGTGGAAAAAATTTGATTAAGGCTCTCATGAAATTATTATAGAAAAGATGGAAAATATTAGGCTGGATGACCTTTCCGTTAGGTAGTTTCAAAGTTGGCTAAACATTTGCCCAAGACTCTGACTGATCAGTAGATCTTTATCAATGTAGAATGTTTCTAGTATCGTGCCTTGTGATTCTATATTTGGACCCAAACTATTAACAATATTGTTATCAGTGAACTGGGTGAAAACACAATAGGCTTATAAAATATTTTCAGATAGCATATATCTTGGAGTTATAACTCATCTTTTAGAAGGCAGAAAGAGTAACTTAAAAGGACCCAAAGTGTTTTAAGGAACAGCTTATATTTACATGTTGAAATATAGAAGAAACAAATACAAGGTTTCACCTTTAAGTTACAAAAATCATTTTGAACAGATAGAATGTAAAACAATAACCTGCCATCTTAAACTATCAAATTGATAGGCACCACAAATAAGAGCACTGTTGGAAGGCACTTGGGAACTTTTTATAAGATTTGAAAATATGCCTGTCCTTTGAACCACCAATCCTATTTCTAGGGATTGTTCATAACAAAAAAATGCTGGAGAAGGTGTGGAGAAAAGGGAAGCCTTCTACACTGTTGGTGGGAATGTAAATTGGTGCAGCCACTATGGAGAACAGTATAGAGATTCCTTTAAAAACTAAAAACAGTTACCGTATGATCCAGCAATCTCACTGCTGGGCATATATCCAGAGAAAACTCTAATTAGAAAATATACATGCACTCCAATGTCCACAGCAACACTATTTACAATAGCCAAGACATGAAGCAACCTAAATGTCCATCGACAGATGAAAGGATAAAGATGTGGTGTATATATATATATATATATATATATATACACATACATACACACAATGGAATACTACTCAGCCATAAAAAAGAAAGAAAGAAGGCCATTTGTAGCAACATGGATGGATCTGGAGATTATCATACTAAGTAAGGCAGACAGAGAAAGATAAATATCATATGATATCACTTATATGTGGAATCTAAAATATGATACAAATGGACATATTTACAAAACAGAAATAGACTCACAGGGGAAACAAATTTATGTTTCCAAAGGAGAAAGGGGGTAGAGGGATAAATTAGGAGTTTGGGATTAGGAGATACAAATTACTATATATAATATAGATAAACAACAAGGATCTACTGTTTAACACAGAGAACTATACTCAATATCTTGAGTATACTCAAGATACTCAATAACCTACAATAAAAAAGACTATATATATGTACATAAATTATGTAATTTAACATATATACACATAATTGTGTATGTGTATAAATTGTATATGTGTATAAAATTGAATCACTTTGCTGTACACCAGAATCTAACACAACAGTTAAAACAAATTACAGAATCAGTGAATGATGGGGCCATCTATACAATGGAATATTCTTCAGTCATTTAAAACGCCTCTGGAGACAAATGCTTGACACAGAAAGTTGTTCACAACATAGTTCAATGAAGTAATCATTATAAACAGCATGCAAAATGGATTTCATTTTTGGAGGAAAAAAAAGAAAGAGAAAGGAAAGGCGGGAGAAAGTAAAAGGAGGGAGGACGACAGTGAAACAGAAAGAAAAGGAAAGAAAAGAGGGAAAGTGAATCTACTAATAAACTTTTTTTTTCATTGTGTTCCATTCTAATAAATGCATTGTGCATCTTCTTCCACATATAGAAGTGCTTAATTAAAACACAGATACAAGTACTTAATCGAAACATTTTCATGGAACAATACTCACTTTTTCTGTGTATAAGGCTGTAAAATATTTTCTAATTTATACTATTCTATTTCTTTTTTTAAATGCTAGTTGTAATTAACTAAGTTAACTTCACAGCTGACTTAATAGGTAGCATCCTACAGTTTGGAGAAACACAGATCTAGAGAATGCCTGCAAGGATACACAATGATGTATTAATAGAGGCTATAATAAGTACAATTTGGAATTTCTTTTTTGCTTTTCTATTTTTTTAACTTCTATGATAAACAAATGAGAAATACAAGAATATTTTCTGTAAGAAATAAAAAGTACTGTAGAGATAGTAATTGTAGAGACAGTAATTAATAGCAGTTCATGTGAAAAATATCTAGTTACTCTAATGGACCTCTAGCTTAAAAATAAGACAACAATGTGCATTAGGTGCCAGCAGAACTCGTATATTCTTAGCATTAAAACATACATACATACATGCATGCGTGCACACACACACACACACACCATGTAAAACAAGGCAGGTTTATTTACACAAGGGTCTACTGGTCTTTGTATATTGAGATCCTTGTGTTCACTTCTGCATACCATGCTTCCACTGAAGAACCTCTACAGGAGAAACAGTATGATAGAGTCTGTAAATTATATAACATGAAGAACATCAAAGGAACAAAGGATCTGTAGCCTGATGTCTTTTCAAATATCTGAAAGGCTTTTATTTGAATAAAAATCACAGAATAGAAATAAAATTTAATGTATGGAAGTCATGGAAGAGGTAAATCTGGGTGGATTTTAGCTTTATATAAAGAGGAATTCTAGCACTTATTTAAGAATGGTATGCACTGCCTCAAGTAGGAACTATGCTCTTTACAATGTTCCTCAACAATCTGACCCTTTATTTCAGAAAATTGATCTAAAATTTTTAGTACCTGTAGGCTAGTAACATATCCAGTTCCCAGATCTCTGTCCCACCCTAGACAGATCTTTTTTGGGCTTTCTCACTGTACCTAAATGAACAGAACTAGCTCCCTTGGGAAGGTAATCAAGTGCCTATCAATGGCAGTGTTCAGACACACAAACGATAACCAGTAAGTGGGGATACTGTAGAACAGAACTTCTACATCAGACAGAACTGAACTAGCCAATCAGTACATTTTCTAAAATAAACAGATTTACATTTTAATGGAGAAAAATCTCCTTTGCTCATTAAAATTGACATAATTTCATAAGGATAAAATTAGGATTCCTAAGAGGGAGTTTATAGTGTAATTCCTAAATAAAAATATTTTGGCTCTATCATATGCATTTGTAATTCTGTGGGAGGTATTTTATGTGCTTATAAGCATATATGAATATATATTATTTCATTCCCTTCTTTATACACAGGAGTCTTAACACACACAGTGTTCTGTACTTTTTTTTTCCACATAGTGATGAATCTTAGAGAATTTTTCATTTCAGTATTTAAATAGCTTCAACATTTTATATAGCTACATAGTACTCCATTTTATAGCAGTACCATTGTTCATTTGACCACTCCATGATTGATAGTTATTCAGGATGTTTCTGTTCTTTGCTATTACAAACCATGTTGTAACAAATAACCTCATAAACACATCATGTCTCATGTGTAAGTATACCTGCAGAGAGATATATTAAATATATATAATAAATACTATATTAAAGGGAATATGTGTTGGTAATTTTCATAAACATTAATAAATTGCCCTCCAAATGACTGACATTTTAGAATCCCACCCACAATATGGGAGGGTCTGATTTCCCTCAGCTTCAACAACACAGCAATTCCACAGTGTTTTAATGTGAAAAGACTTACATTTCAAGATAGAATATATAAACCATAAAGAAAAAATGTTCTAGAATCCAACAACACATTAAAAGGATCATACACCATGATCAAGTGGGATTTATCCCAGGGATGCAAGGATTCTTCAATATACGCAAATCAATCAATGTGATACACCATATTAACAAATTGAAAAAGAAAAACCATATGGCCATCTCAAAAGATGCAAAAAAAGCTTTCTGTCCTACACAGTAGACAAAATTCAACACCCATTTATGATAAAAGCTCTCCAGAAAATGGGCAAAGAGGGAACCTACCTCAACATAATAAAGGTCATATATGACAAACCCACAGCAAACATCATTCTCAATGGTGAAAAACTGAAAGCATTTCCTCTAAGATCAGGAACAAGATAAGGATACCCACTTTCACCACTATTATTCAACATAGTTTTGGAAGTCCTAGCCATGGCAATCAGAGAAGAAAAAGAAATAAAAGGAATACAACTTGGAAAAGAAGAAGTAAAACTGTCACTGTTTGCAGATGACATGATACTATACATACAGAATCCTAAAGATGCCACAAGAAAACTACTAGAGCTAATCAATGAATTTGGTAAAGTTGCAGGATACAAAATTAATGCACAGAAATCTCTGGCATTCCTAAACACTAATGATAAAAAATCTGAAAGAGAAATTAAGGAAACACTCCCATTTATCACTGTAACAAAAAGAATAACATACCTAGGAACAAACTTACCTAGGGAGACAAAAGACCTGTATGCAGAAAACTATAAGACACTGATGAAAGAAATTAAAGATGAAACAAACAGATGGAGAGATATACCATGTTCTTGGATTGGAGGAACTGATATTGTGAAAATGACTATATTACCCAAAGCAATCTACAGATTCAATGCAATCCCTATCAAATTACCAATGGCATTTTTTACAGAAATAGAACAAAGAATCTTAAAATGTGTATGGAGACACAAAAGACCCTGAATAGCCAAAACAGTCTTGAGGGAAAAAAACGGAGCTGGAGGAATCAGGCTCCCAGACTTCAGACTATACTACAAAGCTACAGTAATCAAGACAATATGGTACTGGCACAAAAACAGCAATATAGATCAATGGAACAGGATAGAAAGCCCAGAGATAAGCCCATGCACCTACAGTCAACTAATCTATGACAAAGGAGGCAAGGATAAAAATGGAGAAAAGACAGTCTCTTCAATAAGTGGTGCTGGGAGAACTGGACAGCTACCTGTAAAAGAATGAAATTAGAAAACTCCCTAACACCTATACACAAAAATAAACACAAAATGGATTAGAGACCTAAATGTAAGACTGGACACTATCAAACTCTTAGAGGAAAACATAGGAAGAACACTCTGACATAAATCACAGCAAGATATTTTTTGATCCACCTCCTAGAGTAATGGAAATAAAAACAAAAATAAACAAATGGGACCTAATGAAACTTAAAACCTTTTGCACAGCAAAGGTAACTACAAACAAGACGAAAAGACAACCCTCAGAATGGGAAAAAAAAATGCAAATGAATCAACGGACAAAGGATTAATCTCCAAAATATATAAACAGCTCATACAGCTCAATATTAAAAAAACAAAAAACCCAATCCAAAAATGGGAGGAAGACCTAAATAGACATTTCTCCAAAGAAGATATACAAATGGCCAAGAAGCACATGAAAAGCTGCTCACCATCACTAATTATTAGAGAAATGCAAATCAAAACTACAATGAGGTATATCATCTCATACTCTTTAGAATGGGCATCATCAGAAAATCTACAAACAACAAATGTTGGAGAGGGTGTGGAGAAAAGGGAACCCTCTTGCATTGTTGGTGGGAATGTAAACTGATACAGCAACTGTGGAGAACAGTATGGAGGGCCCTTAAAAAACTAAAAGTAGAATTACCATATGACCCAGCAATCCCACTACTGGGCATATACCCAGAGAAAACCATAATTCAAAAAGACACATGCACCCCAATGTTCATTGCAGCACTATTTACAATAGCCAGGACATGGAAGTAACCTAAATGCCCATTGACAGATGAATGGATAAAGAAGAAGTGGTACATATATGCAATGGAATATTACTCAGCCATAAAAAGGAACAAAATAGGGTCATTTGTAGAGATGTGGATGGATCTAGAGACTGTCATACAGAGTGAAGTAAGTCAGAAAGAGAAAAACAAATATTGTATATTAACGCATATATGTGGAACCTAGAAAAATGGTACAGATGAACCAGTTTGCAGGGCAGAAATTGAGACACAAATGTAGAGAACAAACATATGGACACCGAGGGGGAAAAGTGGCGGGGTGGTGGTGGTGTGATGAATTGGGAGATTGGGATTGACATATATACACTAATATGTATAAAATGGATTACTAATAAGAACCTGCTGTATAAAAAAAGTGAATAAAATAAAATTCAAAAAAAAATGTTCTAATATGTCCAACATTTATTAAGCTAAGAGAGTGCAGTGAACGATATACTAAAAGCAGCACTGGGAATTAAGACTTCACCAAAGTGCTGTGAAGAAATGAAGCAAATTATCACAAAAACACTAACCTAAAGAAGTGTATTTCACAATGGACACCCAGATATCCTGTGTGTGAAACCCAATCTCCCTTAATAAAACCCCTCAAACCCAAATTCTGTTAAGGTTGGTCCTGAAGGGACAGTCCTTACATGGGGTCATATGGCTTTAAACACAACTATTGCTTCCTAGGATTTTCTCATTGGGAGTCCTACTAATTATGCTTGACACACCATGCTGCTAGGTCACAGTAGACATATTCCAGAAAAATAGGAATACTGTATCCTTCCCTTGATCCTTTCCTTAATAGCACAAATGAAACACAATTACCAGCCAGCAGGATACAAGTCAAATGCAATGGGCAACTAGTAGTGGTCACCTAAATTCATTTTCCCTTGCTTCACAGTAACAGAGTTTTAGCTCAGTAGCCAAGCATACAGAGACTATACTTCCCAGCCTTCCTTGCAGCCATGTGTAGCCATGTGGCAAAGTTCCAACCAATGGAATGTGAAAATTTTCAGGCACTTTCTTAAAAGGAAATTGTTTGCCTTCTACTTATGCTTTCTCCTATTTCTCAAACTAGAATGCAGAAATGGTAGTGACCCAGATCTAACTTTGCAGACAAGGACAACTTCCTCCTAGACTACAAAGTAAAAAAATGTAACAAACTTGGGACTGGTAACCTTGTGAAACTAACCACTTTAACAACCTTGACTACCATACCCTACTATTGCTATGTCAAGGAGAAATAAGGTTCTATCTTTTTTAACCCAATGGATATCTTTGTTACAGTAACTTTGTCTCTCAAATACACACACAAACAGATATACACAAACATATGCACATACACAAAGATTGGCCAAGGGAGGTATTAAGAAAAGGTAAAAATTTTTTAAGTACAAATAAAAGAAAAAAGGTGTGTGTAGGTTTAGGCATCAGGATATAAGACTACAACTAAGAAATAAAAATGAGTAAAAATTAATAAACAGAAAGAAAATAAAAAACTGACCAAAACAGAAGAATGATATCAGAAACAGATATTTTCTATGCTCAGAAAATTGATGTTATTGCAAAAGCATTAGAAAGAAAAATACACTGTAGTTCAGACACCTTGTTTTATATTCAAATAATTACTTCTCACAAGCAGAAAAGCACAGTAACTCAAATATAATTAACTGTATTTGGAAATATTTAAATACATTTAAACTTACAGTGAATTATAAAACAAATATGTTATCTTAGCTTGATTAAATAATGACAAATAAGAATTTAGCAGAAAAGATACTGAAACTCACCCAGTAAACATTATTGAATATGTACTAGACAGACACTTGTGCTGGATTTGGGGATACAAAGGTGAATAAAACACAGTTCTTGTTTGGGAAAAGATCACTAGCAAATGTCACTAATTGTGTTGATATATAAAGGTAAACATTCTTCAGTTCAATTGTGTCAAAATTACTTTATTATCAATTTTTTGAACAGTTATTTTTTAAAAACACACAGAGAATTATACATACACACTCGATCTCTTTAATACAATGATCCTTCAAGAAAAAGTTTTCACTGTGTTTAAAAATGAGTTTCAAGACAAAAAAAATTTATTTTGAAATGTAATGAAAATTCACATTACATATACTTTAAAATTATTAATGCCTTTTTTTTTTGTTTTTGCAGTATGCGGGCCTCTCACTGTTGTGGCCTCTCCTGTTGTGGAGCACAGGCTCCGGACGCGCAGGCTCAGCAGCCATGGCTCACGGGCCTAGCCGCTCCGCGGCATGTGGGATCTTCCCGGACTGGGGCATGAACCCGTGTCCCCTGCATCGGCAGGCGGACTCTCAACCACTGCGCCACCAGGGAAGCCCTATTAATGCCCTTTAATCATTAAAGCATTGTTCCAGAAGTAAGATATTGAAGTTTGTTAGGCCTTTATATATAAACCATCTGCTCAATAAAGACTGTAAAATGCTTAAAAATAACAGCATGTACTAAATTATTCCTTTCTATTCTACATGAATTTATTCTAATTATTACAGGAAGAAAAATACTGGCAAACACCTTGCTATTTCATTTACATTTTCACCTGAAAAGTGAATCATAGAATAGGATATCTTAAAGTGTTATCTACCTAAAAATGACAAATATTTAATCTAATGAAAAATAATCTATAATTAATCTAACAACATTCACTTGGAATTTGCCAAAATCAAACATTTTATTTGTTTTAACTCACTTTAATGCATTAAAATTCTGGAGTAACTAGCTGTTATATTAGATAAATTCTGTCAAGTGAAAACATAATTGTAACAATTTTATTCATTTTAAAAAACTGTTTGAAGCTTATAAACTATCCTACCATTTTTATGTGAAGGAGAAATAAGCTTAGATCTTATTTAAGACAATGTAAATGGCTCACTGATGACAACCCCTCCCCCAAAAAAGTGCCAGAAATTACAATAATATAAGAAACTAAGGCAAAATTATACAAAAAAAGAAATGAAACTAACAACCAACTTTAAAATGATCATTTTAGAGTTTAACATATGAAGTTTTGTACTATGAAACCTGTTATTATGTAACTTTAAACTAAAAATTGTTACAGATATAGGTTAGAATAAGATACTACAATCTCATAAGTATTATTTCTTTAAATATAAAACACTTTAAAACCTTGAACATTAGTTTGTGGAATAAGCCTACAAACTAAAAACAATAAGATCTAAATCAAGAAAATAATAAAGGTTAAAACCAAGAAATATTATAGCTCAGAAATATGAGGTTTTCTGGAATTCCTTATTTTTTTCCACCAATACATATATCAGCATCCTAATTTCCAAATATACCTTCTAACCTCTAGTGATTACTTTTAAATTTATTTCTTTCTCAACTTTGCATTCTTCAGCAACTTTTACTTCTTTTTAAAAAGGCACCTGAGAGAGTAAATTTCAAAATCTGACTACAAAAAGAAAAAAATTGGAAGATAATTAATCATTAGTGTATAGCATTAAATTTAGTTTTTAGGATTCTCACAAAAAGAACTTCAGATATACCTACATATCAGGTATTCTTCACTCAACCTATTGGCTTTCTCCCCTTTGAATATGATAGCTATTTTTCAAAATAAAAGAGTGTATGTAAAATCATATCAGCTTATCTAATCACCCTTCAACTTGACTCCCAGGCTTCCTGTCAAGCTTGCCTATAAAAGTCCTTCTCAGATAGCTGAAATTTTTCATTATTCTTTTATCCTTTTCTCTCAATGTTCCAACACTGTTACTGTTTCCAGCAAATGGAAGGCTTTTTACATAGTAGGACAAAAGCATACAGAGCAGAGATAGTTGAGACCTCTAAGCAGCCCTTCAGGTTCTTCCCCACAGGAGATAATGTGCTATAATGCAGATTTCACTGACTCTCTGCAGGATCTCACAAAATCTGCAAATCCCTCCTTGCAGACCCAGCAACAAAACCATATTTTCCTAATTGTCTCTTCTGTACAATTGTTTGTTTTATGTAGCATTCTTCTAAAGAAGGTGATTCACTGTGCACAAGTTATCAGAGCCTGAGCAATTACTTTTACTTTTAAACTCTGCATATTTCCAGTGCTAATTAAAGCCCAGAAATTTATAGACTGTTCACAGTAGCTTTGTAATATAACAGAACACTGACAATGAAGCAAATGGGATAACAGGATTACCATGTTTATAAACCAGAATCTACTAGCACCTCTACGTTATCAGTCAATCAATTAAAAAGAAAACAAATAAACCTCAATTTCGTGGAACCCTTCCCTATTCTAACTCTGCAATATGAATTGACTTGTTTTAACTAATTTTGTTGTGTGTTAATACTTGTTCTAAATGGTCCCTTCACCTTTCCTTACTTTCACTTCAAGAGCATAGTGAGAACTATTGTCTCCTAATTCAAAGATGCACATACACTGACACTCACCTCTCTACCAACAACTGACTTAATTCTCTAAACTATCTCAGTCTTGTCAATTTTGCATCCAGATTTATGTTTATTTTTCAGAGCACCAGCCATTTTAAAGAGATTTCTATATTACTGAAGATTTTTCCATTTCATCTTAGCAATTTTTCATTGGTTTTCATAGTACTTCCATATTTTTATTCCTAAAAAATATTTTTTAAAAGTCCTTGGTATCCTCAATAAATATTTGTTAAATATTTTAAGAACTGCTCCATTATTAAAATAGCCCAAAAAATCATACAGAGAGGAAATTTTCCTTCTGATTTCAGTAGATGTGTGAAAATAAAATGATTATATATTCTGATTTGATTTCCATTTGGAAATATAGTGCTGTCTTTGTGTTGAGTTCTGAAGAATTTTCCACAAGTCAAGGATACATGCTCTAATAATCATTCATTTATGGAAGTAAGGAACAACATTTAAGAAGAAATATTTAAAGAAAAAATATTTAAAAACAAAAATCAAGGTTTTTCTATGGGCAAACTAATATTTTTCTCATGCCTTCCATGTAAAACAATGGTATTAAATGAATAGAATATTAAAAATTAAAGCTGCTTTAACAATAAAACCCTGAGAAACAATAAATCATGCCTTGTTTCATGATGAATTCCTAAAATAGTCTAAATGGAATACAACCATAGAACACACAATTCATTATATCCATTTCAAATTATTCTTTTAATGAGATGTAAAATTCATAGACTATAATGCCAGATAAGCTATTTATTCTTTAAAGTAATTTTAACATATAGCTATTAGAAACACAATAACACACACACAGTTATTGCCTTAGAAGTTCCCTCCCCCACCCCCCCACCAGGGATCGAACCCATGCGCCCTGAAATGGAAGTGTGGAGTCCTAACCACTGGACTGCCAGGGAAGTCCCTCTTAGAAGTTCTTCAAAGTACATGAGGGAATTGTGGTATAGAAAGTCTAATGCTATGAAAAAGCATCTTGTTAAATAAAAATGTAAACTAGTTTATTATCATATATTGTGACTATTTCCAGAAATAATCTTAACAGTTAATTAATTTATTTTCAAAATAAGCCTGTGTAATAAAATTTATCATAAGGCTAGGAAAAGGGATGTTGAAGAAAGTTTCCCAAAGAAATATATATTATTTTGAATAGCAATCTACTTTTGCACAAAGTAGTACTTTTTCCAACATGAATAAAAAGATCTTAAAGCAGGGAAAAATCCACATAACCTTATCAAGGGATCTAAGAACCAAGCATTTTGCTCAATAATCTTGTCCACAACACTATCCATCTTTTCCTACAAAATGAAAAATATTATTGAAAAGAATAATAAACTCAGATAGGTCCCATATAACCAATAGAATGTTTATAATATAATACTGACAAACTGTTGCTGTACTCTTGAAATCAATAAAAAATACATTATGAGTAAAAAATCAATAATTCATGCAACCATCAGTATTAATACTGGCGTAAAACACTTCATTTTGCATACAACTGAGGTAAAAAACTTAACTAGTGAAAAATTATAGTGAACGAGTAGTATTTCATTCCTTACATTCTATTTAGCATCTTTGCATATATTTTCTAAAGTATATTTATGGCTCTCAAGTTGCATAAGGACCTCCTGTTAAGGTTCAGGGTAACTTAACAAAAGGAGCCATATGTACTTACCTTTTACAGTCACAATACATCCATCACAACTAAGCTGAAGCTGCCAGACTAGTCATAGAGAACAAGGAGTTTTTCAGATTACAAAGAACAGGTAGGGGAAAATTCCAGGAATTAGCCAGCATGTAATTGAGGGGATGGGAAAAGAAAAGGAAAATCTAATCCTAAAAAGAATCTCTTCAATAAGCTAACTCAATTGAACAGAAAAGCCTCAAGAAAACAAACTTCCATTAATTTAAAGATTGAATATTTATGCAAACAACTTGAATGTCCAGCAACAGAGAAATAGTTAGATTTACTATGGCCAAGTCAGATGATATACCATGCAGTCATCAATAATTACACGTATAAAGTTAAAATAATATTTTAAAAATACTCTATACATGTTATGTTGAAAGAGCAGAATGTTAAAATATCTGGTATGATCTCAAAAATATAAGGATAAACTAAAATAGAAAAAAAACAGAAGTAAAAAATACCGAGATTTTAACAGGACATCGCTGGGTAGTGAATTATAGGTGACATTTTTTTCTATTTCTTTATATATTTCTAGGCTTTCTAAATGTTCTGCAATGACTATATTATTTTGATCACTAGAAAAAAGCTTATAAACATAAAATTTTTCAAAGAAAATATTCTCTGAAAGTCAATTTGAAACTAATGTAACAAATCAGAGTAATACTCTACTTTTAAATAGTTGTACAGTTGACACTACACTTGAAAAACATGGGTTTGAACTACGTGGGTCCACTTATACCTGGATTATTTTCACTGAATACATACCACAGTACTACACAATACTCAGTTGGTTGAATCCACGGATACAGTACCATGGACATGGAAGGCCAACTGTAAAGTTAAAAGTGGAATTTCAATTGGTGGGGGGCAGAGGCGGGGCCAAGAGGAGGGATACGTGCCCCTGACCCTCAAGTTGTGCAAGGCTCACCTGTACTGTGCTCTCAGAAAATAACACAAGTAAACAAGTCTTATATACATGATCTATATCACCTGGATCTTTCTAACCAAACTTTTTCAAATAGACGTAAATGCTAAATGCTTCCATTTTTCACACACTGCTTTTATATATGAACAAAAAAGCCAGCCAAACACAACACTGATCTTTGAGTTATTTCTCTTCCTTATGCAAGAGGAAAACACATTTAGGGCTTATATGATATGGAGAAGAAAAATCAAAAATAGTTCTTAGTATGCTTTATTCTGTATGTTTGATTCCAGATGCTATGACTCAATGCACTCTAGCATATCCACTTATTATGGGGGATTATTTATGGATATTATTTGTGGAGGGAGAGGGGGAATTGCTTTTGGTTTTGTCTTGTTTCTTCATTTTGCTTTAGCAGCATGTGTTTATGTTCCTAGAAAGTCAGATTATCTAGAAAGCGGGTTTCATTTTTTTAATCCTGGTATATGTTGCCATTATCCCACTAACATGTTGACCCAACTTTCCAAAAACTTAAATAATTTTTTCACATCACTTCATAATTACAGACCATGTACAATATAACAGGTGGTTTTGAAAACATGAAAAAAAGGCAAGATTGCTATCATTAGGTGCTGCACTACCACTTTGTAAAGCTTCAGTGGAATCCCATTTCAAAGACTGTATCCAAGTGAAGACACTATCTTTGAAGCTTAGAGTGGTATACTTGAAGATCACGAAGCACTTTAAAAATCAGCATTTTAAATTCCTGTTTTGAGGGTAAAACACTCAGTGATTCCATAACTGGGGTAAGAGTACCAAATGAATCCTGTGCAGACAGCAAGAATTCCAAATAAGCATTCTTCCAAGTCACTGTCTACTGCACGTTCTTCACATGTAAACCTTATTTAACACCAATCCTGAGAAAACCAACTAAATAAACAGTCTTCATCTTCATTTTCCCCATTTCCCCACTATCCTCAAATCTGACATCTCCTCCACTTTAAAACACACTTGTCTCTTAACACCTCTTTCATTCCAGGCATCTAGCCCCAAATGTCACCCAGTGGTTCTATTATAAGAGGCCTCCTCTGGGCTTTTCTCCCTGAACAGCACTATAGATTCTGGATGAGCATCTCCTACACCTTTTGGACTTCACGGACCCATAAAGCTAAAAACAAAGCAGAACAAAACAAAACAAAAAATATATATATATGAGAGTATTGATATAGGGTTATCAACTTTTTCTCAATAATGTTACTAGAAAGAGTAGGACAGATTTGATTATAGAATAAAAGAGAGTGGAAAAACTCACTGCATAATCCTTATTTCCTCATTTTGTTAAAGACCAGTGGAAATTTCCTAAAAACCTTGGGAACCACTCTTCTGGACCATCCCTTCCTTAGGACCCTTCTCCCCTCACTCTCTTGCCCATTCCCTCAGGTTTTCCTCTGCCCTGGAAGAATAATGGCTCGCTAGTCTACCTTCATAGCCCCCTAAGAGATAAGAGAGGCTTGAAGAAAATATTAACTAAATTAGGAAGCAATCCTGAGTCGCTTAGTAGCTCCACTAGAATAATGTGAAATAAAGAATAAAAGTGCACTGAAAGTGCTTCTGCACATTTTAATAAAACAATGGGAAGGCCATTACTTGTAACAAAGTTGGTGTTTTTATTTTTAAACACCAATATGTGGATTTGGATAGTGGAAAAGGCCTGGATTGTAAGCCAGAACACCAACTTCTAGTCCCAGCTTGGTCTCATTTGAGTCAGACCTATGTGAGTCTGAGAAGGTCATTTAATACTTCTTTATAAATGAAAAGGGGTAAACTAGACGACCTCTTAAAGTAACTACACCTCTAAGAATAAGAATAGAGAATACAATTAATTAAATGTAAAACAGTGTCAATTTTTGTATCCCAACACTTGTGCTTATTTATTAGTTTTACTTTAACTAGTTATATATTTCCAAAAAGGATGTGATGTGGCTTCTAATGAAGGACACATAAGACTGTTATAGCAAAAAAAAGTGACATTCTAAAAATATTACACTACTTTTTTCAAGTTTACCAACCTCATTTTTCACACTCAACATTTTCAATATCAGTAGAAGAAGAAATAAGAGTGAGCTGAAAATGGAGTAGGCAAAATAACCTTTCGAAGAAGCAAATCCTAAATATATGTTATAAGCTACTGCTATCTAATAATATTAGCATCAAACCATCATCTCTCGTCTATGTAATAAAATATAAATCAGAGTCTCAGATAAAAACAGTTTTGTAAATTAAAAAGAAAAAAAAAATAGGGGCTGCCCTGGTGGCGCAGTGGTTGAGAGTCCACCTGCCGATGCAGGGCACACAGGTTCGTGCCCCGGTCCGGGAAGATCCCACATGCCGCAAAGCGGCTGGGCCCGTGAGCCATGGCCGCTGAGCCTGCGCGTCCGGAGCCTGTGCTCCGCAACGGGAGAGGCCACAACAGTGAGAGGCCCGCGTACCGCCAAAAAAAAATTAAAATAAGACAAAACAATATCTTACCATTTAGTGGCTTTTATTTTCTCACTCCTCCAAGTACAATAAAAGTTCTGTGAAAGGCAAATCAGGGTATTCGTTTTTTCTCTCAGCAAAGAATAGCTCTCAGTGTTTACTGAATTTAACTGAAGTGACCTGAATTCTAGGCCCAAATTGTCTACAGTTATCTGTTATCACTATAAAAATAAAAAATCCTGATTTCCTATATCCGTCCCCAAACCATGTTTCAGGCCATATATCCCTATATTTATTTTGCGAAAAAACACAGCCAAGCTGATTTAATCTTTCTATTTCTCTACTTTTCCCCATGCCATCCCTACCGTGCAGTGTAACTCGTTGCCTTTAAGTGTCCCCAGAAGTGAACATGGCTCCAGCAGATGACATTCCTGAGATCTACATGTGACCCATTTATAATTAAGTTCAGCTCCAGTTCTGTTATTGACCTTCCCTCATTCCTGTTTAGCTCTTCCTGCTTAATACAACTCTTGAACATCTTTTATACTCTCAGGCTTCCTGCTTCTTTACTCACAAAGTTCTCCTTATCTACTTATATCAAGTGTCTTTGGGGACTACCTCAAAACAGACCTCCCTTGTATGACCCTAGGAGTCATGGTCCTCCTCATTCCTGCCCCACTTACCCACCCACCCATTCATACCCTCCCAAGCACACCTACCCACCCCCTCCACCCATCCCCACACACAAACACACACAATGCGTGCGATATCTCAAAAAGGGGCCAAACTTGGCCCTATTGGCTATTCTCAAACAGTTTCAGGTAAGGAAATCCTCACTTCCTATCTATTAGTCTATCTTCTCCGTTCAGTGCACCAGCTTTGCTTAAGCAGCAAAAGGCAGTGAAGTTGTAAGATGAAGTTGTATCTTCAACCCCCAATCACACCTGATGTGAGCCTAGGCAACCTTTGTGTGCCTGGCAAAGCTAAGTACAGGGATACTTATGAGTTTATAATCTATTTGGGGAAGTACATCTTCACAAGGGATGTGGGGGAGGAATTCGGGAACAGCTTTGGTTTGGGCTGTTATGTTACAGCACATTATAGGTACATAGCTTTTGTCATGAAGACAAATTTATTTAAAAAGTTTAATAAGGGGACTTCCATGGTGGCGCAGTGCTTAAGAATCCGCCTGCCAATGCAGGGCACACGGGTTCGAGCCCTGGTCCGGGAAGATCCCACGTGCTGTGGAGCAAACAAGCCCGTGCGCCACAACTACTGAGCCTTTGCTCCAGAATCCGCGAGCTGCAACTACTGAGCCCACGTGCTGCAACTACTGAAGCCCTCACGCCTAGAGCCCGTGCTCAAAAAGAGAAGCCACCGCAATGAGAAGCCCGCACACTGCAACGAAGAATAGCCCCCCGCTCGCCACAACTAGAGAAAGCCTGCTCACAGCAACGAAGACCAACACAGCCAAAAAAAATAAATTAAAAAAAAAAAGTTTAATAAGCACACTCTGGGCAATATAATGATAGACAAGGAGGCAAAGAATAAAAGACGTTGTGTCTGACCATGTGGCAAATAAAACATGGCAGGGGTGGGGGATGAAGATACATTCAAAATGGTGCTAATAAAGGCAGCCATATATACAAGGAATATAGGACCACAGTAGAAGGAGTGTGACTGGCTCTGGGGAAAAGGGGTGGGGACATTTACAAAAAGAGATATGGCTGGATATACGAGCATCTGTCATCTAGGGAAGGGAGAAAGGCATTCCAGGCAGAGTGTCCACATGTGTGTAAAGATGGGAGCATAGAAGGAGGATTACTTATATCACAAAGTGTGTTTAGGATAAGGGACAGGACATGAGGATGGAGTCTTTAATGGAGGCCAGATTATAACTGGCTTTGTTCAGTGGGCTAAGAAGTTTAGCTTCATCCCAAAGGCAGTGAGGAGCCACCAAAGACGTTTCAGCAGAGGAGTGATAGTATTAGATGATCAGATATCAAACAACTGTTGGTGGATGGTGACTTGGAAAATCTTCCCGGTCTTTCACCCACAAAGAAAGCCCCTCACTAACTTTCCTTTGGGAACGAAAAGCCCCTTACAGCTTGACAAAGAACACAGAACAAAATGATTTCATCCTAACCCATATCTGATCTTTTCCAGGTCCCCTTCCCCATGTCTGGGGAGAATGAGAAAATGGGGAAAAGAAAAGGGAAATAGCATTTACTAAGTATTAGGTGCCAGGAAATGTACTAAGTGCTTCACATACATTACAGTATTATCAATTTAACTCCAAAACAACCTTCTGAGGTAGGTAAAATCATTTCCATTTTAGAGAGGAGAAAGCAGAGGCCAACAAGTTGTCAAAAATCACAGAGTAATAGAATACCAAGGTAAAAAACTGGGATTTAAACCCAGACTTGACTAACTTCAAATATACTCATGTATGTAGCATAATGTAGTTTCCTCACATGCCATCTTAATTTATTCTTACAATAATCTTACATAGTCGAGTGTTATTAGCATCACTTTATAAATAAAGAAATTAAAATTCTGAAAGGTGGTCGTAAATATAAGTGCGCCAAGGAGATGAGGTGCAAGAGAAAGACAAGGCAGATGTCCTAAAGACATTTTTAACTGCTTAAAAGTGAGCTACTGAAACAGATACCAAACTTGACAAGATTCTTCCTTAATCCCTCCACTATCCTTAACACTGCATTAATGAACATTGTTTTATTGGTTATGTTATTTTTGTCTATATTAAAGTGAAGGAATAACTATGTGGAAACAAAAATGTACATGTTATGAAAATAGGTAAAGATTGTTTTTCACTACCCCCCCAAAAACATGTAAACCAAAAAGAAGACATGAGAAATAGAGCAATTCTAATCAGAGATAGAAACTAGTAATAATGGCAAGTCCATTTTTATCAAACATTAATTTAAAAGTTTTGTAACTACTTTGTCCTAAATACACTCTGATGGGTTTTTTTGTTTTTGTCATAAAAATGCTTAGAAGAGTTCAAACTGGATACGTACTAAGAAGAGTTTAGATTATAATACAAACACACACTGCTTGCTTTAAAATTGAATTCTTAATAACAATAATATGAAAAATCACACAATTAGATTTTTACATTTGATACTGAGCAAGTAAGAGAACAGTTGCTTTTTTATAGATATACACCAGGCAGCAATGAAGTCAAGAGCAACTTTCTCCACTCAAGGGAAGAAATGGTGATGATGAGTCACTTGAATCTCACTAATGTCACTGTCTCTAATACTGGCAATAAATAAAACCCTCAGTACCAGCAGAATCCATACCAACATTCCCAAATTGAGGATGATACAGAAGTTAGAGACACATGGCAGCATACCATGCTAATCTTGGTAAAAGTAAAAACCAAGCCACCCTTTCTTTCTATACTTACACAATGTCAGTTTTTTTATTAACTTTAAAAGTGTTTGACATTTAATAACCATTAAAATAGATTTTTTTCATTCTAAGTGAAATTAAGGATTTGGGGGGGAATTACATCATTTTCAACTGCTGTAATAGAATAAAATAT
This sequence comes from Globicephala melas, assembly GCF_963455315.2. Classification (NCBI taxonomy): domain Eukaryota; kingdom Metazoa; phylum Chordata; class Mammalia; order Artiodactyla; family Delphinidae; genus Globicephala; species Globicephala melas. The sequence continues at coordinate 91,977,738 of NC_083317.1, forward strand.
ATTTGACAAAATGAGCATGCTCACTCTCTGCCTTGCCCTTCCTGTGCACCCAACTCAAATTTAGTAAAGCAAATGAAAACAATATCTATAGTTATACATATATAATGCTGTTTTCACCTTGGAAAATTGATATGGAACATAATGAAGATGACAATAATCTGGACCTAATGTTTAACTATCACTACAATAATAATATTATGAAGATTATTCAGATAGCAAAGCAAAAACTGAGAAGAGAAACAGGAATTCTTTGCTTTATTCAGATAACCTAAAAAGATTGGGGAAGGACTAATGGACAAGCAGCTATTACTAATTACAGTACAAATTTTCAATAGTATCTCCAAAACTCCAAAAATACTTTATTGCTTGTATAGCTGAAAACCGTACAGAAGATAGCTATTTTATATATTCAAAGTCACAAAGTTTCAAATAAATGAAGTTAAAATATCTTGTAGGGGCTGCCCTGGTGGCGCAGTGGTTGAGAGTCCGCCTGCCGATGCAGGGGACGCGGGTTCGTGCCCCGGTACGGGAGGATCCCACATGCCGCGGAGCGGCTGGGCACGTAAGCCATGGCCACTGAGCCTGCGCATCCGGAGCCTGTGCTCCGCAACGGGAGAGGCCACAACAGTGAGAGGCCCACGTACCGCAAAAAAATATATATATATATATACACATATATATTATCTTGTAAATTGCTAAAACTAAGATCTATGCAAACTGTAATTTAACAATACATTTACACTGTTCATATGACAATGAGAATAAAATCCCAGATCATGATTGCTGAAAATACTTCTGAGAAAAACTATCAGGAAGGATTTCTGAGGCCCTAGTAATAGAATAATTATTCTCACATAATCTGATTAAACAAAATAAGAAAGTGAGTGATTCTGACATAGCTGTAGACATGAACATTTAATAGCACTTTTGATAATACTGAAATATTATTTTTCTCCAACTCTGGGTTCCCCAGGAAGAGACAAGTCTGCTTGACTACTTAGGACCTTAAACAAGATCCCTCTTTCTATTTGCTCCCCCATTTTCTCTTTTTTGTCCAGGCAATTCCAGCACACATATAAGGATTAGTCACAAAGATGGATGGAACCACATGGTCCCTACCTTCAGGTATATGAATGTCTAACCTTCCAAAACAAAGGGTTTTTTTTGTTTGTTTTGTTTTTTGTTTTAATTTATTTATTTTTGGTTGCATTGGGTCTTTGTTGCTGCACGCAGGCTTTCTCTAGTTGCAAAGAGTGGGGGCTACTCTTCGTTGCGGTGCGTGGGCTTCTCATTGTGGTGGCTTCACTTGTTGCAGAGGCCAGGCTTCAGGTGCACGGCCTTCAGTAGTTGTGGCACGCAGGCTCAGTAGATGTGGCTCTTGGGCTCTAGAGCATAGGCTCAGTAGTTGTGGCACATGGGCTTAGTTGCTCCGCGGCATGTGGGATCTTCCTGGACGAGGGCTCGAACCCATGTCCCCTGCATTGGCAGGCAGTTTCTTAACCACTGCACCACTAGGGAAGTCCCAAAACAAAGGTTTTTGAAGACAACTTGAGATTAAGCCTTCAAAAACTTCTTTCACAGATGACTTGATCTGTTATAACTTTTCTTTTTATTTATTTAATTTATTTTATTTTTGGCTGCATTGGGTCTTCATTGCTGCACGCGGGCTTTCCCTAGTTGCGGTGAGCGGGGGCTACTCTTCGTTGCGGTGCGTGGGCTTCTCATGGGGTGGCTTCTCTTGCTGCGGAGCACAGGCTCTAGGTGCACAGGCTTCAGAAGTTGTGGCTCGCGAGTTCTAGAGTGCAGGCTCAGTAGTTGTGGCGCATGGGCTTAGTTGCTCCGCAGCATGTGGGATCTTCCCGGACCAGGGCTCGAACCTGTGTCCCCTGCATTGGCAGGCAGATTCTTAACTACTGCGCCACTAGGGAAGCCCCGTTATAACTATTTTGATTATTTAAGCTCTCCTGCAGTGTAATGATAATATTTCACCTTTCTCTTACATGGCCCAAAATACAAAACAATGTAGCATTTGTGTAAAAAATCTCAAAAACTAGAAATAAGAAAGTGAATAATTCCTTTACTAGATTAAATTCCTATGATTTTTTTAGTATCTCTTTTGCAGGGTACTGTAAGAGGGATCTCTGTGGTGATGAAATAGTTCTATATCTTGATTGTGGTGGTAACTGCATGAATCCACACATGAGAGAAAATGACAGAACTATATACACAAACTGTACCAATGTCCACTTCTAGGTTTTGATATCATACTATAGTTGTATAAGATATAACCAATGGGTGAAACTGGGTAAAGAGAACACAGGACCTCTCTGGTACTATCTTTGCAAATTCCTATTTATCTACAGTTTCGTAAAAAAAAAAAAAAAAAAAAAAGCGGGGGCAGCTTCTCACAGAAATCATAATATCTCAATGCCAAAAGTATAGGAAAAACATAGAAAGAGTAAAGAGGAAAATCATTCCCGCAAATTTAAAAGATCAGTGTGGGTAAACATCAGAACAGCAAGTAAACCAAAGCAGGTGGACAATGGTTATAACCTGAAGATTTGATGGGACTGATTATAAGCTTCTGAATATAAGCTTAATGGGACTAAACATGATGGGAATATGACAACCAAACTACTATCTGTATGTCAACCCATATCCTTTCCTGGGGTCTGAAAATATATTCTATAAAGACCTACTATATGTAAGAAATTATTTTGAAGTCTTAAATTTTATTTTAAAAACTATGTATTTTGCATTGGATGTCATATTCACCATCTTTTTATGATCTTAAACATTTAATTTACCATATAAGTGACTTAACTACTTCCTTCAAAAAAAATTGTTTAGTATATTTGACATTCCAAGAAGATAGTCATGTTTACCTGTGGCTTGGAGCCTTCTAACATAGCTCAGAGTACCCCAGTTGGAGAATCATCATCTTATTTTACAGCTCCAAAGTGGTGATTTACAAATCATTTAGGCTGGCCTACTCTGAGGTAGACACTAGACCCCTGGTGATTAGGCTATCTTGGGGAAAATTCTTAGAAGAGGGATAACTGCTAGCACTCTATAATTTCAGCTGTGATTTACTGGAAAAGGGCTTATCCTAAGAACCAAGTACCTCCTGTAAACAGAGCCTCCCTGGGAAATATAACTCAAATGCTATCTCATCTCAACAAGAAGCAATAAAGCAAGCATTTTCACAAACATACACATACAAGAGTAGGCTTCCTGCATAATTGGCAGCTGTTGTGCTTGAAAACACCTGGTTTTTAAAGTTTTCTGGGAATTTAGGAAAATTAAAGGAAAGGGTCCAAGACTACAAGCCTTCTTAAGTCATTCCCAAACAGATTCACATCTCTTGAGAAGGTCAGATAAAGGATGCTTTTATCACCTAAATGTAATTAAAAATTAAAACTGACTTCTACAACCAGCATTTCAGAAAAGCGTTACAGTGCACCAGAAGGTGTTTACTTTGGTTTGAGCACTCTCTGAGAGTTCTGAAGCCTAGCGGGGAATATGTTTCAGGTTTGGTTCAGAAAAGCTGAACGTTCCCCTCTGGAAGCTGACTAGGCTGTGAGTGCTTCTTAGAAGCAGGAGATGCTCCAAGAGGTTGTCAAATCATTGACTGGTGTGTTAAATTGAAAATAAATAAATTTTTAAATCATTACTATATACAGAGAGTATAATTTGTTTAAAAGTGTTTCTGCTTTGTGTTTTATTTTTTTCCTCCAGTAAGTGTAAAAAGATAAGGAGACCCAAAGTATATTTAGGAATACATTATTTGAGGTTATTTTTTCACCAATGATAACTGGACTCAATGCACAGGAGTAAGAGAGCACAGCCTATGTAGAGTTATAAATTTACCAACAGAGGCTGGACCAACATAATAAAGCCCTAAAACTGAAGAAGTTCATGAATAATATTCTATGCAAAGGTTGTAAAAAAGCAAAAAGCTATCCGTAATATAGAAAACATTCACATGTGATATTGTATGGAAATGGAAAAGTCAAAGGGTATAGAATTTTCATTATCTGTTTTTAAAGGATTCATAACTCTTCTAAAGTTTTTCATGACTGAACATCTAAAACATAAAGTATCTGTAATATACTCCTAACCAAACTCGTAATTAATACTGAGAGCAAATTCCCATTATGAGTAAAACCCAACATTTTAAAAATTGAAACCACATTTATAAGCAAGTAGTTGGGGAAAAATTATGCTGAGCTCAAAATACAAGGTTTCTATGAAAGATAAATCACCTTTCTTATCTGAATTGCTCAGATCAAAATATCAAAACAATTAAATCACAATTTTGTCTGACATCAATATCCCATGCAACAGTGCAAAACAGACAACCCTGATTTCGGGCATACTGTTTGCTTTTAACTGGCAAACAAATTGAACAATGAATCAAATTTTGCTAGAGAAAACATGAGGCACACTGCCAGATCACAGAGGTCAAGGAATTCATCAAGACTCGCTTTCTATACAACTGTATGTTTTTGGCTAAGGAAGAAAAGAAATCACCCATTCTCTCATATAAATACAAAAATACACTAACATAAGGACAGATATTTAACTGCTTCTATATCAAATGTGACTAGAAATCACATATAAAATGAATCACACTGATTTTATAGTTATACGTGCATGAATTTTTATGTATACATGTCTTATATGTGTTCGTATGTGTAGACAGGATAAAAGGGGAGATTAAAGTTTTGTGTTTACAAGCCTAGTTCTTCCATGTTGCTATCTCATCTATTTCTTTGAATATGCCATGTAAAAAGTTACAGCATCATATTTTTGAGCTGTAGGAAGCCCTAAAATGATCTTGGGCTACCTGCTCATTTTTCAGTTAAAAAAACCAAAGGCCAGAGAAGACAAAGGACACAAAAGCGAGCTGGGGACAGAACTGGGACTAGAACTCTGGGCCCCTGACTCCTAATCTTTCGCACCAAACAATCATGTCATATCCTAATGACATGGACTCCTGAAAACTCGTAAATATTGTCAAAAGAAACAATAATAGACTCCTATTGGTATATCATTTTATATTTATTTTCTTTTTAAGTACAGCGTTCTACTTTCAAAAATCCACTAAGGCTTCATGAGAAAATTATGATGTACTAGAATTTTCTACCCAGGCATATTTGGATTTCACACACTATTCACCTCTAATGTACATTCAGGATTAGTCAGCATCCTAAAGCCTTTACATCTATAATCACAATATAGAACTTTACTTAAGTGCAAATCATTGATTTATGAATTTTCATTCTCTAATTGACTAAATTTTTTTCATATATATATTTTTCTATGTATCTAAAGGAAATGCAACATTACAATTAAGGATATAGATGCTAGATGCTGTAACAGGATTGCCTGTCTCCACTACTTAGTACTATGTAACCTTGGGCAAGTTAATGTATGCCTTAGTTTCATTTGTAGAAATAATAGAACCCACCTAGTAGGGTTTTGGTGATGATTAAATGAGTTAGTACATACAAACCAAAACAACAGTGCTGGCTCTTAGTAAATGCTCAAAAATTACTAACTTTTAGTCAGCTAATAGAGTAACATATTGGAGCTAAAGGAATATCAGAGACCATATAGAACAGGACTTGGCAAGCATTTTGTGAAGGGCGAGAGAGTAAATATTTTAGGCTTCTCAGCCACACCATCTCTGCCTCAACTACGAAAATATAATCTATGACAAATGCAGACACAGACAATAAACTGATGGATGTAGTTGTGTTCATGAAAACAGGTAGCAGGCTGGATTTGGCCTGAGGGACAATGTTTGCAGCCTCCTGATGTAGAATAACAGCCACCCTCTACTGAGAAAGTAAAGAACAGAGAGGTCAGTTGAGTAACAGAAAGTCAGCCAGCAAAGCACTGGCAGGTACAGAACTAGAAGCAAGAATTCTACAGTTGGCTCAGTTCAATGTTCTTTCTACATCTCCACATAGGAGAGGCTTCATGAAATCTCCCTATCCCGATCTACAAACAGAAACAATTGCTCCCTTCCCTACTCTCACACAACATACAAGTTTGGCAGAAAACTGATAGGTTTTGAAGAGCGATAAGTACACTGGAGTTCATTATGCTATTCTTTCTACCCTTGAGTGTCTGATAATTTCCACAATAAATTAAGAAAAGAAAATCAAAGCATTCAGTTCTCTTCATATGGCATTTATCAATTCTTCAGAATATTTGTGTACGTTCTTTTCTTCTCTACTAGAGACGGTAATTTGAAGGCAAGGATCATGTCATTTGCATCTTGGTATCACCATTTCTTGCCAAGACCTCACACAAAACCCTATTTTATAATTATGATTTAATAAACAAATGGTCCCTAAATAACTGAAGGAAAGTCATGTCAAACAAGGTACTATTTCCAACTGCAAAATTCTCTCCACCTACTAAGTGCAGTGGCTTAGTATCCATGAGCAGTGTTGTCAAGATGCTCTTTCCTTACACCCAATTTGTTGCCAATACAGTTTTCATTACATCATTTTCAAAATCCAACTGAAATCTATTCCTAGCTAACATCTCTTTCCAGGTCTAATACCACCCCTCCATAAGTAGATTCACCACCAGCAATAACACGGTTCTCTATTAGATCACACTTGGTACTTAAAAAGTAAGCTATCTCTTTGATATGATAATAATATTTTTAGAACATTACTGTAGTTAGCCAGCAGCAATGGAGGTAAGATTCAATGTTTTTACTGTCCTCACCATAGCCTTTCTCAGACTTCATGATATAATCTTGCTTACCTTACTTCCCCCTTCACCTCTAGCTACCTTCTATTTTATAATCTCAACTTTCTTTCTAAGTCTTCTCTCAAGCAGAAATTCGAGAAATTCTGAGAATCTCAAAGTATTTTCTCATCAAATACATCCGTGACCAAATGGGAAAAAGATACCATTTCCTACAAATTTCTTATGCACTGTGTGCCACTCATCACAATGAGAAGGAATCCAAAGAGAACATGCACACACACCCACCTGCACCTGTGTCCACACAGTTTTCCTTCTCTCTTATTAGTATAGATAAATAGCCCATAAGCCTAGAAACAGATAGCCTCTCCTGTTCCATCCTTAGAATACTGCTCCCCTCTCTCTCTCCTGCATCATTTTTCCATCTCTACTGACTCTTTCTCAGAAGCATAACATACTTTTTTTTTCTTTGCACATCTTTAAAACTCTTTATATCACATGGCCCTCCAACTAATGATCCAGTTCTCTCCTTTCCTTTTCAATAAAAATCTTCAAGGGATGTATACCATTACCCTCTAACTCCTCTGCTTCTGCTGCTTTGCCAAACATTCCAAACAAGGCTTCACCACCCACCACTCCAAGGAAACTGATATCATCAAGGTCATCAATGATTTCCTTTGCTAAATCAACTCTCAATCCTCAACTTTGACAATCTCCCTACTTTTTCAAACATTTCCTTCATTTGGCTTCTGTGATTCCACACTCCTGCCCTTCCCCTTACGTAGCATACAGCTAGCTCTTTTTCAGAATCTTTTGCTGGTAGCTCTTCATCTCTTAATGTTGAAGGCCCCCAAGGCTCAGTTGTTGGTCCTCTTCAGTTTTCTAACCCCACATATTTTCGATGAATCTACCCTATCTCTTTGCTTTTAAAACCAGTTGTAGGTTGAAGAATCCTAAATGCATATCATTAGCCTGGCCTTCAGACCATCTGCTTGACATCCCCACTTGGATATTTGAAATGCATCTAACCTTTAATATGTCCAAATCCAAATTATTAATCTTCACCACCATGTCTTTCTCCTGCTATCTTTCCCATCTGAGTAAATGTAAATTCTGTCTTTTCAATTGCTTACGTGATCGAGTTCTCCCTAATTTCTTTGCTGTCACACTCCATATCTAATCTGTCAGCAAATCCTGTGGAACATACTATCAAAGCACATCCAGCATATGAACTTTTCACCACCTCCACAGTTACCATCCTGGTCTAAGCCACCATCTCTGTCACATGGATTATCATAATTGCACAACTGGCACCCCTACTTCTGCCCTGGCCTTCCTTCAATCTGTTCTCAACACAGTAGCAAGAGTAATGGAATTCAACAATTCTGTTGGACTGTTCTGATCAAAACACTCCAAAGGCTTCCATATCACTTCAAGTAAATGCCAGAGTCATTACAACAGCTTACTAGACCATGCAGTACTATCTAACCTCTATTTCATTTAAGACCACATAACCTACTTTCCTCCTTCCTCTACACCACTCCACTCCACTGGCTTCTTTGAACACACCGAAATGCAGGGCCTCTGCATTTTTATCTTCTCTGAGACTGGAAAACTCATGCCCCAAATATCACCTGGCTCACTGCCTCATCTGCTTCAAGTCTACTGAAATGTCACCTACTCTGGGGGCCTTCCCTTATAATCATATTTGAAACTGCTAAACACATGCACACACACCTTTTCTTGCTTTATGTTTCTTCATAGCACTTAGTACAGGTATACCTCATTTTACTGTGCTTTTCTTATTACTTCACAGATAATGCTTTTTTTTTTTTTTTTTTTTACAAATTGAAGGTTTGTGGCAACCCTGCATTATCAGATGATGGTTAGCATTTTTTTTTTAGCAATAAAGCGTTTTTTTTTAAGATATAATGCTATTGCACCCTTAATAGACTGCAGTATAGCATAACATAACTTTTTATATGCACTGGGAAACCAAAAAATTCCTGTGACTTCCTTCATTGCAATATTCCCTTCATTGTGATGGTCTGGAACCAAGCCCGCAGTATCTCCAAGGTATTCCTGTACAGTATCACCTTATATTTTTCTATGTATTATATATAATGTTTCTCTCCACTAGAACGCAAATTCCAAAAAGGCAGTACTTTATTCCAGTGCCAAAAACAATGCTTGGCACACAGTAAACATGATAAATATTTGTTGACTAAATTAATAAATGAGTATTGAGCTCTCTATGTGAATCTGATAATGCTTTTTGTAAACAATAATTGTACCATTTCACTCTTGTTGGTCCTATAATAGTCTATAATACTCTTTGTATGGTACCAGGAATCATAAGATCATTCTTGTGAAGAGGAATTTCTCTTACATTCCCTGTAAGTCCTGAGAACAGAGATTACTGCCAGTTGCAAAGATGAAAAACCTGAGTAGTTTGAGGTGAAAGTATTTTTTTTTTTTAGAAGATGTGGGGGGTAGGAGTTTATTAATTTATTTATTTTTGCTGTGTTGGGTCTTCGTTTCTGTGCGAGGGCTTTCTCTAGTTGTGGCAAGCAGGGGCCACTCTTCACCACAGTGCACGAGGCTCTCACTATCGTGGCCTCTCTTGTTGCGGAGCACAGGCTCCAGACGCGCAGGCTCAGTAGTTGTGGCTCACGGGCCTAGTTGCTCCGCGGCATGTGGGATCCTCCCAGACCAGGGCTCGAACCCGTGTCCCCTGCATTAGCAGGCAGATTCTCAACCACTGCGCCACCAGGGAAGCCCTGAGGTGAAAGTATTTTTGAAAGATCTCTTCTTTCTATTAAGAATTCTTAAAGGGGAAAATAAAGAAAATGAGGAAAATTCTACTCAAATATCAAAGCCCAGTTTCAAACCTAACCTTTTCATTAATCCTTTCCTCCCCCATTCACCCAGAGCACTTGGTACCACTATCCCAGTGCTCACCATGGTCCCTTCTAGGTATGCACTCTCTGGACGACAGGAACTGGATCTCTTTTCTCTCTTAGTCCTTCACCAGCTCTCCATGATTGACATTCAAAGAAATGTTAGTGGATTGAACTGAATGGAATGAATACTACAAGAACCTATGATGTAACTGCTTGTTTGTCAAGATGTAGTCCATCAACAGAAGCAACACCATGCTCTAAGTTCCTAAGGTTGGTTTCAAACAAACCCTTGTCCTCTGTACAGCATGGCCAACTGAGGCAACAGGACACACAGTCCAATAACTTAATCACACATACAGGTCCAGGATCCAATACTCTGCTCCTCAAGATGCACAAGCCACGGTAAGCAGTCTTGCTAAGGACGACAGAACAGGAAAGGATACTGTCTGTGTGCCTGTTATTCTAACAGTGCGGGGCAAAAGAAGACAAGACACCAAAGGATGAGATACCCAATAAAGAGGAAAAATAAAAATAATAATAGTAAGTGTGGATAAAGAAAGGGGGAGGGAGGACTAAAGGATGAAGAGGATGGGAGAGTGAGACCGTGGGGGAGATGTGGTAGTAAGAGCCAGACACTAGGGTAGAAAGCAGCGCAGGCGCTAATCACAGGCTGCTCCTTCAACATTCTCTCCTAAACTTCCTAGAGCAAGCGACGGTGCGCGTCCTCAAGAGAGGCGTTCCACACGCGAGGGCGCCCCGGCGAGCCATCTCTAAAGCAGGGTCAGCAGCGCCGCTGTCTACCCCGGCGGGCGTGCGTGCGTGCGTGTGTGAACGTGTCAGAAACGGGCTCTCTGGAGCTTCGGGTCTCTGCACTTAGACGACCGGCTTCGGGAGATGAGCGGGGGTCGCGAGGCGGGGCCGCGGGCTGCTCCGGCCGGCGCGTGCCCGGGAGCGGCCGGAGCCCGGTGCCCCGCGCGCCGCCCCTCCAGGTCGCTCCCGCCCCGCCGCCGCCGCCCGAGCGCCCCTCCGCCCGGGGACCTGACACCCGATCGGCGCGCCGGGACCCACGCAGGGGTGCGGCCCGCGCCTCAGCCTCGCCGGTCCGGTCGTGGGGACGGGAGGGAGGGCCGGACGGCTGGGCCGAGGCCGCGCCGCCTCCGAGCGTCGAGCTGGTTGGGGCAAAACTTTGGAAACAGAAGGACTCGAATTACCTGAGCGGCGCGGGCGCGGGCGTGGGCGCGGGCTCGTCTGCGGTACGGCTGCCGGGCGCGGGCCGGGTTTTCAGCAGCCGTAAAGCGGGAGGAGCGCGCGAGCTCTCGCCGCCGAGCTGCTGCCCCGGCGCCTCCGCCGCGAGCGTCAGCCGCCTGGCAAGGAGCGGGCTGGACTGAGTCATAATAAAAGACACGTTTGCCGAGCGAAGCGGGAAGGGGGCTTGAGGAGCCTTGTTAAATGGCAACAGGCTCAAGAATAGGGAAGGTTTTTTTTTTTTAAATGGGCAGAACTGGAAAACTTGCCCCATGGTAGGAGAGAGATGAGCTTCTTTTATAATTTGAATATATTTTACAAGTACTTTTCTATATCTAATAAGACTTCTTAAAGATTACTTTTTTAAGTGCATTGCCTCCGGACAGGTAGCTAGCTGGGTATAGTGCTGAGCCTCGTCCCTTCCAGCTTCAGGACCTTATTCTGCAAGTTACTTGAGTTCGTACCTTTGTTTCTTTCATCCCTTGAACGGGGTAATAAAGCCATGTCCTTCGGGCGGGAGAATATTGAGAGGGTACTTGGCATTGTGCTTGCAGTTTGCACTTACTAAAGCTTAATTATGAGTGAAAAATAAAAGGGGGGATAAGTGAACAGCTTTAAAAGGAAGAAGACAGAAAAATAAGGCAAGGATTTTTTTTTTTCACGAGGGATAAATGAGACAAATGTCTCAATGGAAGAAAAGAAACTGGAACCTTCAAGAAGCAAATGAGGCCGAGAGATGTAGCTGAGATGGGAGAGGGAAAAAGTGGGGGGGAGGAGAAAAACCAATAAAACTAGGCCCAGTGGCCAGAAAGCTGAAGCTTCATGGGGGGAAGGGAGGAGGAGTGTGTTTATTTGCTATTTAGAAAAGCATGACAAACTCCCTCTACTGAGGGAGATTTTTTTAAATATTTAAACAGATAAACAACTGTTTAAAAATGAGCCCCAAATGAGGAGCCTTTGCTCCAATGAATGAGATTTGGCAGTTCTGCAAAATGAGGAAATTCTTCCCGTGCTGCCTCCTAGGGGGGTTGAGTCATCAAACCATAGCAAAAATTAGTGGGCTGGATTCCTGAAAGGCATGCCAGATGGATGCATTCTGCTTAGTTTTAATAACTGTATTATGCTCCATCTGTATTGTCAATTTTGGAAGAAAGGAATCTGAATAAAGATTTGAGGAGTGAACTTGAAAATAAAAGCCAAACTAGTTACTTAATGTATGAGTATCCACCCACAATGAGCATGCAGTTAAAGATTCCAAGTAACAATTTCTCCCACTTTCATTCTCCCTCCCCTTTGCTTCTGCTTTCACTGTATTTCTACTTTTGCTATATTATTTTTGTACAATGGAACTGCCTAGGGGAAAGGTGGTTTTAATTAATACTAAGGAATGGAAGGAATTTTAGCTAGGCCTCTGTAAGTAGGGTCAAACTTTTTGAAAAGAAGATTTTTCAGTTGAAGTTTTAATGAGAGTAAGGGTAAATTGACAGATGTGAAATCAGAAGTTGTTTTAGACAAACAAGAAAACAGTAATAGAACTGTTGTGCAAGAATCAAAAAGAAATCAGAAACGGTTCTAGTCCGTAATTAACTGTAAGCACCAAAGGCTAGAGGAAATTTTTTCTATCAGATAAAGAGAGATGGGTGCCTTGCTCTACCACCCAGCCTTTCAAATAGGAATAAAAGAAAGAAAAAAAGAGAGGAGAAAGAAGAAAAAACAATATAGAAAAACAAAACAAAGAAAAACCTCTATCAGATTCTTGTAGAAGAATTTCTACAGATTTGCATTTTCCTAGGAGATCTCCTACAGGGTAAAATACTTGTAGGTGCCTCTTTCGGTGTAGAAGCACAAGCAAAATATTTGAGGAGATTAAATTTTGTAGAATTGGGGAAAACCCTAAGTAAGATAAGAATCCCACTCTGTTTCTGTTTTGCTAAACCTTGGGGCTGAGGCAAACAGACTATCATTAAACCTGTATTAAAGTGAAACAAAGAGATAAAATCTCAAATGGTGTGAAGCCCTTAAACTAAAAGGAGCAAGAAAACAAAACCCAAGCCCAAAAATAGAGAAAGATTAGGAAGATTTTCTAAGGGAACTTTTGAACTTTCTGCAATATGAATACTTATGACTTGCTTTAGACAAATAGACAATATAAACCAAAGCTGAGAACCAAGAAGATCTGGTCAGTTCAGATAAAAAAGCCTTCCTTGCCTGAAATGTTTTGGTCTGAGGTAATTCCATTCATTTTAGGTAGAGACAAAAATTCCCCACATGATTTTGTGTGCCCATAAACACCTCAATCACCTGAATCCACTTGAATGCACTTTTTAGTTTGACTTCTCGCATTCTGTAAACTAAACCTTGACTCAAGGCCTTTTGAGCATTTTGTGAATTTATCCAAAAGTAGATTTAGACTAGTAAGCATTTGCTTTTAAAACTTTTAAATCCATCATTAATTACTGTTAATAATGTAAAGCATAGAGTGATCTGCTTTTCAAGGCGTTTTATAGATAGAAAGTTATAATTAAATTATATCCATTTGATAACATTACAAGTCCCTTTTACACAACTGACTTTAACCTTAGTGTGTTAATATGATTTTTATTTAAGATTTTATATAAGATTATATTGGAAAGGATTCATTGTTTTGACTGCAAAAGACTGTATTGTTCTTTCTAACTTAAATCTTCAGGGTAGTAAGGATTTCATGTCACATTCTGAACAGTGTTACAACATCATCTGTTGCTAAATTACCATGTAACAGAAGCACTAGTTAAACAGGTAGACAGCTTTAACAAATTCATAGTTTTCTAAACTAATTTCATATACTAAAGACTGTATCAGAGCCGAAGTGAGATTCCCCAGCCAAATTTGAACTTTAGCTGAGAACACTGTGTTCCAAGATTGCTAGTTAATCCAGCTCAGTAGGGGAGGACAATCTTAAAGATACAGATCCTTGTTCTGCCCTGTCAACAGCGCATATGTACTTATGGAATCCACTGTACGTGTTTTAGAATAGGTCTACATGAAACTATTCAAGCCTAAAAATCAGCACTCTGGTCACTTTAGACAATTGCGGTAGGTTGAAGAATGGTCACTTTATGGGTTTGGTTTTTGGACACTGTCACAACTAGAAATTCTCAGGTAATTAAAATTTTCATTGGAAAAACAAACAACTTTAGGAAATAGGCATTCTCATACATTTCTGACTGGAGTATAAAATATTTTACCCCCCTACAGAGAACTCTTTAGTAACAATCAAAATTACAAACACCAGGATTATATTCCCCTGGAACCACCAAATTGCTTTTGGGAGTTGATGCTATAGAACTAATGCATGTACAGTATTATTCATTGTAATAACAAAAGTTTGGAAATAACCTAAAAGTCCATCTATAGGAGACTGGTAAAATTAATTATAATACATTCATTCAATAGAATGTACTATATGCAGTTGTTGGGGGAAAAATAAAGAAACAGAATGAGGAACTTTTCTGTAAACAGGTTTGAGAAATAGAACAAGATATATAAAGTGAAAGAAAAACAAGGTACGGAACAGTGTGTAAAATATAGTACCTTTTGTATAAAGAGGAGATATGGTTATATTTACTTGCACGTGCATAAAGAAATTCTGGAAGGAAACATAAGAAACTAGCAATAGTTACTCATATAAAGGGGAGCTCAAATGTGCTGACTGGACTGAGAATGGGGTAAAAAGAGACTTTCACTACATACCTTTTTGTTTTCTTTTGGGGGGCTGTGTAAATATATTATCTGTTTGAAAAATCAGGTTTAAAAAAAGAAAACAAATGCTAAATAGTATGCATAATGTGTAAAAAGATAAAGTTGGAAAAGTTATTTTGAAATTGAATAATCTCCCTGTCATAATCCCAAAGCACTGAAATTTACTATTAAGAATTCCTAACTAAACTATGAATTCTATTTACATCTGTTTTGACTATAAAGGTCTGTACTATTTGAAAATATCAGGTAAACCTTCACACACAAATAAAATTCATATTCATTTCTCTCTAATGATTTTAAAGTTCCCAGTAATAGAGAAATTAATGCATAAAGTACAGTGTATTTTATGGTAATAGACTGTCCATTTTCTTTTGCTGCAAATACTGGATAGTAAGTAGCAAGTACTAATATTTTAATTCTGTAATGACTAAAAGAAAATACTTCTTACATTAAAGTACCTTTGGTCTGCAAACTCTCTGTAATTGTTAACTATATAAAGTCCCTGCTATTTCCAATGCTTTTCAAGAAATTAATGGCCTCAGTGTGAGGAACTCAATGAAAAATAAGTAAATAAATGCAAATCACTCGGCTTACAGAGTGTTTTGAGTTTTTGCAGAAATTTTTTGTGTAAAGAAAGTTACTTAGCTGAGAAAGTGGCATCCAGGAGGTGTTGACAATGTGTGTATGACTTCTTGAATATTAAGCAGGGTGGCAGAAGCTGTTCGTTTCATTGATGTTGGTGTGCCCCATACATTTCTCAGCCTCCCATGCAGTTATATTAGTCATGTGACTGAGTTCTGGCCAATGCAGTGTGGATGACAGTATGCCATGCTGTCTTTATTTGTTGAGCCGGATGGTTGGAGAAATTTCAGCAGAGGATTCTAAGTACTGTATCTCTCCATATCAAGTCAGCAAAAATAACCACACTCTTTAAAGAGAGGCAATTTCATATCAAGGCAATGATTACACAGAGTGTAATCTGTGAAGCTGAAGAAGTAGAAAGGGAACACTCAGGTAATTCAGAGATAATTGCAGGAGACAGCTACCACCTCCTGGTATTCATGCTTGTACAATAACCTCCCTTTGAATATGGGCTGGATCTAGTGATACTTCTATTGAACAGAATAAAGCAGAAGTAATGAGATGTCACTTCCAAGATTAAGGTATGAAAAGACTATAGCTTCTCTCTAAGCATGCTTTCTTTCACTCTCTCCTGGGTTCCTCATCTGGGGAGAGCCAGCTGACAAGCCATGAGGCAGTCCTGTGGGGAGAAAGTCTCCTGTGTCAGGGAAGTGAGGCCTGCCAAAAACCATATGAGAGAGATTGGAAGCTGATTTTTCCTCCCAGTCAAGCCTGCAGATGTGACTGCTGTGCCTGCCAACAGTTTGAATGCAACCTCATGAGAAACTTTGATCCAGGGGCACCAAGTTAATGTCTCCCCATTCCTGACCTGTAGAAGCTGGGAAACAATAAATGCTTTAAGGCACTAGTTTTGGGTACTTTGTTATGCAGCAGTAATAAATGCACTAGGAAAACAAAACGGAAAAGATGGATTACCAAAACCTGGGAACTCAGAGAGTGACCATGTGTGATTGGGTTCTCAGTCCTCTGAGGAGGAACTATATTTTATGGTTACCTCATAAAGGTGGAATGGACTCCCTCCCAATTATGGGTGGGATGTAGAAGCTGATAACACTACACACACCACGAGAATTTGAGAAAAAGTTGATGACACATACAAGGGAGCCCTGGGGAAAGAAGAGTAGGCTCAAGTAGGTTCATGCTGACTTGGGGGGAGACAGAGGGAGTGATTGGGCCTCTAGAATGCCTCATAGGCGCTCTAGGGATGTGGGTCTGGGGAAAAAGTTCCTGTGCATGGGCTGGAGATTTGCAAGGTGTTAAATTGCCCACCGGAGTGAAAGGAGGAGGCACCCTGGGCTTTCTTATCAGCCTGTTCACACATGGGGCCAAATAGGAAAGGGAGGGTGAGGCTTAAAGTCAGAAATCAAAGATCAAAAAGTGAAGTCAGAGCTCTTTGTTACAGGGTGTCTCCCAGCTATTGCTCGTACCTTAGGAGCTCAGAAGAGGGTCCCCAGAAGAATGGTACTCTGACCTCTTAACAAGGGGCATGTTTGGCTGCAGCTGATACCTCTGAGAGAGCAACGCAAGACCAGTTTGGTGAGCAGCAAGAGACAACTGAGACCTTATCTGCTGCTGCTCAAACCATGCTGACAGGGAAAAATAAAGTCTCTTCTCTCCTCTTTTACTTTCCAAAATCCCTTTCGTGCTGCCTGTGAGTAGAAATTCATCAGTGTCTCAGAAATGCAACCTATCCTAGCCCCAGCATCATGGAAGACACTGTGGAAGGGTGGATTTGGAGCAGAGTCCATGGGCAAACACCCAGCACATTCCTCACCTTTGTCATCTCAGCATCTGTGCACATCTCTCCTCACATTTTTTTCACTTCTATAGCAATAACTTCATGCTTCTGCAGTTATTCAAACAGCAATACTCTCACCTTCTCCCTCAAAAAAGGAGACACAGACAAGAGCAGCAACATCACCCTTCTGATTTATTAGTTAGGTTAGTTCCTCTATTGGTTCAATCATAAATCCACCTTGGATACTCTATAACTGAACATGAAAGTAAAAGTAATAACAATCATCACCAAACTTTATTTAAAATAATAAGGACATAAGGAGGAAAGAGGGAAAATACTATATACAAAATGCTGGAGTCCTTGTTTCTGTAACCAGTCAGGAGAAAGTTGATAATTGTAACTTCCATTATCCATTGTACCTCAGCTGGTATCTCTGCTGGTTATGGTTATTAAGCTGGTAGAATGACTCAGATCTTTATTCCCGAAGAATTTAATGCCTCAGTAATTCTGTCTTTTTTGTGTTTCTATAGTTTTCCATTAATTTTTACTATTAAATATGTACATGGTAAGTGGTAACCCAGAGAAGCTGCTGGGTTCCAGATATAGTCCTCTCTGGACATGGTATAGCAGCAGCTTAATTTCTCCTTGATAATCAAGATCAATCGCTTCAGCTAATTAAGTATGCCCCTCATTGACAGTTAATTCAGTGATATGGAAACCTCAAAATGGCCAGCAAGAAGTCTCAACTTCCAATTCAATGGAACAGTAGTCATGTCCCCTGGTAGTAACATTCCTTAGTTCCTTGGAAATTGAGATCACTAAATCAGAAGCATCCAAAGTTTCAGGGATGGGAAGCAAACTTTTGTAAGCAGATAACTAGGTGTAGTCATGAGAGAAGCCACTCATATTTCTCCCTCTAGATTCCTGGAGCCATACACTCCAACTTTGGGAGAAACAGCATCATATGTGCTCAAAACATATACTGTATGCTGCATCCCAGTCAGTGACATATGTGGAAGAACCAGTGAATATCATTCTGCCTCACTTATTTTGCTGTGAAACAATGTTGTGTGGGATTTCAAGATGGTGACTGTAGGTGTTCTGTAAGTCCATGAATGGTGCTGCTGGCCAAGCATTGCTGGCAGGTAAAGCAAATCCATACCCAGAATAAATGTGCCTTCTTGTGATGTCCAATCTCTGTACCCTCCATAGAGGAGCCATGAGATGAAAGGAGCCTGGGACCTTGACCTTCTGCTTAGAGGAGGGCTACCAGAGAGCCACTGAATCTAGAACATCCGCTTTGGACCTTGTGTGTGAGAAATAAACTTTTATTGCATTAAGACACTGACATTTTGGTGTTGTTTGTAATAGCTTTTGGCCTATTTTGACTAATTCAAGCAACAAATTTCCCTTCAATGAGAAATAAAAGAATTCTAAAGATCCATGAAGGAACTAAGGACTTAGTTATTATACACAAAAACTTTATTCTTTTCTTTAACATATAATATTAAGAAATATTTTTGTATGTTTGATCTATGAATTAAATTTTCTATCTTCATTCAGAAATGATTTTCTATGTCTGAAATAATGAGGATTTCTAAAAAAATTTTTATTACTACTACTGTTTATTATTACTATTATTATTACTATTGATTGATTTTTTTTTTCAAAATATCAATATCCAAGTAGTTCAAAGGATTTCTTTCTATCTGTCTAAAGGATATGTTTCATTAAAGAATCCGTGAAGGACTATTCATGAAATCAAAATTTTAATTACTCAAAAACATTAAACTGAAGTTTTCTCTATTCCTCTTTTCCTCTAATGCACAGTATAATTTGCTTCTTTCCTTTTTTTACTTTTGGTATTCCAGAGTGATTTATTAACTAAAAGAATAACTGTATAATTGCCAGTTTTCTTTTTCATCACATTATAAAGCCTTTAAAATATGTTCACATCTTGAAAATCCAAATTTTACAAAAATTATTGATACATGGCTAGACTGTATGGTGGAAAAGAAACTTGAGAATTTCTCTTTTCCTGCTCTGTCAATATACCAAATGATCCAGAAGAAAATATTAAATGGTATGTACAGCCCAAGCTCTGTTTATTGGATGGATGGCTTAGCATGAATACCTGTGAGACTTTTCCATACTAGAACGTGTCTTAAATAGCTATAAGCAAAACACTCTTAATATAATTTAGAGTCTTCTTTGAAATAGAATAAAATGATCATCTAATGATTAAGAAAAAAGAAGTCTACTAGAATACAGAATGGTTTGAATAACTTAATAAACCTTGCAAAAGGTAAGGACAAGATAACCCATCCCAAATATTACATAACACTTGCCCTCCAACTTTCTTAATATAGTATATATATTTGAGGTTTCATCACTTTCATGATTTTTCCATTAAGTATATGATATAACTATTGATGTAACTTTCATATCTTCCATACTAGCATTCCAGTTTATGCAATGGACATAACTTCTTTTTCCCCTGCCATATGTCCTTGCCTTTGGGAAAATGGTTTTCTCCACCCCAGATGAATTTGATAGAACTATCTAGAAAAGAGCCCTGACTCCACGACCAGAGGCAAATTCTTTTTTTTTTTTTAAGTGATATTTAGCATTCAGGATTTCATGTTTAAATTTTATTTATTTATTTATTTAATTTTGGCTGTGTTGGGTCTTCCTTTCTGTGCGAGGGCTTTCTCTAGTTGCAGCGAGCAGGGGCCACTCTTCATTGCGGTGCGTGGGCCTCTCACTGTTGCGGCCTCTCTTGTTGCGGAGCACAAGCTCCAGACGCGCAGGCTCAGTAGTTATGGCTCACGGGCCTAGTTGCTCCGCGGCATGTGGGATCTTCCCAGACCAGGGCTCGAACCCGTGTCCCCTGCATTGGCAGGCAGATTCTCAACCACTGCACCACCAGGGAAGCCCAGAGGCAAATTCTTGATCCATGAACACCAATTATAATTCTTAAGTGACAAAGAGTTGAAAATCTCTAGAGGAAAGCAGAGTTGAGACAGATATATCAGCCCTAGCCTCTGTGCACACCCTTAAGCCTCCCAAGCACATGAGCCATGAAACCCTATTTTCCTTAAAAAGGTTTCAGTTGGATTTCTGGCATTTGCAACCAAGAGTCCAGAAATCAAAGCTTTCACTTACCACCCTTTTACTGGTTATTTCATCATGCCTTCTAACTTATATTTTATTTATTTATTTATTTTCTTGAATTTTATTTAATTTACTGTTTAGAAAGCAGGTTCTTATTAGTCATCATTTTATACACATCAGTGTATACATGTCAATCCCAATCTCCCAATTCATCCCACCATCCTCACACCCCTGTGGCTTTCCCCACTTGGTGTCCATATGTTTGTTCTCTACATCTGTGTCTCAATTTCTGCCCTGCAAACTGGTTCATCTGTACCATTTTTCTAGGTTCCACATAGATGCGTTAATATACGATATTTGTTTTCCTCTTTCTGACTTAATTCAATCTGTATGACAGTCTCTAGATCCACCCATGTCTCAACAAATGACCCAATTTTGTTCCTTTTTATGGCTGAGTAATATTCCATTGTATATATGTACCACTTCTTCTTTACCCATTCATCTGTCGATGGGCATTTAGGTTGATTCCATGACCTGGCTATTGTAAATAGTGCTGCAATAAATATTGGGGTGCATGTGTCTTTTTGAATTATGGTTTTCTCTGTATATATGCCCAGTAGTGGGATTGCTGGATCATATGGTAAGTCTATTTTTAGTTTTTTAAGGAACCTCCATACTCTTCTCCATAGTGGCTGTATCAATTTACATTCCCACCAACAGTGCAAGAGGGTTGCATTTTCTCCACACCCTCTCCAGCATTTGTTGTCTGTAGATTTTCTGATGATGCCCGTTCTAACTGGTGTGAGGTGATACCTCATTGTAGTTTTGATTTGCATTTCTCTAATAATTAGTGATGTTGAGCAGCTTTTCATGTGCTTCTTGGCCATCTGTATGCCTTCTTTGGAGAAATGTCTATTTAGGGCTTCTGCACATTTTTGGATTGGGTTGGTTTTTTTTCTTTAATATTGAGCTGCATGAGCTGTTTATATATTTTGGAGATTAATTCCTTTTCCATTGATTCGTTTGCAAATATTTTCTCCCATTCTGAGGGTTATCTTTTTGTCTTGTTTATGGTTTCCTTTGCTGTGCAAAAGCTTTGAAGTTTCATTAGGTCCCATTTCTTTATTTTTGTTTTAATTCCCATTACTCTCAGAGGTGGATCAAAAAAGATCTTGCTGTGATTTATGTCAAAGAGTGTTCTTCCTATGTTTTCCTCTAAGAGTTTTACAGTGTCCGGTCTTACATTTAGGTCTCAAATCCATTTTGAGTTTATTTTTGTGTATGGTGTTAGGGAGTGTTCTAAATTCATTCTTTTACATGTAGCTGTCCAGTTTTCCCAGCACCACTTACTGAAGAGACTGTCTTTTCTCCATTGTATATTCTTGCCTCCTTTGTCATAGATTAGTTGACCATAGGTGCGTGGGTTTATCTCTGGGCTTTCTATCTTGTTTCATTGATCAATATTTCTGCTTTTGTGCCAGTACCATATTGTCTTGATTACTGTAGCTTTGTAATATAGTGTGAAATCAGAGAGTGTGATTCCTCCAGCTCCGTTTTTTTCCCTCAAGACTGCTTTGGCTATTTGGAGTCTTTTGTGTCTCCATGCAAATTTAAGATTCTTTGTTCTAGCTCTGTAAAAAATGCCATTGGTAATTTGATAGGGATTGCATTGAATCTGTAGATTGCTTTCAGTAGTATAGTCATTTTCACAATATTGAGTCTTCCAATCCAAGAACATGGTATATCTCTCCACCTGTTGGTATCATCTTTAATTTCTTTCATCAGTGTCTTATACTTTTCTGCATACAGGTCTTTTGTCTGCCTACGCAGGTTTATTCCTAGGTATTTTATTCTTTTTGTTGCAGTGGTAAATGGGATTGTTTCCTTAATCTCACTTCAAGAATTTTTGTCATTAGTATATAGGAATACAAGAGATTTCTGTGCCTTAATTTTGAATCCTGCAACTTTACCAAATTCAGTGATTAGCTCTAGTAGTTTTCTGGTGGCATCTTTAGGATTCTCTTTGTATAGTATCATATCATCTGCAAACTGTGACAGTTTTACTTCTTCTTTTCCAATTTGTATTCCTTTTATTTCTTTTTCTTCTCTGATTGCTGTGGCTAGGGCTTCCAAAACTATGTTGAATAATTGTGACAATAGTGGAAATACTTGTCTTTTTCCTGATCTTATAGGAAATACTCTCTGTTTTTCACCACTGAGAATGATGTTTGCTATGGGTTTGTCATGTAGGGCCTTTATTATGTTGAGGTAGATTCCCTCTATGCCCACTTTCTGGAGAGTTTTTATCATAAATGGGTGTTGAATTTGGTCAAAAGCTTTTTCTGCAGCTATTGAGATAATCATATGGTTTTTCTTCTTCAATTTGTTAGTATGGTGTATCACATTGATTGATTTGGGTATATTGAAGAATCCTTGCATCCCTGGGATAAATCCCACCTGATCATGGTATATGATCCTTTTAATGTGCTGTTGGATTCTGTCTGCTAGTATTTTGTTGAGGATTTTTGCATCTACATTCATGAGTGATATTGGTCTGTAATTTTGTTTTTTTGTAGTATCTTTGTCTGGTTTTGGTATCAGGGTGATGGTGGCCTCATAGAATGAGTTTGGGAGTGTTCCTTCCTCTGCAATTTTTTGGAAGAGTTTGAGAAGGATGGGTGTTAGCTCTTCTCTAAATGTTTGATAGAATTCACCTATGAAGCCATCTGGTCCTGGACTTTTGTTTGTTGGAAGATTTTTGATCACAGTTTCAATTTCTTTTTTTTTCTTTTCTTTTTTTTTTTTTTTGCGGTACGTGGGCCTCTCACTGTTGTGGCCTCTCTTATTACGGAGCACAGGCTCCAGACGCGCAGGCTCAGCCTCCATGGCTCACGGGCCCAGTGACTCCACGGCATGTGGGATCTTCCCGGACTGGGGCACGAACCTGTGTCCCCTGCATCAGCAGGCAGACTCTCAACCACTGCACCACCAGGGATCCCCACAGTTTCAATTTCATTACTTGTGATTGTTCTGTTCATATTTTCTATTTCTTCCTGGTTCACTCTTGGAAGATTATAGCTTTCTACAAATTTGTCCATTTCTTCCAGGTTATCCATTTTATTGGCATAGAGTTGCTTGTAGTAGTCTCTTAGGATGCTTTGTATTTCTGTGGTGTCTGTTGTAACTTCTCCGTTTTCATTTCTAAATTTATTGATTCGAGTCCTCTCCCCCTTTTTCTTCATGAGTCTGGCTAATGGTTTATCAATTTTGTTTATCTTCTCAAAGAACCAGCTTTTAGTTTTATTGATCTTTGCTATTGTTTTCTTTGTTTCTATTTCGTTTAGTTCTGCTCTGATCTTTATGATTTCTTTCCTTCTGCTAACTTTAGGTTTTGTTTGTTCTTTCTCTAGTTCCTTTAGGTGTAAAGTTAGATTGTTTATTTGACATTTTTCTTGTTTCTTGAGGTAGGCTTGTATAGCTATAAATTTCCCTCTTAGAACTGCTTTTGCTGCATCCCATAGGTTTTGGGTCATCGTGTTTTCATTGTGATTTGTCTCTAGGTATTTTTTGATTTCCTCTTTGATTTATTCAGTGATCTTTTGATTATTTAGTAACATATTGTTTAGCCTCCATGTGTTTGTGTTTTTTATGTTTTTTTCCCTGTAATTGATTTCTAATCTCATAGCATTGTGGTCAGAAAAGATGCTTGATATGATTTCAATTTTCTTAAATTTACAAAACTCTGTCATGTGGTCACCCTTAACTACAAGATATCTGGAAACTATAATCTTTAGTTGGGCAAATATGTGGCCACTTAAAACTTTATTATAATACATGGAAAGAAGATAATGAAAATAAGAGACAACAAGGAATCTACTGCAGATCTCAACAGATCCAGAGGCTTCAACAACATTCATTTGCTTATTTATATTAATTACTTTAGACTTAGAGTATGAGAAAAGAAGGGGAGGAAAATGGAAGTTAGGTCATGATGTTCCTTATGTTGTCTTTTTATCCCTTTTTGTAAGTATTAGATGAAGCAATACATAAAATATATCCTGAAGATTTCTATAGTGGGAATGCTATCTATTATAACATTTTTAATGTTAGTATTAGTAGTATAGATAGATGTGATAGATTGAGTTATTATATTTAGGTATTCATTTCCTCATCTTTGTAGGAAAATTTTACATCCTTACAATTGCTGCAATTACTATCTCAATCCCAATTTTTAGTCCTTAGCTAGTTCTTAGAGCCACAACTCATTGGCTGAAAAAGAGGCATCTCAAGAAGAAGAACTCAACAATATCACAGCAAGTGTATACAGCCATGATTCCTCCATCATTATTTAAAGGTATCTATGGCTATCTACTTAGATAAACATACTCTGGGGAAAGAGAAATGCACGTATTGAAGAATTTTGGCTAAAGGGTCTGAATTTATGCTGGACCCAGAGTCCCATCTTGGTTCCCTCAATTAGAATAGGAGATCTGGTTAATAATCATAGCATATTGACAGGTCCTATGAGGGGAAACCTCACTGTCATCAGTTCAGGTGTGGGTGTAACCAGAAGACTTTGTATATAGAGGGTCATTGTGATGCAAAAATGTTTGCTTTTGACTTGTTCTAAAATATCCATCCAGTAGATGATGACATGCAAAGAGAAACTCACTATTAAGACATTAATACTTAAGACTATTAAGACACTATTAAGACATTAAGATAGTAAAGTTTCAGGCAGGATTCCCCAGCATTCTGCAGAATGAAATTTTAACTGCAGACATATTTGCTGGATGAATCCTGGACTCATACAATCACCCCAGAGTGTGGTCCATGGGGAAATAATTCCCCTGGTTAGGGTAAATTTTCAGCAATTGTTTTATATCCTTAGTATTGAGGTCTCCAGAAATATTTGCCTGAACTGCCCTGCAAATAGGAATTATAAGGGGCCAAAAGTTGGAAGATCTGGTGGAGAGAGTGTGGGTACTGGAGCTACAAATATCTGCATTAGAATCCTCATTCACTTCTCACTAGTTGTAGGACCTATAGTTGATAATTTTTTTTGTGTTGCACTTTTCCTATTCAAATTACTCTGTCATTTCTCTCTTTCAATAGGACTAAGATGGATATACCATCTGTAAGAGAAAGCTATCCAGAATTCAAAAACAGCTCCTGGCATACTACTACTGAACTCAGATAGAAACTGAGCTTCTGACCTGAGAGCATCAAATAACCAAGAAGTAAAAATTATCAATCTTGACCTATCAAGTCATAAAATTGGGCAAGCCCTGTAGCAATCTGTTGTAAGATGGAAGTGGTCTATCAATGTTCAGGCTCACATACGTCCAGAGAATATAAGTAACCTATAAGAACAAATGGCCCAGACTCCCATGTCAGCTGCAACTGCTGTATTAACAGCTCTCCTTCAGCTTCTTGGGAGGGGTTCTCCATTACCAGCTGATAGAGGAGGGAAGTTTGGACTTGATTCATGAATGGATTTTCTTGGCATATGGTTGCAAGCTGAAAATAAACTTTTTTTTTTAACCTACATCTCCTACTCCAGAATGGTCCTGAAGGAGGTAAGGGGAAATCCTCTCAAAGGGCAGAGCTTCAGCCAGGGCATCTGGTCATTTACTTTGTGTAGAGAGGGAAGTGGTCCAAAGTAAGGGTATAACTGGACGCTTAGGCAGTGCTGAATGGGTTAGCCGTTTGGTCAGAAGTCTGAAAGGAGCACAGTTGGAAGACTGGGGACTGTGTTTAGAGCTATGACAGCGGGCATACAGTGAGAGCATCTTTGTTTAGCATGCTAACGACCCTCCCACCCCCCGCTTCCATCCTTTTATGCCATTTCTCATTAAAGCACCAGATCATTTGTACTGCAGAACTTCTCACATTTTCCA
Organism: Globicephala melas; assembly: GCF_963455315.2. Lineage (NCBI taxonomy): Eukaryota > Metazoa > Chordata > Mammalia > Artiodactyla > Delphinidae > Globicephala > Globicephala melas. The sequence goes on from NC_083317.1 coordinate 92,003,753, forward strand.
CTGGACTGATTATATCAGTGTGGTATTAATTAACATGTTCCTTCACACTCATGTCTTTACAGTAATATGACAGCAGATACAGACTTGATTAGATCAGCTTTGTTTTCTCTCTCTCTCTCTTTTGGATAATAAACCACAGAAAGATGATATTATGTGTACTACCTATTGCATCTTATCAAGAAGAACATAATATGATTGTCCTACTTTTGAAACTGTGCACCTCAGATTGGGACTTGAACCCCCGTGTCCGGACTTGAACCCAGCCAAAACCCAGATTGGGACTTGAATCCACATGGCTGGGACTCAAACCCGGCCAAAACCCACAGTCTTCCAACTGAGATCACACACTTGGTTTCAGGACTTAATGAAGCTCAGGTTCTTGATGTCTCATCGCAGAAAGAATTCAGTGAGAGACAAAGTGATAGGTAAGAAGTGGATTTATTTAGAGAGAAACACACTCCACAGACAGAGTGTGGGCCATCTCAGAATGTGAGAAAGGCACCAGCGTATGGGGTTGTTAGTTTTTACGGGAGTGGGTAATTTCATAGGCTAATGAGTGGGAGGAGTATTCCAGCTATTTTAGGAAGGGGTGGGGATTTCCAGGAATTGGGCCACTGCCCACTTTTTGATCCTTATGGTAGGTCTTGGGACTGTCATGGCACCTGTGGGTGTGTCATTTAGCTTGCTGATGTGAGCTTGCTGATACTGAGGCTCAAGGTCTAGTAGAAAAAGTCGACTTGTCCACCATCTTGGATCCATTTGGGTCTAATAAGTTTGTCCTCTGGCTATGTCATTCTTTCAAAAGTTGTGCCCTGTCTCCTTCCTTCCTTATATAAACCATATATATGATTTATATATGTATAAATCACACATATATGAGAGACATATTTTGATATAATTTTGATAATGATTGCAGACATTGTCTTTTCATTGCAATTTCTTGCACCTTTTGCAAACCGTGCTAGAAAACAAATTTTTTTTAGAAATAAATAAATAAAGCATAAGTTTGTTATTTGTTTTACTTATCTATTTGATTTTATATTTGTATCTCTTCTGTTACTTTGAAAAACCTTGTTTCTTAATGATATAAATATAATTATTCATTTGCTTTATCAATGTGCATATATAATACATATATTAGTTTCAAACTAATAATATCATTATATGAAATACCAGAATAATGATATCAACATTACTATTCACAAGAGCATTGAATACAATTTCAGTGTGCTTTTGGTATTGTTTCTTTGTTTCCCTTAGGATATGTCCACTAGGGATGTAGAGTCAAAATATTGTGTTTTAAACTTATTTGGAATAATTGGAATTATTGGAATTCCAATTTTGGAATAATTCTTGTAATAATTTGGAATAATTCTTGTCCATTCAGTTATGGTACCAACCAGATATACACTTAGGTTGTTTCAATTTTTTTTCAAATTTGGGGCATGGTTTGTTCTGTCATCCTGATTTATTATTTTTTCAAAAAATATGTATGACATTTATATAATTCTGTATTCAAAACGAGCTTTCATCCTGAGCTCTCTCTCCTGTTCTCTCTTTTCTTGTACAGGTAAACCACTTTTATTCATTTTTGACCTACCAAGATTTTGGATTTTGGACCCAAATAGTCTGGTTCCTTAGTCCATGTTCTTAAAATGCTGGATTGAAACTGCCCCATCAGAAATTACAAAATCTTTTTTTATTGGGGGGAGTGGGGGAGGTGTGTACAGTTGAAAATTGCATATATTTGTACCCAGTTCTTAAGATGTAAACTTGGAAAATATCATTCCTGGGCTCTCCATAATTTTCACCCCTTACCTGTACCTCCCAAATTCAAAACCACCTGGCAACAGCTAAAAGCCTCTTTTATGGCTTTTTGTATTGTTCCAAAAGCTTACAGTCTTAACCCAGATACCTACTTTATAGATTCAAAGCATGCAAGCTTTGCAGATATTCTTTTGAAGTTTGCATTTATAAGCCTTTGTGTACCAGCCTCTGTAAATTTCCATGTGACCTGTCTGAACTGCTTGAAGACAGAGTATGAACAAACATTACAAGCTTTTTGTGAAAGAGAATGTAGGTTCCATATAAAAGATTTTCCTTAAATCCAGTTATATCTCCTTTAACCATCCCTGTTCATTCTGACAAAGTTTCACTACCCTAGGTTACTATCACATTTCTCTCCTCTCCTACTTCCTGACTGTTAAACTGAAATTCTGTAAAGAAAAATATCAGTAAGCAAAAACAGAAACCAAATTTGATAGCTCCAGTTATATTTTATCTCCCTATTTCATGCAACAATAGACTCAACCACATCATCCTACATTAATTTACTGTTTGTGTTAGAGCTCTATATATTGGGGTTTTTTAGTGTTTTTGTTTGTTTTGTTTTTTTTAATTGTTGACTCTCATGTTAAGATTGAATTTCCCTAGACATAAGTAGGACATTGGTAATTCATATTTCCAATGTTCTTCATTTAAAAAAATTATCCGTGTCATCCTGTGCAAGTTACTTAATTTCTCTGTGCCTAAATTACCTTAACTGTAAAATGGAGATTATAATATGTATTTCCCTCATAGCAGGGATAAAATGAGGGAATACATCAAAGTTTTTAGATCTGTGCCTGGTACAGATAATTATTTTTGCACTCCTTCCAACACCAAGAGAGCTATTTATTTTATTTATTTATCCACCAGAACACTTTATCCCTTTTCCTAATAGTTGGATAGTTTAAATGCCTGATTTAAACTGAGTTTAGCCTCTACCCATAAAAGAGAATGGTGGTTAATTATAGTCAAGAGATGGGGCAGGAGATCAAAATTATTGGAGTTATTGCAAATACCCACTTAGGACATACCTCAGGTACTGGGCAGACTGAGGTAACTGGGGTACTGAAGAGACAATCAAATTTAAAATGAGAATCTTTTATGAGTAAGTAAGTCCCTCTTCTGCCCTCTGGCCATCATCATGAATTATTTGTGAAACTAGAAGAAGGTCATGGTCAGCCGGGGAGCATCACTTGACTGTCACTAAGTAAAGAGTGGCCTGATCTAGAAATTATACCAATGACTGTCAACCTATTATATCCAATGGCTCCCCTTTTAACAAATATTTTGAATATTCTCTTTATTGTGTTAAAGTTAAATTCATAGTTAATATAGCTTATCTACACAATAACAAAATTAATGAATCAATATGTTTAATCTGATATAAGGGAGAAAAAAATGCAATTTACAATAAAATAGTATGTACTTCAATATGTGAATGTTCCATCTCCTTAGTTACTAGACTATATAACAAAGTGGACAATTGTTTGTACCATATGTACAATAATTGTGAATGCTATAACCACAAATCTGGACTGATGAGACATGTTTTAATGACAAATCAAGTATATAAGTAGCATTGTCACTGTGAATTTCAGCAATGGTGAACACTCTTAGTTAAATCTTCCCTCAGTTTACACAGTATTAGCTTTATTGGAAAATTCAATATATGTTAAACTTGCAAGAAATATAGTTTTTTTTTAATATATACAATGAAGTTAGGTTTCAGAGTCCTATTGTTATAAAAAGGTTTTTAATCTATGGGAAGATTTGGTGGTACATTTTAAGGTCTTATGGAATGTGGGGCAGTGCTTATTGTGCAGAACATCTAACAGCCCTTCTTCCACCCAAATGAATACCAGTATCATCTACTAATCTTTGCGACAAACAACATTACTTCCCCTTACTCCAATATTTCCAAAACCTCCCCTAGAGGGTAATACTAAGAGGAGAGAGAAGTGCCAAAACAGCATAAGTACATTACATGGATTAAAGAATCTCCATTTTTTTCCTCATTGCTAGAAAGATATGATAAGCGACACGCTACTCTGTACCTAACTGTCATCTTGGAGAGATTTCTGGGATAGCAACAGATATCTGAGAAGTTAGGAATTTTTACCTGAAGAAAATAGGATCTAATGATGTTGCTTAAATTATTACATAGAACTAAATTTTTCCCCCATTATACATTAGGTGAGGAATTATGGTTTTTCAGACAGCTTAGCTGTACCCAAGAAATAGTTGTCAATAGTGTATTTTAATACCTCAGGGAATAAGCTAACTGCAAAAGCTAACTGCAATATGGAGGCTACTTGTGACCTAAGGGAGAACAATCTTCATGGACTTCTGTGTTGCCATGGGAGATATCCTTGGGAGACAAGGATATGGAGACAAAGAAGCCTGGCTGTGAAAAAAAGAAAAATGTCTTTTCTCTTACTAATTTGCCTTTTGTCAGTGTAATTTGCAGGCCCCCAAACACTGAACATAAGAGGGTAGTAAAAAAGTATTGTTCTACCCTGACAATGGCATACTAACTAGCAGGAGATGAGAAGCAGAGAAGATTTTTTTGTTTTTGAAGATGGGAGAAACATAAACAGGTTTATTTGCTATGGAGAAAGTGTCAGTAGAGAGGAAATGGTTGAGATAATGAAGAGTGGAGCTGATCAATTAAGGGTGCATGCCGCAGGATGAACTGGTAAGCCACAGTGAAGGGATTTCTCTTTCCCAGGGAGCAACTGTGGAAGTCAAAGCAAAATATTTGGGGATTTGGAATCAACTGAAGGGAAAAGCTCAGGAATTCTTGCATTTCATTCAACATATTTAATCATTAAATTTGGATTATATTTTGAGTAAATCTTCAGAGGGTTTATTAACCTAGTTTCAATTAATTCTTCATACTTGTTTTTTTATTGAACTTTTAAAGTATAACATATATAAATAAAATTGCTTAAATCATAAAATTATAGCTCAATGAATGGAATAAACCCCTATAACCACCAGCCAGGTCAAAAGACAAAATATTACTAGCACCCTCAGAAGTCCCCTCTTGGCCTCTTTAAGTAACAGTCTCCCCTCAAGGTTGACCATTAATCTGACTTCTAAATCATAGGTTAGTTTTGCATGCTTTTGAACTTTATAAAATATATGGAATTATACAATATACTCTTTTTTGTCTGACTTCTTCCACTCAACATGTTTTTGAGATTTGTTGTGCGTGGTTGCAGACTTTTTATTCTCATTGCTGTATAGTATTCCATTGTGTGTATACACCCCCAGGGTATATATCCATTCTACTCTTGATTGTCATTTGGGTAATTTGTAGTTTTAAATATTATGCATAGTACCACTATGAACATCTTTGGTTTTGCCTTGGTTTACACACTTACATATTTCTGTTGGATATAGACTTAAGAATAGAAATAAAGGGTAAGTTGGTTTTTTTAACTGCCAAAATTTGTTGACCTGTTTTACTAGCATGGAGAAACAGTGACATCTGGTGCATAAAACAATGAATTTCAGGTTTCGGTATATATTTGAAACTTTTTAGAGAATCTATTCTTAAAGGTGATATGATGTCACAAGAATCCATATGTACAGTGAACTTATAGTTCTTGTATCCGATATTAAAATTAATCTACAATGTATTCACTTTGAACACAAAGAATTTAAGAATAAAATTCTTAAACTCATAAATAATTGATAAGTCAAGTAATTAGGTAAGATTAACAGATTTATGGAAGAAATGCTATTTTGATGTGTACTAATGACAATATTTTAAAATGCAAATCACTATCCTTAATGTTGCCACAAAGTGAAAGGCTTTAAGGTTTGTGAAATACGCAATTTTCTTTCTAACCTAAACTAAAAAAGCTTGAACAAAACAAAATACAAATATACAGGAATACTATGTTTATAAGGTAATTAAAATGTAAAATTAATTTATATGTTGGAATTTTTTAGAATAATTAAGGAAATTCTCTGTCCCTCAATAAACATTTCTAGGTCTGCTGAAAAAGCTAAACTTTAAAAAGAAATACATTATATGATTAGAAAACATACAAGTGCATACTACTTTACTTTTATGTTTGCATGTAATCTTTGTTACAAAATAGATGGATGGGTCACGTACATCCTTTAGGGAATTGTTTGGTTATATCTACAGTTCTAGAAGGATGGTAGAGTTTTTTTCCATGACACCATGAAGCTCATGTATCAAGGTTTATCACACTGAAACTTAATGCTCTTTAACATTTATTCCACAAATATTTATTATAACCTTTTATCTGCAAGCATATTAGCTAGTGGAGTCCTAGATGAAGTTCCCACTTTCTCTCCCCTGCCCTCCTGAACTCCCTCCTATCCTTTTCTTCCTTTCTTCTATCTCTCTTTAATGTAAGAGAAACATGAGTAAATTTAAATGCTGACAAAAAAAATTGATTACTGGAGATATTGAAGACACATGAGAGAGCTGGAGCGATGGATGGAGCAGAGAAGGCAGAAGAGCAACAATGGAGGAGTAAAAGATAAAAATAGAGCGACAGGAAGCTGAGGAAGATTTGGTTACTGTTTTCTATAAGTAATGATTAAGTTCGTATTCTGAAAGTGACATTGGAAGAGGTATCTTGGTAGTTTGAGAAAGTGAAGAAAATTTGTGGTAGTAATTGTTGACAACTGGGGAAAGTAGGAGCAACTAGAGGAAGTATAAAGGATTCCTGAAAAGCACTGAAAGCCCAGTTGAGGCAAAAGATCTTGAATTGTGATGGGGCTAATTATCAGCAGTGCTTATCAAGCAAAGTTTGGTCAGAGAGGAGGAGGATAGGTGAGCTGGGTTGGGTTGAATTTTTTAAGAATATATATAACAAAAGATAAATGGGCCAGAGAGATAAGGGTCTAAAGGATAATTATGAAAATATTTCATGGAGTCGATGTGGGATCTGAAGATAAGGGGTGTTTCGCAGATAGATTACAGATAGATTTGATGGAGCGAGAGAAGTTTCATGATTCTTCAGTACTTGGAAATTAGACGAAGACAAAGTATTATGGTAATAATGAAATAGAAGAGGTGGAAGGACGAGTGAGGTTAAGGTGAGAGGAAAATTGTGAATTGATGACTTTATGAAGCATTTGCAGTGGTGAGTGCAACGGGAGAGTATGGCAAATGTGAAGTGGAAATGGAAGTCATTGGAAGTGAGGAAGTCATTAAATGAGAGGCAAAGATATTAGATGGACGTTTGTAGATAATCAGAATAGCTGCGGAACTTAAGCAAGTCTGAGTGATTTAACAAAGCCCTTAATAAATGAGGGACAGTGATCGGGATATTAGTAGATGAAAGTATATTGGTGAGGACCAAAAGTAAATAAATGAAAAAATTAATAATTTTCAATAGAAGAAAATTAACTGATTAATACGCCTATAAAACAATGTCTGAACTTACAAGTAATAAAATGACTGTAAATAGAAAAAAAGAGAAACCTTATATTTTATCTATGAAATTATCAGAATTCTAAAAAATCACTGTCAAGGGTGTAATGAAATAGACACTTTAATAAATGTGAATGTAAACTATTGGAACATTTTGGAAAGTAATTTAACAATATTTATTAAATATGTATCAGTAAACTTTGACCAGGTAATTCCACTTCTGGGAAACTATTATAAAGGGATTGTACAAAATAATTTCAGTGTTACTTAAAATAATCAAAACTGAAAAGAATCCAAGTACTTAACAAGAGAGGAAATTCTTCTTGTGTAATGTTAAGTAGAAATGTATCTTGCAATATTAAATATACAATATGATCAAACTTTTTAAAACCAAAACCTATGCATTAAAAAAAAAAAGAAAAAAAGATTGGAACAAAATGTCCTAAGAAGAAAGAAAAATAATACTTTTTCCTCATTTAAAAATATTTTCTTTTGTGTTTTTCAAAGTTTCTCTATTTAGTGCTTTATTAATTTTTACTGGAAATGTAAAACCAAGTTTATTAACAGTAGAGCCAACCACCAACAGAACTACCACCAACAAAAATTCTAACGGGTTAAAAATATAAAATAAAATCAAAAGAAATGTGAACCAAATAAACAAATAAAATAAGAGAATGATAATCTAAATTAAGATTCTAATGATATTTAAAAGTGGAATTTCATAGGTTGATTTGAAAGTTATTCTTGAGGAGTAAATGAAAAGGGAAACATATACATTGTAAAGTTTAATTTGGTAGAGCCTATTTATAAGTATCTCTAAAATTTTTAAGTGTTTAGACCCTTTGACACAGCAATTCCACTTTTGGGATCCAAACTTTAAAAATTGTTAGAACAAGTGCAAAAGATATATTTGTAAGGCTATTTAACATAACATTATTTCTAATAGTAAAATCCTGTAAGTAACTTAAGTGCCTTTCACTGAAGAATGGTTAAATATATCATGCTGCTTCTGTTATGGAATGCTATGCTGGCTCTGAAAAGAATGAGATGTGATATGTGACATTGATGCAAAAGATCTCTAAGACATAGGTGAAACTCATAGCAGTCCTGGCTTCTATCAACAGGTGAAAAAAAATCATAGGAGTTCTGGAGTATCAGACTCATCCTCCTGCTGATAACAATGATAAAGTTCTGGGGAAAACATTAGAAACAAGATTGTTTAAAGGCAACCAAAATCAGAAACTGGAGGGAGTTTGAACCTTGGAAGAAGGAGACCCCATACAGATTGACAAAACTCATTCTCTGTGTATCTCCTTATTCTGATTTCTGACAATTCTAGCTGCACTTGTCTCTAAGCTCTCTCCTCATTTCAGTGAGACTGTTGGACTCTTTTTGCATTTGCCTTCCTTATGCCAAAATCTGGGAATAATTTCCAGTCAGAGGTCAGGGCCATGATAGGACTCACCTCATTTGATTTCCTTTCTTAAGGATCACAGATCTGTCTTACCTATTGCCCACTATCTGAAAATAGTTGTTTTCTATATTTTTTCCACTTTCTAGTTGACAGCAAGAGGTAATTCTAGACCATATTACATCCCCATGCCTGTAAGTAGAAGTCTCACCTAGAATTTTAGATCCAGCAAAAATATCTTTTGAAAATGAAAGAAAAATAATACATTTTCAGATAAATGGAGGCTGAGAGAACTTGTTGCCAGAAGAATTTGCCACAGTAAAAGATATGCTAAAGGAATGTCTTCAGACTGAGAAAATTGATACCAGATGGGAATTCAGGTATATAGGAAGGAGTGGAAAATAATGGAAATATTATATGCACAGGTAAACACAAAATATTAACTTAATTACTTTCTTAAATTCTTCAAGTCATCAAATACTTAAAAGAAAAGTAAAAAGCAGTATATTTTGAGGTTTATAACACTTTCAGAGATAAATATGTGACACAGTATCACAAAGGAGAGGGACAGTGCAAACTGAATTTTACCACTATTTCTTACACAATATGTGAAGTGACATAATATTAATTCAAGAAGATTGTGATTGATTAAGGATGCACACTATAACCCCTAGAGGAAACATGCCAAAACTCAAAAAGCTAAGCAAAGCAAAACTCCACAAAGCTGTATTAGCTAAATAGCCCATAGAACAGACAGTACGAGATATTAAAAATTTTATTAAATCAAAAAAAGACATAAAGGGAAGAACAAATAAACAAATAGCAAATAGAAAGTAAATAGCATGATAGTAGATTTCATCTCAATTACATCGATAATGTGAATTCAGAGTTTATAAAATGCATAAAAAAGCAAATCCTGGTCTTCCCTGGTTGCGCAGTGGTTGAGAGTCCGCCTGCCGATGGGGTTCGTGCCCCGGTCCAGGAAGATCCCACATGCCGTGGAGTGGCTAGGCCCGTGAGCCATGGCCACTGAGCCTGCGCGTCCGGTGCCTGTTGCTCCGCAACGGGAGAGGCCACAACAGTGAGAGGCCCGCATACCGCAAAAAAAAAAAAAAAAAAAAAAAAAAAGCAAATCCTAACTATTTGCTGCCTACAAGAGATCCACTGAACAATAATAAAGACAGAGTGAACATAAAAAGATGGAAATACACCAAACATTAAACGTATGAAAGCTGGTATGCTATAGCAATGTCAGACAATACAGACTTCAAGACAAGAAGCATCGTCAGACTTAAAGAGAGTCATTTTATAATCAGGAAAAGATCAGTTCATCAAGAAGACATAAAAATCCTAAAGTGAATACACTTAATATTTCAAGGGCTCCCCTGGTGGCACGGTGGTTAAGAATCTGCCTGCCAATGTAGAGGACACGGGTTTGAGCCCTGGTCCAGGAAGATCCCACATGCCACAGAGCAACTAAGCCCGTGGGCCACAACTACTGAGCCCGTGGGTCACAGCTACTGAAGTCTGCGTGCCTAGAGCCCATGCTCCACAAGAGAAACTACCGCAATGAGAAGGCCACGCAACACAATGAAGAGTAGCCCCCACCTGCTGCAACTAGAGAAGGCCCACGTGCAGCAATCAAAACCCAAAGCAGCCAAAAATAAAAATTAAAAAATTAATTTTAAAAAATAATGATAATATTTCAAAATACATGAAACAAAAATGGCCAGAATTAAAGGGAGCAATAGATAAATCCCCAAAGTTAAAGATTTTAATACTTCTTTCAGTAATTGGTAGAATAAGTAGACAAAATATCAGTGCAGGTCATCATATAAGATTTGAACAACACTATAAATCAACATGATCCAAGTGACATTTACAAAACACTATATCCAACAACTGCTGAATATATATTTCTTTCAAGAGTGCATGGAACGTGCACGAAGATAAATCATATGCTGAACCATAAAACAAATATTAATAAATTTCAAAGTTTTGAAATCATGTTCCCTGTCCACAACCAAATTAAATTAGAAAAAAGTAGCTGAACAATATGTGCAGTATGATCTTATTTATGCTAAACAATATTTTTTAACATCTTTATTGGAGTATAATTGCTTTACAATGGTGTGCTAGTTTCTGTTTTATAACAACGCGAATCAGTTATCCATATACATATGTCCCCATATCTCTTCCCTCTTGCATCTCCCTCTCTTCCACCCTCCCTATCCCACCCCTCTAGGTGGTCACAAAGCACCGAGCTGATCTCCCTGTGCTATGTGGTTGCTTCCCACTAGCTATCTATTTTACTTTTGGTAGTGTATATATGTCCTTGCCAATCTCTCACTTCCTCTCAGCTTACACTTCCCCATTCCAGTGTCCTCAAGTCCATTCTCTAGTAGGTCTGTGTCTTTATTCCCGTCTTGCCCCTAGGTTATTCATGACCTTCTCTTTTTTTTTTTTCTTCTTAGATTCCATATATATGTGTTAGCATACGGTATTTGTTTTTCTTTTTCTGATTTATTTCACTCTGTATGACAGACTCTAGGTCCATCCACCTCACTACAAATAACTCAATTTCATTTCTTTTTATGGCTGAAAAATATTCCATTGTATATATGTGCCACATCTTCTTTATCCATTCATCTCTTGATGGACACTTAGGTTGCTTCCAGGTCTTGGCTATTGTAAATAGAGCTGCAATGAACATTTTGGTACATGACTCTTTTTGATTTCTGGTTTTCTCAGGGTATATGCCCACTGGTGGGATTCTTGGGTCATATGGTAGTTCTATTTTTTGTTTTTAAAGGAACTTCCACACTGTTCTCCACAGTGGCTGTATCAATTTACATTCCCACCAAGAGTGCAAGAGTGTTCCCTTTTCTCCTCACCCTCTCCAGCATTTATAGTTTCTAGATTTTTTGATGATGGCCATTCTGACTGGTGTGAGATGATATCTCATTGTAGTTTTCATTTGCATTTCTCTAATGATTAATGATGTTGAGCATTCTTTCATGTGTTTGTTGGCAGTCTGTATATCTTCTTGGGAGGATGTCTATTTAGGTCGTCTGCCCATTTTTGGATTGGGTTGTTTGTTTTTTTGATATTGAGCTGCATGAGCTGCTTGTAAATTTTGGAGATTAATCCTTTGTCAGTTGCTTCATTTGCAAATATTTTCTCCCATTCTGAGGGTTGTCTTTTGGTCTTGTTTATGGTTTCCTTTGCTGTGCAAAAGCTTTAACGTTTCATTAGGTCCCATTTGTTTATTTTTGATTTTATTTCCATTTCTCTAGGAGGTGGGTCAAAAAGGATCTTGCTGTGATTTACGTCATAGAGTGTTCTGCCTATGTTTTCCTCTAAGAGTTTGATAGTGTCTGGCCTTACATTTAGGTCTTTAATCCAGTTTCAGTTTATTTTTGTCTATGGTGTTAGGGAGTGTTCTAATTTCATACATTTATATGTACCTGTCCAGTTTTCCCAGCACCAATTACTGAAGAGGCTGTCTTTACTCCACTGTATATTCTTGCCTCCTTTATCAAAGATAAGGTGACCATATGTGCGTGGGTTTATCTCTAGGCTTTCTATCTTGTTCCATTGATTTAAGTTTCTGTTTTTGTGCCAGTACATATTGTCTTCATTAATATAGCTTTGTCGTATAGTCTGAAGTCAGGGAGGCTGATTCCTCCAGCTCTGTTTTTGGTTCACAAGATTGCTTTGACTATTCAGGGTCTTTTGTGTTTCCATACAAATTTGAAATTCTTTGTTCTAGTTCTGTGAAAAATGCCAGTGGGGGGCTTCCCTGGTGGCGCAGTGGTTGAGAATCCGCCTGCTGATGCAGGGGACATGGGTTCGTGCCCCCGTCCGGGAGGATCCCACATGCCGTGGAGTGGCTGGGCCTGTGAGCCATGGCTGCTGAGCCTGGGCATCCGGAGCCTGTGCTCCGCAGCGGGAGAGGCCACAACAGTGAGAGGCCCGTGTACCACAAAAAAAAAAAAAAAAAAGAAAGAAAGAAAGAAAAATGGCAGTGGTAGTTTGATAGGGATTGCATTAAATCTGCTTTGGGTAGTAGAGTCATTTTCACAATGTTGATTCTTCCAATCCAAGAACATGGATCTCTCCATCTATTTCTATCATCTTTAATTTCTTTCATCAGTGTCTTATAATTTTCTGCATACAGGTCTTTTGTCTCCTTAGGTAGGTTTATTCCTAGATATTTTATTCTTTTTCTTGCAATAGTAAATGGGAGTGTGTTCTTAATTTCACTTTCAGATTTTTCATCATTAGTGTATAGGATTGCCAGAGATTTCTGTGCATAAATTTTGTAGCCTGCCACTTTACCAAATTCATTGATTAGCTCTAGTAGTTTTCTGGTAGCATCTTTAGGACTCTCTATGTATGGTATCATGTCATCTGCAAACAGTGACAGCTTTACTTCTTCTTTTCCAATTTGGATTCCTTTTATTTCTTTATCTTCCCTGATTGCTGTGGCTAAAACTTCAAAAACTATGTTGAATAAGAGTGGTGAGAGTGGGCAACCTTGTTTTGTTCTTGATCTTAGTGGAAATGCTTTCAGTTTTTCACGATTGATGATGATGTTGGCTGTGGGTTTGTCATATATGGCTATTATGTTGAGGAAAGTTCCCTCTATGCTTACTCTCTGCAGGGTTTTTATCATAAATGGTGTTGAATTTTGTCAAAAGCTTTCTCTGCATCTATTGAGATGATCATATGGTTTTTCTCCTTCAATTTGATGATATGGTGTATCACATTGATTGATTTGCATATATTGAAGAATCCTTGCATTCCTGAATAAACCTCATTTGATCATGGTGTATGATCCTTTTAATGTGCTGTTGGATTCTGTTTGCTAGTATTTTGTTGAGGATTTTTGCATCTAGGTTCATCAGTGATATTGGCCTGAAGTTTTCTTTCTTTGTAATATCACTGTCTGGTTTCGGTATCAGGGTGATGGTGGCCTCATAGAATGAGTTTGGGAGTGTTCCTCCCTCTGCTATATTTTGGAAGAGTTTGAGAAGGATAGGTGTTAGCTCTTCTCTAAATGGTTGGTATAATTCACCTGTGAATCCATCTGGTCCTGGGTTTTGTTTGTTGGAAGACTTTTAATCACAGTCTCAATTTGCTTGTGGTTGGTCTGTTTATATTTTCTGTTTCTTTCTGGTTCAGTCTCAGAAGCTTGTGCTTTTCTAAGATTTTGTCCATTTCTTCCAGGTTGTCCATTTTTTTTGCATAGAGTTGCTTATAGTAATCTCTCATGATCCTTTGTATGTCTGCAATGTCACTTGCTACTTCTCCTTTTTCATTTCTAATTCTATTAATTTGAGTCTTCTCCCTTTTTTGCTTGATTAGTCTGGCTAAAGGTTTATCAATTTTGTTTATCTTCTCAAAGAACTGGCTTTTAGTTTTATTGATTTTTGCTATCGTTTCCTTTATTTCTTTTTCATTTACTTCTGTTCTGATATTTATGATTTGTTTCCTTCTGCTAACTTTGGGGGTTTTTTGTTCTTCTTTCTCTAATTGCTTTAGGTGCAAGGTTAGGTTGTTTATTGGAGATGTTTCCTGTATCTTAAGGTAGGATTGTATAGCTAAAAACTTCCCTCTTAGAACTGCTTCTGCTGCATCCCATAGGTTTTGGGTCATCGTGTCTCCATTGTCATTAGTTTCTAGGTATTGTCTGATTTCCTCTTTGATTTCTTCAGTGATCACTTCATTATTAAGTAGTGTATTCTTTAGCCTCCATGTGTTTGTATGTTTTACAGATCTTTTCCTGTAATTGATATCTAGTCTCATAGGGCTGTGGTTGGAGAAGATACTTGATACAATTTCAATTTTCTTAAATTTACCAAGGCTTGATTTGTGACCCAAGATATGATCTATCCTGGAGAATGTTCCATGAGCGCTTGAGAAGAATGTGTATTCTGTTGTTTTTGGATGGAATGTCCTATAAATATCAATTAAGTCCATCTTGTTTAATGTATCATTTAAAGCTTGTGTTTCCTTATTTATTTTCATTTTGGATGATCTGTCCATTGGTGAAAGTGGGGTGTTAAAGTCCCCTACTATGAATGTGTTACTGTTGATTTCCCATTTTATGGCTGTTAGTATTTGCCTTATGTATTGAGGTGCTCCTATGTTGGGTGCATAAATATTTACAATTGTTATATCTTCTTGGATTGATCCCTTGATCATTATGTAGTGTCCTTCTTTGTATCTTCTAATAGTCTTTATTTTAAAGTCTATTTTGTCTGATAAGAGAATTGCTACTTCAGCTTTCTTTTGGTTTCCATTTGCATGGAATATCTTTTTCCATCCCCTTACTTTCAGTTTGTATGTGTCTCTAGGTCTGAAGTGGGTCTCTTGTAGACAGCAAATATATGGGTCTTGTTTTTACATCCATTCAGCCATTCTGTGTCTTTTGGTGGGAGCATTTAGTCCATTTACATTTAAGGTAATTATCGATATGTATGTTCTTATTCTCATTTTCTTAATTGTTTTGGGTTCGTTATTGTAGGTCTTTTCCTTCTCTTGTGTTTCTTGCCTAGAGAAGTTCCTTTAGCAGTTGTTGTAAAGCTGGTTTGGTGGTGCTGAACTCTCTCAGCTTTTGCCTGTCTGTAAAGGTTTTAATTTCTCCATCAAATCTGAATGAGATCCTTGCTGGGTAGAGTAATCTTGGTTTCAGGTTTTCTCCTTCATCACTTTAAATATGTCCTACCAGTCCCTTCTGTCTTGCAGAGTTTCTGCTGAAAGATCAGCTGTTAACCTTATGGGGATTCCCTTATGTGTTATTTGTTGTTTTCCCCTTGCTGCTTTTAATATGTTTTCTTTGTATTTAATTTTTGACAGTTTGATTAATATGTGTCTTGGCGTATTTCTCCTTGGATTTATCCTGTATGGGACTCTCTGTGCTTCCTGGACTTGATTAACTATTTCCTTTCCCATATTAGGGAAGTTTTCAACTATAATCTCTTCAAATATTTTCTCAGTCCCTTTCTTTTTCTCTTCTTCTTCTGGAATGCCTACAATTCGAATGTTGGTGCGTTTAATGTTGTCCCAGAAGTCTCTGAGACTGTCCTCACTTCTTTTCATTCTTTTTTCTTTATTCTGCTCTGCAGTAGCTATTTCCACTATTTTATCTTCCAGGTCACTTATCCGTTCTTCTGCCTCAGTTATTCTGCTATTGATCCCATCTAGAGTATTTTTAATTTCATTTATCATGTTGTTCATCGTTGCTTGTTTCATCTTTAGTTCTTCTAGGTCCTTGTTAAATGTTTCTTGCATTTTGTCTATTTTATTTCCAAGATTTGGATCATCTTTACTATCATTATTCTGAATTCTTTTTAGGTAGACTGCCTATTTCTTCTTCATTTGTTAGGTCTGGTGGGTTTTTATCTTGCTCCTTCATCTGCTGTGTGTTTTTCTGTCTTCTCATTTTGCTTATCTTACTGTGTTTGGGGTCTCCTTTTTGCAGGCTGCAGGTTTGTAGTTCCCGTTGTTTTTGGTGTCTGTCCCCAGTGGCTAAGGTTGGTTCAGTAGGTTGTGTAGGCTTCCTGGTGGAGGGGACTAGTGCCTGTGTTCTGGTGGATGAGGCTGGATCTTATCTTTCTGGTGGGCTGGTCCACATCTGATGGTGTGTTTTGGGGTGTCTGTGGACTTATTATGATTTTAGGCAGCCTCTCTGCTAATGGGTGGGGTTGTGTTCCTGTCTTGCTAGTTGTTTGGCATAGGATGTCCAGCACTGTAGCTTGCTGGTCCTTGAGTAAAGCTTGGTGCTGGTGTTGAGATGGAAAGCTCTGGGAGATTTTTGCCATTTGATATTATGTGGAGCTGGGAGGTCTCTTGTGGACCAGTGTCCTGAAGTTGGCTCTCACATCTCAGAGGCACAGCACTGACTCCTGGCTGCAGCACCAAGAGCCTTTCACCCACATGGTTCAGAATAAAAGGGAGAAAAAGTAGAAAGAAAGAATTAGTAGAAGTAGAAAGAAAGAAAGAAAGAAAGGAAGGAGGGAGAGAGGGAGGGAGGGAGGAAGGAAGGAGGGAAGGAAGGAAAAAAGAAAGAAAGAATATAAAGTAAAATAAAATAAAGTAAGATAATATATAATAAAGTTATAAAAATAAAAAATAATTATTAAAAGAAAAAAATTAAAAAACAAAACAAACAAACAAACAAAAAAACGGACGGATAGAACCCTAGGACAAATGGTGGAAGCAAAGCTATACAGACAAAATCTCACACAGAAGCATACACATACACACTCACAAAAAGAGGAAAAGGGTCAAAAATCATAAATCTTGCTCTCAAAGTCCACCTCCTCAATTTGGGATGATTCGCTGTCTATTCAGGTATTCCACAGATGCAGGGTACATCAAGTTGATTGTGGAGCTTTAATCCGCTGCTTCTGAGGCTGCTGGGAGAGATTTCCCTTTCTCTTCTTTGTTTTCACAGCTCCCAGGGGCTCAGCTTTGGATTTGGCCCCGCCTCTGCGTGCAGGTCGCCAGAAGGCGTCTGTTCTTCGCTCTGACAGGACGGGGTTAAAGGAGCCGCTGATTCGGGAGCTCTGGCTCACTCAGGCCGGGGGGGAGGGAGGGGCACGGAGTGCAGGGCGGGCCTGCGGCAGCAGAGGCCGGCATGACTTTGCAACAGCGTGAGGCGTGCCGTGCGCTCTCCTGCGGGAGTTGTCCCTGGATCCCGGGACCCTGGCAGTGGCGGGCACCTCGGAAGGGGGTGTGGATAGTGCCCTGTGCTCACACACAGGCTTCTTGGTGGCGACAGCAGCAGCCTCAGCGTCTCATGCCTGTCTCTGGGGTCCGCGCTGTTACCCGCGGCTCGCGCCCGTCTCTGGAGCTCCTTTAAGCAGCGCTCTTAATCCCTCTCCTCGCGCACCAGGAAACAAACAGGGAAGAAAAAGTCTCTTGCCTCTTTGGCAGCTCCAGACTTTTCCCCGGACTCCCTTCCGGCTAGCCGTGGCGCAGTAACTCCCTGCAGGTTGTGTTCACGCCACCAGCCGCAGTCCTGACCCGGCGCTCCGAAGCCTCAACTCCCAGCCCTGCCGCCCCGGCGGGTGAACAGACAAGCCTCTCGGACTGGTGAGTGCCGGTCGGCCCTGATCCTCTGTGCGGGAATCTCTCTGCTTTGCCCTCCGCACTCCTGTTGCTGTGCTCTCCTTCTCGGCTCCGAAGCTTTTGCCCTCCGCCACCCGCAGTCTCTGCCCGCGAAGGGGCTTCCTAGTGTGTGGGAACCTTTCCTCCTTCACAGCTCCCTCCCACTGGTGCAGGCACCGTCTCTATTCTGTGTCTGTTTTTTCTTTTTTCTTTTGCCCTACCCAGTTACGTGGGGAGTTTTTTGCCTTTTGGGAGGTCTGAGGTCTTCTGCCAGCGTTCAGTTGGAGTTCTGTAGGAGTTGTTCCACATGTAGATGTATTTCTGATGTACCTGTGGGGAGGAAGGTGATATCCGCGTCTTAACTCTTCCGCTATCTTGAAGCTCATCCTCTCTTGTTTTTATATTTTGGAAGTGATATATGTTTTATTATGAGTGTCTTTAAAAATATGGCAATGGTTGGTAAAGAAATATAGAAAATGAAATAAAACTCTAAATTAGGAGGGAACAAGTAAAGAAAGAACAGTTACTTAAAAATCAGAAAAAAATAAGTAGAAGGACAGGGAAAGGGAGAAAATATTAAAGTAAGTAGGAAACAAAGTAAGATGAAAGGAATAAAAGCAATTATATCAGGTACCTAAATATGAGTGAAACTAATTTTCTTATTTAAAAACAGAAATGACACTAAAAAACAGAAATTATAATTTAAAAAAAACTAGGTATATGTTGTTTATAAGAAACAATGTAGGGGCTTCCCTGGTGGCACAGTGGTTAAGAATCTGCCTGTTAACACAGGGGACACAGGTTCGAACCCTAGTCCAGGAAGATCTCACTTGACGCGGAGCAACTAAGTCCGTGCGGCACAACTACTGAGCCTGCACTGTAGAGCCCGCGAGCCACAACTACTGAAGCCCGCATGCCTAGAGTCTGTGCTCCACAACAAGAGAAGCCAACGCAATGAGAAACCCGTGCACCACAATGAAGAGTAGCCGCCAGCTCGCCACAACTAGAGAAAGCCCGTGCACAGCAACAAAGATCAAATGCAGCCAAAAATAAATAAATAAAATAAATAAATTTATTAAAAAAAGAAACAATGTAATAAAGAAGGTGTAAGGTGATAAAGAAAGAGGTTGTTGAAGAGATACCAGGCAAATAAAACCTGAAAACAAGCAAAGGTACAAGATAGACATATTTAGCTATATGAACATATTAAGGGAAATAAGACATATTGCCTGGAAAAACATACCATAAACAAAGTTGACAGTCTGATTATAGATAATAAAACATATTTCAAACAAACATATGATAGATAAAAATTTAATGTCTATTACACAAAGAACTCATATAAATTGATAACAAGAAAACAAATATCCCAATAGAAAAAATATCAAAATATTAAAATGCAGTTCATGAAGGAGCCCATCTAAATGACTGCTAAACACTAATAGTGTGTTAAACTTCCCTAGTAGTAAGGAAAATGTAAATTAAAAAAAAATGAGCTACATACATTTTACATTCATCAGATTGGTAAACTTTAAAAGTAGTAACCCCAAATGTTAGTAAGCATGAGAGGGTAAAGCTATATACAGCTGATGGAAATGTAAAAGCTTGCAATCTTTTTGGAAAGCAATGTGATGATAGATTTTAAATTTATATATATATATATATATATATATATATATATATATATATATATACACACACACACACACACATACCCCTTCAGTCTAGCAGTTTTACTCTTGGAAATCTATTCTGTAGAACTAAAGGGAAACATGAATATATTATTACAGCATCTTTCCTAATGTTAAAAAAACCAGACGCAAGTAAATGCCTCTTGATATGGGTATGTTTGAATACAGTTTTAAAGAGAAGACTTTTTATTATGGAAAATTTAAACATACATAAAAGTGAACGACATAACACAATGGATCCCTATAAATTCATCAAATCACATGGAAAATTATGACCATTTTTTCTGATTTTATCTTATGTGTCTACCCTCCAATTTTTTTTTCCTGGATTATCAAAAGATATCATTTCACCCATAAATACTTCAAATAAGAATTCTTAAAAAAACCACAATATCACTATACCTAGGAAAATTAATAGTAATTCATTAATATCTAACATCACTTGTTGTTCAAATTTCCTCTTTGATTCGAAAATGCTTTTTACAGTTGATTTGTTTGAATCAGAATCCAAACAAGACCAACACGTTGCATCTTGTTGGTATATTTCTCAAGTCTCTTTTCATCTGTAAGAGTTCCCTGCCTCCTGTTTTATGCAATTTATTTGTTGAGAAAACTTGGTTATTTGTTTTGTAGCATTTTCTACATTCTAGATTTAGCTGTTTGTTTCCTTGTGGTCTTATTTAACATACTACTTGATTCCTCATTTTTTTTTTTCTCGTAAACTAGTCAGCCATTAGAGACTGAGGGTCTACTAGATTTTAGTTAAATTATTTAGATAGAAATATTTCATAGGTGGTGCTAAATACTGCCTGTTACAACACATTTGTAGGCATGTAATGTCTAATTGTCCCACTTTTCAGTGTTAACATTGATTACTGTGTTCACATGTTATTGGTATGATCACCAATCTAGTCTTCACCTAAAGGGTTTAGCATCCATTGCTCATTATTTTCTAGATCCATTATTTCATCAGGTTTTCTGGTTTAATACATTTTGGAACATGTATACCATGAAATAGTATTTTGCAACTATTACAAATAATAATAGCTAATGTTTTTATGGAGATTACTTTGAGTAATGTTCTGTTCTAATCACTCTTTATCGATAAGCAGATTCAACTCAAGGGTGTTGTTCTTCAGGATTTTGTCAATTGGAAGGCATCTTCTTCCAATCCTACCTAGAAAAAAAACCAAAACATTTCAAAGACCTTGTAATTTTTCACCCCATTCCAAGGATACTGGCTTACACCAATAGCCATAGTTTCCCATTATTTTATCTTTCTTTACCTAACAGTTGCTATACCTGGTTTCTAGAACTTATATACTGAAGACCTATCCTAAGCAGAACTCAAGGTTGAACAACAGAGCATACAGCATAGTTGATGGTTCGCAAGTTTATATCTCCAGTTCTGAACTATTACCTCAAATCCCAAGCTCAAATATCCAACTACCAACTGTTTATTAAGCCTCTTAAACTTCACAGGTTCAGAAATTGCAAACAAAATTGTAAGCATCACCTCTCTACCTCTAGCTCTTTTTGTACCATTCTCTTCCTGATTTATTGCACTTTGCCACACTGACCTTCTATTTACTTGAAAACACCAATCTTGTACCAAACCCAGGGGCTTTCCACTGTCTGTTCTCTCTGTCCCAGAAACTCTTCCCTCTGATTTATATATGGCTAACTTCTTCACCTCATTCAGGTCTCAGTTCTAATGTCATGTCCTCAGTGGACCCTTCCCTGACTAAACTGACTCAAGCAGTCCCCTTCTCCATTTTTTAATATCCCACTATGTTTCATTTTATTTATGACATTTTCACTATCGGAATTTTTATCTTATTTATTTGTTATTGTCTGTCCCTCTCCACTATTCACATACTCTATTAGAGTAAGAACATTATCTGTCTTCTTTACCATGTATCTTTAGGTAACAAGAAATTACTGTGTGGTACACAGTAACTGCAGAGTATCAATTTTGTTTTCAATAAATTATTGAATGATATTATTTTTCAATGAGTCCAATACAACCAGTGTTTTAAAACTGTAGAACATATCACCATTTCTTGTGTTGAGCATTAAAGAAAGTAGTTGGTTTGTTTAAAGGCCATGTTGTACAAATAGTATGCATCTTTAATCCCTAGATTCAAATTAAGAGTGGTATATTGTGGCATAACGGATTTGAAACCTACAAACGAGAAATCAGATTCATATCTTCTGTTTCACTCTCACTCTGTGGTTTTTTCCAATTATAACTTTAGCCTCACTTTAGTTTGCCCTTCCCATAGATAAGATTTATTAGGATACCCAATTACAAAATTATCCTTGTTTTCTGACAGCACTCAATTCACAGCAAAACCCTACTTCATTGGACTCTCTCCAAAATCACTCAACCAAAATCCAAATCCTTTAATAAGTTCTTTTTGATACTCTCTTACTGAGACACCCCAGGATTCGCCATGATGTGTGTTCTCTCTTCAGGCAACTGGTAATAAACTCAACTTGTTCAATTACCTGTGTTCTTGGGTCTTTGGCTGGAGGACACTGTTGCACCTGACAGCTTGTTACACCTGGTGGCAAGTGGTAAAATCTCATCTATACCCAGGTAACCCCATATAAGGGAAATTCAAGGACTCCTCTTGGGTTACTTGACATAGCAGTGATACGCTATACACCTAAGCAGAGAGCTGCAGCTGCTAAGATCTGCTGTTAGAAATATTGTGTCTTCTTCCTCCAAAAGACCACAGCCCGGTATCTGAGGGCAGTGACACTGAAACTATAATGTGCATATGAATCACCTGGAGATCTTGTTTAAAAAATATACAGGTCCTTTCAGTAGGTTTGGATGGGATCTGACATTTTACATTTTTAACAAGTTCCAGAGTGATACTAAACTTTGAGTGGTAAGTTTTTAAAGGACCTAGAGACCCCTACTCCCCTTTTCCCCTTAATGAGGATGCTCAGATGACCCCCAGATAGGTAAGATGTAAGTTATGTCCTGAAATGATACAATTCTCCTGCCCTTTCTTCCTGTTTTGGGCCAAAGGGTAGAAAAAGGTGGAAGCCTTTGTATTTAAATTAGAAGTGTATATATGCTTGTGTTCCTATGCTTTAGGCACAACCAAAACCAAAAAAATATTTGAGATTGATTTGTAACAAGGTGTGTTACCTGAGTGTTTTTGTTTGGATTCCCCCAGAAACAAATGCTGAGGAAAAGATTGAGAGTCAGTGGGGAGGTGATTCCAGGAAACACCAGTAGGGAAATAGGGAAGTAGGCAAGAAAAAGAAGGAAGGCAATAGAGAGTAAATTATCAAGCAAGTTACCACTGTGGGCAACAGGAATGTAATCCCATTAAAGAACTCTGGAGGTCTGTGCTGACCATACTTTAGAATTACCTCAAGAGAGGGGTGAGTATTCTTCATTGGTTGAGGCTTGCTTCTAGGGCCATTAACTCCTATCACTTTTGCCTAGCGTTGATGGCAAGTCTATTGGGCTACCAGGCTGGGGTGGGGTGGCAGACCTCCATTAAGGAGCGACACTTATTCACAATAAGCAGCCTTCAGCTTAGAGGTGAGCACTGAGAAGCTGTGGGTGGGACTGGACAGCACTGCTTCCTGAGCAGCAGGGGCCCTTCACTGGTACACAGGTGAGAGGTACTTCATCTCTTACCATCAAGAAACAGATGTTTCTGATCAAGGGAAGAAACTGCCTGAAGCTAGCTTCTGTCACCAACAACCTTCTCCATTGAGAGCTGACAGTAGGGCCTCCTGAGAGACCCTGAGGCATCATTTCAAATGGCTGAGACCTTGCTTTTCAGATGAAAGCTCTGTTCTCTTTATCCTCAGCCACCTATCTATCTAGTAATACCCATTCTGCAAATCTAACCAGGTGAACTCTCCACATTCTTTACAAGCAGTCTATTCATGACTCTTGGTTCAGCAATGAACTGTATGATGATTCACACTCTCTCCATTTCTTTCCAGTCTCCTTTCTCACTACCACAATTGGAGAGGCATATGGGCTATGATGCAGTAATGATCCTATTAACCAACAGTTCTTTAAAATGATCCCTCAGGTCATTAATCTCCTACAAAGCAATCCTCCTAGATTGTTCCCGAAATGCCCTTGAATCGTCTAACGTGATGCCGGGCTGCTCCCCTTGGGCACATCCCACGAGCCAGGCCTGTAGGGACTGACTTCAGTTTTCACCTCAAACTCTCCTTCTGCTCAGATGCTGGGGATACCTCAGAGCGCAAGAAAACTGGGCTCAGGCCACGGGTGTTTCTAAGACAAGACCAAGGAGGAGGGAATAAGGGGTTGTGGGGTTTTTTTTTTTTTGAAGAATATCTGGCCTCTCATGCTTACAGAAGCCTCCATGCCACAGACTTAATCTCGAGACATAGATCTATATCTGCAGCAACGTCCACCGCCAAGGCCTAGGTTAGGCCACAGCTACTAGCGTTACACTTGGTCCCAGAAGCTTCTAAAATTGTTGCTTTTTCCTCCTCTTCTGGGATAAAATTCAGTATTAGTGAGAAATCAAGGAAAGGGGTCGATGAACTACTGTTCAAGTGTCTCACATACTATTAAATTTCCAAAACTTCCACAGCTCATATTAGTTAGAAAGCTCCTGCTTTTGCTGCTCTAAATGAGAATGGTTTGCTAATTTTAACTCAGAAGAGTGGTTAGGACTCTGCGGTTTCACTGCTGAGGACCTGGGTTCAATCCCTGGTCGGGGAACTAAGATCCCTCAAGCAACACGGTGTGGCTCGGGGGAAAAAAAAAACCTTAACAACTCCAACACAAATGTTGAAGATCTTTTTCCTCACTCTTGATGTTGCCATGAATTAAACTTCCAGATTCCTGTCACCCTTATAATTTTCACTCACTTGGTTGACGTAGAGATTTCCATAAGCTGGTCCGAGCTGCACATAACATATCCAGCCTGGAGACTGAATCCTGAGAATTCCCTTTGCCTTTTCCTAGTAGCCCTGTGCCATGGGAGCAAGGATGCTTCGTTCTGGCTTTGGCACTATTGCAGCTTCTCAGTACTCAGGACTGACCTTCCAGGATGTCACTTCCCTCACTGGATAGCCTTTCCCACATCCATACTTTCCCTCTCCCCATGCAGTTGTCTATGCAGAAAAGGGGGTGACCCAAAGAATTTTTTTTTGCCCACCAAATGCTAATCATTGATATTTCTATCTGCTTTCAGCCTCATGCCTCCTTCCAGTTTTCTGAGCAGATTCTGTTTCCAGATATTTACCCCACAAATGTAGGTATTGTTATCATTATGTTTTCTTACATATGTGGCTGGTTTATGCTATTCCCTTTGCTTACAGAGTACGCCTAACTCAGCTGCATCAATTAAGATCCATTCTTGTGTCTTTGAGAACATCCATATTTCTACCTTTTTCATCAAAGTTTCCTTTATCCTTTGAAAAGTACTCTGATTCATGTTTTTTCCCAACTTAAAATATTGAAACTTAGGATAGTAATGGTAGGAAAAAGCATTAACAGACACTTAATACTGCCAATCCTTTCATAGATGGGGATATTAAGGCCCAGAAAAGTCGTGACTAAGCAAATGCCAAAAGCTAGTTAGTGGCAGCGCTCAGACCTGAATCCGATATATCACAGTTGTATCAAGTGCAGTTTCCTCAAAGAGAGAAGCCCTGTGGGTTGTAAGCACCGGAATTTTTATCAACATAGGACACATCACATTCTGTCATTTATTTATCAATACATGTTTTGTTGTCTTATGTCCTCTCTGAGATTGGAAGCTCTTCACAGGCAGAGGTTGAGTCTCCCTCATTTCTGTATTTCCTTTATTATTAGGCACAGTACCCTGCCCTGAGAAACAGCTGGTGCTCACTAAATGTTTAACCAGTAAACAATGCATGAACAAATGAGTGAATACTCTTTTGCTAACAGTTATAAGGCAATACAGTTTAACTGGAAGAAGTAATGGATGGTTTGGAATGCCAGTTGTTCTGTACCACATTACCTAAACAGCTGGTTAATTTAAGTAATGTGAGCCAAACCAATGTTTTGTCATCACATAGACAAAAATTGGCTCATTAACTGGATTGTTCACTTTCTAGTTTGTGGCTTTGAGATCAAATAGATAGAAACTCATAGTGTTTTGCATTTTTCCCAAATAAAGCAATGTTTAATTGGGTGATCTTGACCATGTAAATTAAAGTCCCCTTGGGTCTTCTGCTTCTCATCTACTAAACGGTGTAGTCAATTCTCCCCTCTCATTGCCTCACAAGGAAATTGCCATGCCAACATTTTTAATTAATTAATTAATGGCTGCTTTCAGTCTTCGTTGCTGTGCGCAGCCTTTCTCTAGTTGCAGCGAGCGGTGGCTACTCTTCGTTGCAGTGCGCGGGCTTATCACTGCGGTGTCTTCTCTTGTTGCGGAGCATGGGCTCTAGGCACGTGGGCTTCAGTAGTTGCAGCACGCAGGCTCAGTAGTTGTGGCTCATGGGCTCTAGACTGCAAACTAGTAGTTGTGGTACACGGGCTTAGTTGCTCTATGGCATGTGGGATCTTCCCAAACCAGGGCTTGAACCCATGTCCCCTGCATTGGCAGGCGGATTTTTAACCACTGCACCACCAGGGAAGTCCATCCATGGCAACATTTTTATAAAAGAGGATTTTATGGAGAGAAATAAAGGGACAAGTGGCCCAGTTCCTATCTCTTTCCAAGGAAGCTTGTGTAAATGAATGGTTTTATTCTAATCTATCAACCCAGCTTTGTGTTAGAGTTTGGCAATTTGTGAAGCATGAACTCCTCAGCATCATCCTTATTGTCACATCCTGACTCTTTGGTTGATTTACTAGATAATGTGATTACAAATAAAGACATTTGATGGATATTCTGGGGTTCCTTGGGCTATAAGACACATACACACACACACACACACACACACACACACACACAAAGAGAAAGAGAGAGACAGAGGTATTTGCTTTTGAATATCTTCAGACTCCTTGGAAATTGGATTTCTGGGTTTTGCCAAAAAAAATTAATTATTGACTTAAACTGGCATATAATCTATTCTTGTGTGTTGTCAAAGGGAAAGTTCTCAGTTTGAGTTCTAAAGGGGATCATATGTTCTAAAAACTGGACCGACTTGATGAATGTTGCTTCTTTCTCTTCATGCCTTATACCAAATCTGTTGAGTCTTAGTCTTCTCAAGCTTTATCTGCCTCTATTTTCTCCCTCTCCTAAATCATCGTGTACATTACTATTAAATCTATGTTCAAAAAACACATCTTTGATAAAATCCCTCTCAAATACCTTCAATCATTTATTATTGGCTATATCAGGGTTGGTAAACTATGGTGTGATGACCAAATTCAACCTACTATTTTCATAAATGAAATGTATTAGAACACAGACATGCTTATTTATTTTCTTATTGCCTATGGCTGCTTTGGTATTATAGCAGCTGAGTTGAGCGGTTGCCACAGAGACGGTATCCCCCACGAAACCTAAAATTTCCACTGTCTTACCCTTTACAGAATTAAAGAAAAAAGTTAGCTGACCTCTGAACTACAGGACAAAATAAAAACTCTACAGCCTGGCATTTATGGCCTTCTGTAAATGGTAGTTAGTGCATAGTGGGTGATCAATAAAAGTATAATATATGTAAAATTTTATGCTGGAAATAAATCCTGCTCTATTAATTCCTAGCTCAGTCTCTTAGCTTCAGCAGTCTCCTGTCCTATGGGGAGACAGCATACAGTGAATTGTCAGGGCATGTACATAGCCTGTGCAGTCCAATATGCCTGGGTTCAAGTTCAAACTTTGGCATTTAGTAGCTGTTTGACTTTGACTAAGTTAGTTTTCTTTTCTGAATCCTGGTTTCCTTATTTATAAAATGACTTCAAGGGGTTCTAAGAATAAAATGAAGTAACATATTTAAAGTACCTAGTACAGGGGACTTTCCTGGTAGCACAGTGGTTGAGAGTCTGCCTTCCAGTGAAGGGTCCCTGGTTGGGGAACTAGATCTCACATGCATGCCGCAACTAAGAGTTCACATGCCACAACTAAGGTGGCTGCCTGCTGCAACTAAGACCCAGCGCAACCAAAATAAAAAATATTAAAATACCTAGTACAGTGCCTGAAACATAATAGTTCACACTCAAGAAAGCCTGTTGCATAGTTTCTTGATTAGTCCAGGAGCTAGGATTGACTGGAAAACATGGTATATTTGTCAGCTTGTGCTGACATAACAAAATACCACAGACTGGGTGGCTACACAACAGAAATTTATTTTCTCACAGTTCTGGAGGTTGAGATACCCATCAAGATGCTAGCCGGTCTGGTTTCTGGTGAAGTCTCTCTTCCTGGCTTGCAAATGGCCACTTTCTGGCCATGTCCTCACATGGTGGAATAAGAGAGAGAGAGGGAGAGAGAGAGAGAGGGAGAGAGAGAGAGAGGGAGAGAGAGAGAGAGGGGAAGAAGGAGAGAGGGGGAGAAGGAGAGAGTGCTCTGTTGTCTCTTCTTATAAGGACACTAATCATATTGGGTCAGGGTCCACCCTTATGATCTTATTTAACCTTAAGTATCTCCTTATAGGTTTTATCTTCAAATACAGTCACATTGGGGATCAGGATTTCAATGTGTGAATTTTGGGGGCACATAATTCCGTCCATAGCACGTGGCATACAGAGAGTGGTGATTCAGGTTGTATTTGGTAGATTGGCCATTGTGTCTCCCACAGAGTAGATTTAACCTTTAAATGAGGTGTGCATTTGGTTTTCAAATTTCAAAACCATGACATCTTAGCATAATATAACATTTATGTATATTGTTAAGCCGCAAAACATATTGTAGGACTATGTATATGTGGTAGGATTACATTTTTGATAAAAATATACAGAAAAAGAGACTGGCAGGATATATGTGCACAAATTAAATGAAATTATTACTAAGAAGTAGGATAATGGGCAATTAGGTTTTTTTCTTTCCTGCTTTTTATATAATAAATATGAATTGTGTATTTAAAAGTAAAGACGTGAATAAGAACATGATTAAAAAACTTAAAATAAGTACAAAAAACACACATTCTGACAGTGTTCAAACTTTTTAGTTATTTAGGTTTTGAAGGTGAAATTCCCATATGATAAAGTATGCAAATCAGTGGTATTCTGTACATTCAAATGTTGTGCAACTATCACTTCTGTCGATAACTTTTAAAAACATCTTTTTTGAGGTATAACTTGCATGTTATAAAGTTCCTCTATCTAAAATGCACAAGTCAGTGAGTTTTATAAATGTAGAGCTATACAACCAAAACTGAAATCCAGTTTTAGAACATTTCCATCACCCCAATAAGATTCTTGTGTACGTTTAGATTTTACTTACATTTTCACTTCTAGCTCCATGCAAACACTAATCAACTTTCTGTCTTCTTAGATTTGCCTTTTTTAGACATTTCACATATATGGAATTACACCAAACGTAATCTTTTGTTTTGGTCTCTTTCACTTTATGTAATATTTTTGAGGTTTATCCCTGTCGTAGTAAGTATCAGTCATATCAAATATCAGTGTTTCATTCCTTTTTTTTTCTTTCCTCAATAGTATTTCATTGTATGGATAAATCATATTTTGTTTCACTCATGAACACTTGAGTTATTTCTATATTTTGCCTATTATGAATAATTCTGCTATAAACATTCACATGCAGGTATTTGTGTAAACAAATAATTTCAATTTCCTTGGGTAGGATCTTAAAAGTGGAATTACTGGGTTGTATGGTAAACTTATGTTTACTTTTTCATGAAACTGTCACATTGTTTTCTTTATAACTTGGTTTTTAATTTATACAAGCATGGGACAAAAACAACTACATCTTTGCTTTCATAAGTTGTGTAGCCTACGGTGAGTTCCTATGGCTTCTACATCTGTTTCCTCATCTATAAAATAGGGACACACATGGAACTTATACCACGGAGCTGCTGTAAGAATTAAAGGTGTAATGTGTTAAACACTTAGAAAGTGATCTATGTGGTTACATGTAGAAATATTTATAGCTATGTGTTCACAGACGTGTTAGTGTACATGCATATATTTCCTTGTTCTTTCAGGTAAGAGGAACTAGAAACAATGGCACACTTAGAGCTCAGATCTTGGTTTCTAACCCCATTCTCCAATAAATGTATCCAGGGCTGCTTGGAGAAATGGTTGATTCTAGGAATAGAGAGGAAACACACAAGATGATCCTAGAGAATCTACTAGTGCCAGAAAGTAAGGAAGTGTTTAAAAAGAACAATAAAAAACTAATAATAGGGGTATGTCCATGGGACAAAAGAACCAACTGAAATAGCTCTCGATGGCTAAAACTAAAAAAAATTTGAGCACCGAAATACACAAAGTAGTATTGGATTATAACCCAAAGTATAAAATAAATATCCATAAGACCTCACAGATATACATTTTCAAAAAGTAAGTTGATGAAGAATTTGACATGGAAGAATAACTAAGATAAAGCCCAGGGTAGGGTTAGTACAAAAATTCCATCTTATTCTCTATGCTTCTATAGATGGACTGCATATTTCTTCTGAGTTTCTAAGCAGTCAAAACAGAGAATAAAGTAAGTTACAGGACTCCTAGAAAATACAAGCATATGTAAAAAATCAAATTACTTGTTCAGGGGCTTCTCTGATGGTGCAGTGGTTAAGAATCTGCCTGCCAATGCAGGGGACATGGGTTCAAGCCCTGGCCCAGGAAGATCCCACATGCCGCGGAACAACTAAGCCCGTGTGCCAAAACTACGGAACCTGCACTCTAGAGCCCGTGAGCCACAACTACTGAGCCCACGGGCCACAACTACTGAAGCTGGCGCGCCTAGAGCCCATGCTCCGCAGCAAGAGAAGCCACCACATGAGAAGCCCTTGCACCACAAGGAGGAGTAGCCCCTGCTTGCTGCAACTAGAGAGAAAGCCAGCATGCAGCAATGGAGACCCAACGCAGCCAAAAATAAAATAAATAAATAAATTTATTAAAAAAACAAACAAAGAAACAAAACCAAATTACTTATTCAGGAGAAGGCCAGTTTCTCTTGAAAGTGAGATTCAGGAGACATTTCTTTCTTTGGTTCTTACAACATCCTTGCAATAAATATAATAAGGAGTTTTAATAAGATCTTTTACCATAGACTAATTAATAATAAATTTGTTTAATTTCTTATGGCATATGTACAAGATAGTGTTTATAGGGACTACATAATCTGTACTAACCTAAAATCTAAAACCATTACTTTCTGAAAGAGGAGGTTTTGATTTAGTTGAAGTCTTGAAATCATAGGTGGCAGAAACTGGCAAAGAGTAAAATATTTAAACATTACTTGAAATTTTATTTAGTTTTACAATCCTGACTTTCCCCTAATTATTAAGAAATTGACTTGTTAGAAACACATATTTCCAATTTCAATCCTGGGTTTCATATACATGCATTTAAGAAATGGTTAAGACCCCAGCTACTGACATTAATCCCTCCTTTTAATACTATTGCATCCTCTTCTGGCTATAAACCTCTGCCTATCTTCAGCTGCTTGCACGACTTTATCTATAAGCCAAATTGTTCCAGCATTACTTAGAATAGGTTGCTTACACATTGAAAGGCAGGGGTTTTCATCAACTGCCAGCATTATTCTGAACTTTCTAAGTAAGATGGGCTTGTCTTTCCTAATCTACTGGAGTTGTAAAGCAAGGCTGTGAGATCACACTGGAAATGGTCAATGGGTGTCCCACAGGGCTCACTTCCAGAGGAAGAGCTAGGAGCTCTAGTGGGGTGGCTCACACAGCATTAGGTCTAAGGAGAAAACCAATCTATATTCACCCCCATTGAGGATTGATATGGGAGGGCTCATTTGTTCCAAGAGGGGAAGAAGCACTACAGACTCCCTGCTCTAGGCTGTGTGGGTTCTTATCATTTAACTCATCATGGAGCGTCCCACAGACGCTGACCTGGAATTATTCTGGAGTGAGACTACAGATGCTTGTGACGGTACTCTGCGTAACTGCTTCCATCAGACATCACATTTTTTTTTTAAACATCTTTATTGGAGTATAACTGCTTTACAATGGTGTGTAGTTTCTGCTTTATAACAAAGTGAATCAGCTGTACATATACATATATCTCCATATCCCCTCCCTCTTGCGTCTCCCTCCCACCCTCCCTATCCCACCCCTCTAGGTGGTCACAAAGCACCGAGCTGATCTCCCTGTGCTATGCGGCTGCTTCCCACTAGCTATCTATTTTACGTTTGGTAGTGTATATATGTCCATGCCACTCTCTCACTTTGTCACATCAGATATCACATTTAAATTACATTATGTTTTAGTCACTCAAATACATTTCTGTAAACAGAGCTCCTGCTTAACTTGCAACACTTCCATTACTTGTAACATTTTATCCAAAATGGGAGGCTCTGTCTAAGGAAGTGATTGGCAAATTGACTGAGGCTCCCTTTCCTTGTGTTAAAAGACCAAGACCTATACGCTCTTCACTGTGTAATTTAGTAGTCTATGATTTTAATGATTGTCTTAGATCCAGCCATTTTGTCAGGTATCAAATAAACTCCAGTTGAAATGAACATTACCCTCTTGGTGTTTGTCAGTAGGGTATTATTTAATTTAAGATAGATTTAGCAATTCCCCTTTCAAAGCTTGAGCAGATACTTTAACTGAGAAATGAATTTTTCAAAGTATGTCCTTCCCTACATCAAACCTCTGTTATGCTGTGTTTTATTTCCACAGGGAAAACATTTCTTCTAATGTAATTGTGCTTTTTAAAGTGCAGTATCACTTGGGGACATTTTTTCTTATTTTTTTACCTAGGAACGTGAAGAGAACAAGATAAAAATAACAATCAGCAGAGTACTTTCGTAAAACCTAAATATTTCTATTTAAAGCAGGCTCTTTTAAGGTTTTTATTGATGGATAAGAGTAAACATTAAGATACACTAGAGTGGTAAGGTACAGATTAGGTAGACCAGAACTTCAAATATAAAAGTAGTCAATGAGTTCCTAGAGTGGAAGGAAAACAATTGTTACATAACTTTGAAAAGTTAATTAGGAAAAGTAAATAATTTTTAAAAATAATTTTAAAAATCATCAGGAAAAAATAGAGTCTCCTCTACTAAGGAGATTCACTTTTACTTAAATTGTTATCAGAATCCATATTCCATTCTCTCTTGCCACTTTTAGCAAGTTTGCCTGCCTTATCTTCTTTTTAATATCTTCTATCTCTTCCTCTCTGCTAGCTACTTCTATAAACATTCTAAAATAATCTCAGGTCAGAAAACAACTTCCTTTGATCCTGTTCCCTTCTGTGTATTGCATTATAACTTCTTTCATTGACCTATAAACATGGTGAAACTTATTTACCATTCATGTTTCAATCCTTTGCAAACTGTCATTTTCAACTGTATTTGATTCATTATTAATTATCTTCATATTGTCAGATCTCTTTAAGTTATTGTTTGACATGAACTGTGTTCCCTGTATGCACCCCATCCCTACTTCCCACATGAAATGTCTTCTCTCTCCTGGCTTCCTGGATAACATTGTATATATTTTTCCTTTTTTTTTTTTTAACTGTAATGCTTTTAAAATCTCTTTCTTTGAAGTCTCCTCTATTGCCTGGTCCTAAAGTATTGGTTTGCTCTCCCCAGCCTTCTCCATCTGTACTAATGCTGAGTGATCTCATCTATTACCAGGGCTGCAGCTCCCATTACTGTGGTGATGAATACAAAATCTAAATGGATCAGACAAAGGAAAGTGGGACTACTTTAAGAAGGAAAAGTGGACATTCTGGGTAATAAAAGTGGAAGGATAATTGTAGACATTATAAGAGAACACTCAATACAGTTAATTACAAAGTAAATTTATAGGCCCTAGTTATTTAAAAAAAGAAAATTAACCCAAGGCATTGAATTCAAAGCATGTAGAAGATAATAGAATTACTTAAATTAAGATAAAAGAGTCATCATAGTATTTTTGAGCTCAGAGATGCTCCCTCCCCCTCTCTGGATAGAGCAGGAATCTCTTGGCCTGTATTCCAGGTGGTGTGTACTAAACGATAGAAAAATGTCATGATATGGATTTTTTTTTTTTGCTATGATTACAAGTTATGAAGCTTGTGGGATAGGGAGAAGAACCTAGAAAATAACAAACATCAATATTTCTAAATCACCCATAATATATGCTCTTTCTACATCTTGAAGTAGTAAAATAAGATGAGTAGGCAGATCAGTTAAGACATTAAGACAAAGGGTCCAGGACTTCATTGCTGATTTATTGAGAAGTGTATGCTTCAGTGTTGAAAGCAAAGCCTGAAAAAATTGCCTGAGTCAGAAATGGGTTTTGTGAGCCAGCAGTAGCACGGCGGACAGGCAGTGCTGCTTCAGATGATAGCCAGGCTTACAGGATGGGGGCCATAGAGAGTACAGTGTACCATTCATACTTAAAAGGTAAAGGGAAAAAAGAACTTCTCTGATTAAATAAAGTCATACAAGTGTTTACTAACAGATAGTATTAGAATCCAGACTTCTGTCTAGTGGGCCATCATACCAGGCAGCTTCTAAAAAATGAGGAGGAATTAGAGTATCTTAAGGAAGTTCTTTCTGTTTCAAAACCACTTTAACAGTGGTTTGTCCCAACTAAGTAAACATCAACATTTATTAAACAACATGCCTTAATTCACAGGGAAAATGCTAAGTTATCGAGGGTGGCTGACAAATGTCTTATTGCTCCTTCTACTGTTCTGCTCCCTGGAGCCTCTTCAGCATTGTGGGCTGCAGGAACAATTCACTCCTTTTAAAATTCTCTAAATTTACAGCCGAGATGCTCAGAAAATCATTCATCACATGTAAATGAACAGACTGATTGTCCATTCCAAAACACTGAAAATCTTGGGAAAAACAGGAACACAAACTTTCCTTGAAGAATGTAGTGTCTTTGCTTTGTGGGCGTCTCCATTTTAAGAGGCTCTTCATTCTAGATAACTCAGAGTCCATTCTCATTTGACAAATCATGTAGTTTTTTTTCTTTTTTCAGTGAGATTATTCTTTTGCAGACTTTCCTTTCTCATTTAGCTTGATTATTAGTAACTTAGAAACACTTACAAATGTCATAAATGATCCAACTTAATTAAAAATGCAATATAGATGAGAAGTGTATATTGAATGAGATTTTGTAATAAAAGAAGTCAATCTTTGAAGGAGAAAAGCCCACTTCATACACAGCCCTTGCATAAATTGACTGCTCTTGGGAATTCCCTGGCCTTCCAGTGGTTAGGACTCCGAGCTTTCACTGCCAAGGTCCCTGGTTCAATCCCTGGTCGGGGAACTAAAATCCCACAAGCTGTGCTGTGTGGCCAAAAAACAAACAACAACAAAAAATTGACTGCTCTCTCTGTAGCTCCATCCTCCCAGCACAGGAAATCACTTCATGAGTGCTGTACAAAGACTTGGAGCTTTAAAAGATAGGCTATGTTGATTGAGTTTAGGTATTGTTTTTTATTTCATTTTTGTTATGCTACCTGAAATTCTTAGAATATTTGGGCTCAAAAATGAACACTGATAAAATTGCAAACATTTATGTGAACGGTAAATGGGTTTTAGGTATTTACATGTTAGTATGAACTCATTTAATCAGGTTGCTTTCTTCCTAAACTCAGCTGGCCCTTGGCAATATTTGTTTTTGTTTGTAGAAAGGAAAGCAAATAATTTGAAAACATGAAACACTTTGGTTGCTGTGGACCAGGCCTGGGTGGGCAATATTGTGGTACAGGAAGAATATTGAAAATAATTTTAATGAATTACAAGAAAAGAGATTTCTCAAAAAGTATCCTCTGTTTTCTGTGCGGGAGCTTGTATGCACATACACACACGCATGCACACACATACACACAGAGGCTATATTCAAGATCTCTGCTCTGTCAGGAAATAGAACTCAGGGAATAACAGTAGCACCATAAAAATAAGCTATATTGTGGCTTAAACAGCTTTTATGGACTGGCCTTTTAACACCTTTCTGAATTTCAAAGTACAGACCAAAAAAAAAAAAAAAACATTTTCAATATAATTGGATTATACATTTTAGAATCTCTAGACACCATAAATAAAAGGAGAGTCTCCTGGATGTTTTATATAATAAGATTATCTTTAGGGTTTAAGTACCCCAAAAGAGTGGCTCTCTCTTGAAGAACTGGAAAGTTTTCTTTTAATCAGATAATTTTTGTTCCAGTCTCTAATAAATTCAAATTGGAGCCCTAATCATATTAATAAACCTGGTTCTTAATATGGTATTGGCTTATATGTCAGTCATTCCTTTTTATTATTTTGATTTTCAACTTCTAATTAGGCAACCTAAGTATAAGCTGCCTTAACTCTTTTTTTAAAAAAATATGGCAACCAAGAAAAGAAGGCAGAAGAAACAGGATATTATTGTAAATTATGTGCTACGTGTTACACATGCATTACCTCAGTTATTTCTCCCGTCAGCCTGTGACATAGGTCTTATCACCCCATTTTTATAAATGAAGCTGGGTTCAAACAAATCTGACATGACAATATTGATACTCAGACTTCTCTGTATGTAACTACTTTATTGCACGAGTGAAATTCTGATAGGTTATAACCAGGACCCAGCTTTTTTTCATCCATGTTTGCATTCTAAAAGGGTCCTTTGCATCTCCCCCTCACCTGATCAGGAGATGGCACAACTTTCAAGTCACTTTCAGCTTAAGAATACTTTTGATAATCAGGTGTTACCAAGTCTGATCCTTCTTAAAACAAATCTTCAAACGTCCATCTGATTCAAAGCTCTTCCCCTGCCCTAGCTAAGGTCAGAGCTGGGCATCAGAGATGGGAAGTGAGAAAGCTGCTGTAGGCTTTTTACCCCTCTCCATTTACTCGGCACTGGGTTGCTTCAATGTATTCAGTGTGGGGGGGGCGGCCCCAGTGGGGGCTGGAGGGGGTTGAGGTAGGAGGACAAAGCAATGTCTCTCTTGCAGTAGCTCTATAGTTCATCTCTCGGTGTCCTCTCTGACGGCACACTTCCAAATGCTGGCTGGCACGGGATTCATGCTCTGGCCGACTCCTTGAAACTTCCCTTCTCTTACAGCAAGGAACATTTCCAGCTTCTTCCTGAGGGATGCCCTTTTGGCTGGGGTCCATCGATATGTTTTGAACCCTACCTTCCAAGGAATCCATTTGGCATGAGGGAACTCAAACCTCCTTGCTTCACAAAACAATATAAGTGCTGTCTGCTTCCCACTACTGCCCTCTCTACTTGCCTTGCAAATCAAATCAGTTCCACCACCCTCCCACCTTTAACACTCTCCAAGTGAGAGGCAGCAACCAGTTTCCATGTTTGTATAGGTCCGGGGAATATATGTCAGGTTCCCCAAACAGCCAACTGGGGAGTGAGATCCCCAGTGTGCCCCTTTTAGACACTCCTAATATTTATGTAATTCTCTTATTCTACTTATCTTGGTGTGGAGGGGGGAATACTTCAATAAGGCTGATGACTCTTTACCTTGGTTACGTCTCTCATGAACTAGTGTTCTTTTATATAGCTAGGAAGTAGGGGTTCATTGCTGCCCTGGTTTTGCTGCCTTAAGTTAGTCTCACATGGATGTGTCTAACACTTTTCTTTAGAATGTAGGAAGTACCTATCATCCATTTTTCTCAGACTTGGGGCTTCAGCTGAAATTTAGAGGCAATAGGACAAGCCCTAGCTAACACCCTGTTATATTGTTTTTAGAGTTAATATTCTTTTCACTATAACATGCTGTTTCCCAAAATTTGAGAGGCACTACACATGGCTGGCCCCAGGAAAGCTGTAGGAGCAGGTGAAGCTGTCTTTCCTTCTGGGCTGTCTCCATCTGTCCCTAACCCTTGTATGCCCCATCTTACCCCTACCAGAAAGTAAAACAACAACAAAGACAAAAACCAAAAACAAACCAAAACCAAAAACAAAACGCAGGATGTTTTCATTGTCCATTGCTTTGCATTTTAATAAACAATTTTTAGTGTGAAAAAAAGAAAAAAGTCAGATGTACTCCTATTTTTCAAATGCCCTGTAATCTATGAGTTCAATATGAAAATAAATGTATATATAATATATAAAATGAGCAGACCTTACATTGTGAAGCTCTTTTCTACCTCTCTTGTCTCTTATGAACATGAGATACATATTTTCTGCTACAAATATAATATTGAATTACAACTATAGATCGTCAAAATGTCAGGATTTGCCAAACCCAGCAATATTTCTATGGAAATAGTTGCAATCGAGCATTAAGGACTTTACCACTTTATTCTAGTTTCTTTCCAACGTGGCCACTAGTTGGCCAGTAAATAGTGTTCTGCAAAGAACCACTTATTGAAAAAAGGTGTAGGTCTTATTTTTGGCCTTAGAACTACATAGCTGTGTGAGCTTGGCAAATACGTTAACCTCTCTTCCACTCAGCGTTCTTATCATTAAAGACTCTAAGTAATCTTTATAGCCACAAAATGTTAACCATGCACAGAGTGCTCAGATGAACCATTTCAGGGAAGCACTGAAATCCTTCTAAATAAAACCAGAGCCATTGAAGCGGCTAACTAGAAAATAACCCCTGAATGATAATAAGTCTGGACAAGCCATTATCCAGGATGGGTTGCTTTGAGTTCAGTAAAGTGAAGTGTTAATCTAAGCAGTTAGTTCTTCAGAGTTTCCAGAGACTAAAGAGATGTATACCAACAGATAAGCACACTTACAAAACATGTTATTTCTTAAACTGACAATGCAGTGTGTGTGTTCACTAGTATTCACAGAATATTATTAATAATATTCTGAAACATTTTCACAAGTATTGGACTAATCTTTCTAGATAGATGTGTTTCAAAATATGGATGAATAACCACTAGTTCCAGGATAAAACTCCATGGCATGAATTACTCTGACCTCCGTAACTTGACCTCTGCTAACCCCTTTCAGTCTTGTCTCTCGCCTTGCCCTGACTCAGACTCTGTCCTTTGGCCATGCTCAGCTACTTGTTCTTGCTTGAAACACCAGGATGTTTTAAGCCTCCACAATTTTTCACAGGCTGCTCCCTTTGGCTACCATTCTAGTTATCTACTGCTGTGTAATAAATCATGCCAACACTAGCAGTGGTCAGGAGAGTTGGTGGTGCTTAGTTAGGTGGTTCTTGCCCAGTGAGGTCTATGCTGTGGATACAAAAAGATGGTGTCTGGAACTGGAATTGTCTGAGACTTGTTAATTCACATGCCTTGTTCCTGGACTCAAAGGACTCAAGCAGCTGGTATCTGGAACAGTTGGCTCCTTGGGCATCTCTCTATGTGGTCTTTTGAATTGGTCTCTCCAGAATGGCAGCTTCAGGAGGGTCAGACTTTTTACATGGTGTCTTGGGCCTTCAAACATACATGTCTCAAGTGAGCAAGAGAGGTGGAAGCTATATCATCTTTTAGGACTAGCCTTACAGTAGTCATACAGTGTAATTTCTGTTGCATTCTATGCATTAGAAGTGAGTCACTAAGGACAAACAGTGTTCAAGAGAAGGGTTATTAGATTCCACCTCTTGGTAGAAAGAGTGTCGAAGAATGTGGGGATATGCTTTCAGACCACTATATGTATATAGCAAATACCTGTTATCTTTCAAGACAGTCACCTCCACTATGAAGCCTTTGGACCATGTTCATGTCCTACCTTATTCCTTTCCCTTTTTCAAATTGATCACTTGTTCCATTGTACCTCTACTCCTTATACCTGCTGTTATTACTACATGTATGATTACATGTATTGAATAAGACATATGAGAGTATATGTGAAGCTTATGAATACTAGAAAATTTATTTATTACAAGTCAGATTTGCTTTCCAAAATGATATTAAAGAATTTTCCAAAGCTGAGAACATTAGGCTTTGGGCATTTTGAAAAATTACAAGTTGCTTACTACTTTGTCTGTATTGAGAAACAGGTGACTAGAAACCCTAAACTTATTTTCTCTTTGCTAGAATTATGGTCATTGTAAGTAAAGTGTCTTAGCCTACATTAATACTCTTAGTTTTGAGGCAGTAAAAAAAAAATTAGAGAATAATGTGGAATACATTCATTTTCTTTCTCTCAAAACTTTAGTCCATGTTAATCTTGTAGATCTTCCAGTGCTGATTACTGTGAGAGCCATCAAAGGTCCATAAAAGCCCAATCCAGTAATGGAGGAAGGAACTTTTCCAAGATGAATTTGAGATGTGATAGATTTGCAAAATATAATGGCTAACTTCCGGGCAGCTGTGTAATGAATGATAAGCAGAAGTTAAGCAATGCACTTCTATTTGCTTTAGATTTATATGTTTGCCTTTTGGATACATGCTGGCCATTGAAATTGACAGCATTAATCTTTGGCATTTTCATTTCATCTCCTATATAAAAGCTAGTTAAAAAGCGTGTTGCAACTCTCACCCAAATTAGTAGAAGCAAGGTTATTTATATATATATATTTTTTAACATCTTTATTGGAGTATAATTGCTCTACAATTGTGTGTTAGTTTCTGCTTTTTTTTTTTTAACAGGGGTTATTTACATTTAATTTTCCCAAAAACTAGACTTTTTACTTCCTATGCATTCCTTTATCAATATTAGCACCTTGTATGTTGAGAACTTTTCAAAAGTTGAGTAGTTTACTGGCATATTTGGCAACTCAAGGTCTCTGGCACACGCAGTTGCAATTGCATGGGGAATGGGTAATTATTCTTTAATAGGAGAAGAATAGTAGGGGTCACATATGGCTCAGAGTCACGGGTAGCATTTTCATTAAATATCACCTTGTAATCATTACTCACTGCACACTTTAGCAAGACAGCTGATGAGGAAGGATGACAGAACAGGGACATTGCCATCAACAGGCAGAGCACGCACAGGCTCAAGAGTGTAATTTGGTTTGACTAGTACTTGGAGACACTTACTGTCACATTATGCCACCCTACAACTAAAAAAGAGTTTAGGGGATAAAAACTATTGTTTAGGGGAAATGTGTGGTTTGCTGATGACACACACTTCAAATTCTGTTCAAATAAAAGCTAAGACAAGTGAGAGAGCCCATCCATTCTATTGTGCCTTCAGGGAAATTTAGGACACAATCCCACAATTTCATGTTTCCTCAGGTAATGCATGTAATAGCATCCTTCACTCAAGTCAAGTGATATGAAATGAGAGATACTACCTAATCATTGAACATAGAGGGAGGTAGAGGCAGGGCTCTTTTACTACTCTTTCTATGCCTTTACAAATAGCATGAAGAAAACTTTTACACTGATTCCCACCATACTTGTTTTGTATATTTTTAATTTTTTCGGTTCAGAAATTGTAAAAAAGATGACCACTCATTTATTTTCAGATATTTTCATTCGAAATGTGTTTCTTTGTTATTTTTGGTGTGTTCATAAAGTGAAAAACAAAACCCAAATCCCAACAACCCAGGTATGCATGGTGTTTAGTGTCGGCACACATGGACGGCTTGAGAAGATTTATCCCGTTCACAATCTTCATCAGCCACGCTCTTCTCCTTAAGCTTTCCCCAAACAAACATATGTGCCAATAAAACAGAGCGCGTGCACGGCCGACACTTCTCTCTAATAAGTCTCTCAGCCTCTGATTCCAGCCAAATTACTGTCTACAAGTCCTTTCTATATAGAAATTTTCAAGTTGCCACTGTTTACATAATTTTCATTAGAACACTTGGCTCCCATTAAAAACTTCCCACTTCTTCAAATAGATATTTGCAGCATATGAGAAAAATAATATCTGGATATTTATTATTTATACTAATTTATGATTTAAATTATGACAGAAGAGGTCTGGGATAAAAACTATTGAAAGAGCATAAAAGGATGGGTAAGGTCATTAATGTGTGATATATAATACTTGCTTGAAGTAATTTTGGAGGTTTTTATAAACTTATTTTGAGGGGAAATTCTCTCTTTACTTCATGCTTCATGCTTTTACTAGTTTCTTATCTGTATGTTGAGTTAGAGTGGTCAGTTGTTTGTGTATGATTTCAGCCAATGGCGGCTTTCACTTGCTCATTAGATGGGAAAAAAGAATAGGAAATAGGCAAAAGATTCACTTCAAACAAGGAGTCACAGTTTGGAAAGTGATAGATAGCAAACACAGACTCCTTTCCTTATCAAGGATGGTCTGTCATAATTTCCCTTTTCCTACCTATTGTTTGTTTCTAATTTGACTTCTGCCTTTCACATGACTTTAGTGGCTCTGTGTAATCTCTTTTATTTTCCCTTTATTTTCTTAAACTGTGAGATATATTATACAATGCATAGAACATAATGTAGTTTAAAAAATAATTATACATACCCTGTATCCACCATCTACACCCAGTGCTGAATCACTTCTAGCCCCATTCCTCAATAAGTTTAAAATTTTAGTGGGAAAAAGAAAAAAGTAAGTGACCGAGAATAAAGAAATGATATAGATATTTTAACAGACACATGACTATAAAGAGAGGACACCAAAAATAGGGCGTGGTCAATTGCATTCTTTGGAAAGAGGAAGGAAGAACGGGGATGACTTCTTAGATTAAATTAGAGGTGAGTCTTAATAGACCAATAGGCTATTGCTGGGTGAACAATGCGTTGGTAAAGGATTCTAGGCAGAGAAAGTGCAAACTCCTGACGTGTGAAAAATCTTGGTATATTTCACAAGTGGGATTGTGAGATGTAGGGCAGGGAGAGGGCCTTAGTACCTTACATTTTCTCTAGAATCTCAGTTCTGAAATTTGAGTGGGACAAACCTGGAGGCAGAGTGACCTGATAGAAGGCTGTTTGGGTAATCCAGAAAAAGATTACGGTATGGATTAGGGAACATGGCAACACTATGCCAATTCAAGGA
Organism: Globicephala melas; assembly: GCF_963455315.2. Lineage (NCBI taxonomy): Eukaryota > Metazoa > Chordata > Mammalia > Artiodactyla > Delphinidae > Globicephala > Globicephala melas. The sequence goes on from NC_083317.1 coordinate 92,046,156, forward strand.
CTTTTAAAGAGGTACAATTTTAAAGGAGTACAATTTTCAAGAATTGTTGATTAATTGGACCTAGAGAGTAATGAAATGAGAGTACAAGAATCAGCCCCACGTTTTTATTTTAAGTGATGTCGCTTAGGTTGATGGTGATACCACTAAGTAAGATAGAGAGAAAATTCAGTAAAATTGCTTTATAACATGAATTTGGATATAATGGGATTTATGATTGGTTCCAATCCTCCTCCCAGCCCCAGGGAAAGAGGAACATGAGGAAAAAAAACAGGGGGGAGGAATATGGAACAAAGAATAGTTGGGAAGTGAATGCCTTTTGATCATTTGAGCCTTTTTCAGTCAGTGTATGGCCATCTGTACTCAATATATGTTTCACTATCTTTACTTTTGTGCCTATTACAATTTTATAGCATGACTTTTTAATTAACCTTACAATAATGTGACCTTGAATTTTAGCCAAAGCAATTTTTTCGACTCCACATATAGCATTTTGGTGGGGTTCTGCAGTATGTATAAGTAGGGGATAGGATCAAAGATGTTGAATTGAGTTTTTGTGGTGCTTATCACGCAGGAACATGGAATTCATTAAATAGGTATATGAACACCTATATCTGAATATCAAAACTGTTTGAGATGGAAATACAGATTTGGTGGCCATCAGTGTATATTGGTACTTGAAATCATGATTATATTTTTTGTGGGAAACTGACATTTTAAGAGTAGATGGAAGAAGAACCCACACAGAAAACAGGAATAAAACATTTCAGGGGATCAAATGAATACAGAGTCATGGGAACTGAGAGAATAGGAAAAGGTTTTGAGATGAAAAAAGCAAGATGGTAACATAAGACTCGAAATTTCCCCTGTGTTTGATTATTAGGAAGCAGTTTGTGGTCTTGGTTAGAGCCATTTTAGTAATATTCTGGGGGTGGAGGGTAGATTGTAGCGAGCTGAGAAATGAATGAAGTTAACAAAGTGAGACTGAGTGTATTCTTTCAAAATGTTTGAATGAGAAGGGGAGGGTAGGATCTGCAGGTAATTATTCAAGTAGGTAGGATCAGGAGGCTTCAAGATGGAGGAAACTTAAGCCTGTTTGTGGTGCCAGGAGCTAGAGAGAGGTCTAAGCCTCAGGAGAGAGAGAGAGAGAGAGAGAGAGAGAGGCTAGACTATTGAACAAATCTCTTGGATATTGACAAGAATTAGATCAAGTGCCAGGATGGTAGATTTAGCCCTGAGAAAGAGAAGGAACATCTCTTTCTCTAAGGTTAACCGAGAGGAAAGTAGGATAAATTTGTAGATCAGAAGTAATCAGAAATAGATCAAGAGGAATCAGAAGGAAAAAGTGACCTTGGCTGATGGCCTCTATTCTTTCAGAGAAATGGGGAGAATGTTGATGACAAACCATCAAAAGAGCTCTTGAATGCAAACTAACAAAGATTCAAGGCTGTTTGATATGTGTTAGTGAGAAAACTACTGAAATGTACCAAAGTGCCTTATGTTTTCTTAAGTATTGTTAAAAAAACACCCTGTTGTCTTGATTACTAAAAAGAAGTTATGAGAAAAAACTTGCTGTAAAAAAAGTAGCACTAGACTGAAGGTCTGGAGACCGGCTTCTGACTATAGTCTGGCCGTAGTTCTAGCTCCATTATATTAGAGGAGCCAATTTAAGAGGTTTCTCATCTAAAAGGGGAGAATTGAACTAAATAACCTCTAAATGTCCTTCCTCATACAAACCTAACTTTATCTGTTTTGATTTTGATTAAGGCAACTAAAAAGGGTGGAGAAATGTTTAAACCACACTATTTAATTTATATGCCCATGTCGTTCTGCATTCTGCGGTCACCTGATAGCAGGAGACAAACTATAGCTTTAAGTTTGGGGTAGAATTTTTTATTTATTTCAAAAATATTTATGACATACCTACTTTGAGTCAAACACTGTGCTAGGTATTGTGTGAATAAAAAGATGTATTAGATGGGTTTAGGTCCTCAAGGGAGCTTACAAACTAGTTAAAGAGTGGAATATCCATCTTTCAGATGTTGAAACTATAAAACCAAGACAGGAAGAGACTATGAACATTCCAGGACTGAGCATAACAGGGTAGATAGTCTTTGTTCCCAGGCTGATTGTTAATTGCCACAAACATTTGCTGTTAATTGGCCAGGACATTTTCCAGTTCAGTTCATGTGATGTGCTGCTAGTTCCCTCTTGTCCACTAAATCTGTTGTCACCATAGCCTGGAGAGATTCTGCAAGTACCACAGAAGACTACAGAAATGTTACCTCCCTGCAGAGGGAATTGGTTTGGGCATGAACCCATGAGCAGTTTAATGTCGTTCAGCTTATGCCTTGTGTTATCCTTGCACTACCCAAACTCTGCCATCAGAAGCAGGGTTGCTGCTTGGGGGCTAAGGGTTGGCGGTTTCAAGGGATAGTATTCTATTAAACTTGACACTAACTCATCCTCTGCTTCTCTGCAAACCAAATGAATTTTCAGCACTCCCACCCTCCCTCTCTCTTTTCTTCCCTGTCTTCTTTCCTGCCATTCTCTGTCTCTCTCTTCCTGCTTTATTTGCTCATGTACTCTATAAATTTTCATCCCAATGTTATTGGGCCTGTGCTAGGTGATAAAGGTGTGGAGATAAAAAGTATGGTCTTTTTCTCCTAAAGCTCATAGAGGAAGAATATACAAATAAACAGTAGGAATCCACCTCGGTAAATGTTCAGGCAGTATTGTGCAATAAAGAGAAAGAGGAGTGATCCGCATAAAGAGGAAAGAGGGCAGGGATAATGGTGAGGGAAGATGTTCTGAATGGAGTCTTGAAACATAGCTGTGTGTGAATATGTGCATATGCATATGCTTTCTGGGGAGACGTTACTGCATCTTCAGAAATTCTGAGGCAAGAAAGGGCCACATGTGCTAGAATTTGATAGAGGTCTGAACATTTTGTTTCTGCTCCAAATGGTGGAAGAAAGTTGAACTTCAATCCTACTTCGGCCACTCACCTGCCAAACTAGAGTATATCCATTCTTCTCTCCTATTCTCTCAAATCCTTCTCCTCTCCTCTTCAATTGACATTTCAGCAAGGAACACCTCCTACACACACACTCACAGGTCTCAGGACCTTGTCTTAATCTATTTGCACTGCTCAACAGCAACAAAAAAAAAGTAACTTTCTTATTGTTATAGAGTGTATGTGCTCATTTTTACTAGTCAGGCTGCTGATGAGAACAGGACAGGGTCATTAGGGGAAGTTCCAGTAGTTTGGAAGGGCTATAGGGTACAAAGAAAAGAGTGCATAGTATGAGGTTGGAAAGGTAGATAGAGGTCAGATGACGAGGTGCTTAGTATGCCATTCTAAAGAGAATGGATCTTACTCTGAAGGTGATGAGAGCCACTGATGCTATTCAAGGAGGGAAAGACACAATCAGACCTATATTTTATAATGGCCATGATTTATTCTGAATCGTGAATCATATTTCATAGTATGTAGTCAAGAATTTGGCATTGCCCAAAGAGAAGTCTGGCTTTTGTCCTCAGCTTCTTGGAGGTAATCCATGTCATACCTGATAGAATTATCTTTGTTCAGAGTGGGGGTGGCCATACCAGATTTTAGGGTGGGGTCAATCACATCTGATAATCTTAGGGTCGAGATTGGTTATAACAGAGAGACCAACCTTGTGATTTTGGGTGGGGTCATGTGGTATCATTCAGACTGGAGGCTGAGATCAATGACATGGGTAATCAGTCAATCCAATGTAGGGACTTCTCTGGCGGTCCAGTGGTTAGGACTGTGTGCTTCCACTGTAGGGGGCACAGGTTCGATCCCTGGTCAGGGAACTAAGATCGCGCATTCAGCATGGTGTGGCCAAGAAAAAAAGAAAGAAAAGAAAATCAAACCTGTGTAATGGAACTCCAATAAAAATGATGAATTCTGATGTTTGGGTGAGCCTCTCTGGTGGCAGTGCTCCATGAGTATTGCCACATGTTGATTCTGGGAGAGCAATGCATCCTGACTCCATGGGGAGCAGACCAAGGAAGCTCACATTCAGAACTCTCCTAGACAGTAAGTTTTATGAGTCTCTTTAATGAATTATTAAAACTGATGATGGCTTTGGGACACCGCTCTTCCCCTACCCAGCCCCCCTCCCCACCACACACACACTGCCAAACTCGCAGCTGGTATAAAAATTGAGGTCAGTCTTGGGAACTGTGCCATCTAACTTTGAGGTTGGCTGAAACTTCTTACACATAGGAGTTGAAAGTAGAAGCTTTGGAGTCACACGTGAATATAAATCCACATTTGATTACTTTTCAATCTGTGTTACCTCTCAAACCTTTACTTTCTTCATCAGAAGCAGATGCCTTTGGTGCTCTGTGTCACCTCCCCTTAGCTTACCTTGGGCTTAGCTGCAGCTGTGCTTAATAGTTCCACGTGAGCTCAGGCTCACTTTGCCCTGGTAGTAGTCCAACTCAAGTGTATGGTGTGTATCTTTTCTCTTTTTGTCCCTGAGCTGTAGGAGCCTCTCAATCAATGCAAAAATGGCCCAGGGCCAGTCCTCTAACAAAGGGGGATGGCAGATGTGGTAAATGGCTCAAACTCTTGTCTTTTGGATGGCCATTTCTTGGAGGCCTTCTGTTCATTTCTCAAATATTCCAGCTCCTGTTGCCTATAGAAGCAATCATAGCAATACACCTTAAATTGGCTCTTCTTCCCTCCCTCACTTCTGCTTTTCTCACCTAAGACCTTTCTCATGCTCTATTTTAGAACCTAAACTACAACATTATTACACAGTTTCTATGAAGATTAAGTGAGATACATATTTATTTAAAAGAGGTTTAGTGCTTAGTAGATAAAAGCTGCTATTAGAACAGGACACAAAACGAGCTAGTGTTTATATGGTTGGAGAGAAGGAGATTCATTTGAGAGATTTGGGGTATTCATCTGAGAGACTTAAAAGATACTGCATGAAAAAAAAAAGATACTGCATGGGTAAAATATATGGTTAAATATGCTAAGGGATAGTGGGAAAGCTGAGATGACTTTGACAGTCTTTGAGGAAGTGACTGTGAGAGAGAGGCAGGTTTAGTGGCGGCAAACGCCAAATTTAATATCTGACGTATGAAGATTGATATTCTTGTGAGTAGACAAGTGTGACTGTCCATTATGATGTCCTTTCTACATCTCTCCAACTAGAAAGATGGGTAGTCTAAAAACCAAGTTACCACTGATCCTAAGTGACCCTCAACATCATCAGAGAGATGTATATAGAACAGAGGTGGCTTCCGTGGTTGCGCAGTGGTTGAGAGTCCGCCTGCCGATGCAGGGTACACGGGTTCATGCCCTGGTCCGGGAGGATCCCATGTGCCGCGGAGCGGCTGGGCCCGTGAGCCATGGCCGCTGGGCCTGTGCATCCGGAGCCTGTGCTCTGCGGCGGGAGAGGCCACAGCAGTGAGAGGCCCACGTACCACAAAAAAAAAAAAAAAAAAAAAATAGAACAGAGGTTACCAACTGGACCTGTGAGCCATTCACATAAATGGCTTTTGTTTGGTCTGCATAGTGTTTCCCCACATATTGGTATTTTTATTTTTTGTTGTTTGTTTTATTTATTTTTGAATCATTTTCTAAGTGATTTTATATAAAAATCAAGACTTCCAGTTTTTCTTAAAAACAAAATCAGCTTAACGTCACTAAGCTTGCATTTCTGAATGACAACAGTCAGATGGGCCTGAACAGCTTGTCACCTTTAGAATAGGACACGCTTTCTTCAGTTGACCACAGGCCATTCCACCTGCCTTTAGACCAAGGGTCGATTGTTATTTACTAGGCAGGCGTTTTTTAGTTTTCTTTATAAAAGAACCATATCACTCATTTTTGTCATATGTTTGCTTCCTTGTAGGCATTTGTGTTTGAAACTTGTGCAAAATAAGAGAGTGGGGAATGAAGAAAACCCTGGGCAAGGTTATATTTTAAAGGATGGGTGCTTTGAAATAAGGTCCAAGAAAGGAGCCTGTGCTGAGTTGAATAGTTTCCTGTCAAAATTCATGCTCACTGGGAACCCATGAATGTGACCATATATGGAAATAAGCTCTTTGTAGATGTAATCAAGTTAAGATGAGGTAATATTGAGTTAGAGTGGACCCTAAATTCAGTATGACTAAAATCCATATAAGAGGACACATACACAAATACACATGCACGCACACACATGCACAGACAAAACACTATGTGATGACAGAGGCAGGGATCGGAGCAAGCCAAGGAGCACCAAGGATTTCCAGCAGCCACTAGAAGTTAGGCAGAGGCAAGGAAGGATCCTCCTTAGAGACTTCGGAAAGGGTATGGCCCTGCTGACACCTTGATTTTGGACTTGCAGACTCCAGAACTGTGGGAGAAGAAATTTCTTTTGTTTTAAGCCACCTATTTTGTGGTACTTTGTGATAGCAGCCCTAGGAAACTAATAAGGGTAAGATGAAGAAAAGAGGAGATCAACAGAAAAGCCAGTTCAAGGCAAAGTGTGTCATTATTATGATCAAATGCTGAAAAGTGGTCAAATAAAATAGACTGAGATTGGTAGAAGTGACAAGGAGGAGTTTAGTGATGATGCTGGGAGGATCCCTTTCAAGTGAGTGTTGGGAGTGAGTGGAAGCCAGAGGGAAGTGGGCAGAGGAATGAATTCAAAAGATGGTGACGGTAAGTAGATTCAAGAAGCTTCTCTTGGAAGGAGATGAGAGCGACAGGATAATTGAGGCACGTAGAACTTAAGGAGCAAACATAACTTCTTAAAAAAGATAAATACTTTGCGTATCTGTAGTGACCAATTGCTGAATGTGCCTGCAGATCCACTCAGCACCCTTCTCCGACTGCTCTATCAGGAAGTCGACCTGTATGAATCGCATTATGAGGGCTCGTGCACTCTGACTGTTGGTGAGTTTTGGTCAATGGGAGGCACCAGCAGATGTGGAAGCATTGTCCAAAAGTGAGATCAAGGTATTTATTGCCCAGCCTTCCTCCCTGCTGGTGTCATGGGTTAGCAGTGGCTAAGTGCTCCACAGCTTTTTCTGGTGATACTCTCCCACAGCAATGGTTTCTCTCTCCACCTTCTGGTAACTGCTCCTTCCTCTTCCCCCTTCAGGCCTGTGGGTGGGAACCAGAGAACATCACTTTCTTTTGTTGGTTTCCCTTTACCCTTCCCCTATTCTCATATGCAATCCCTTTCTTACGTGTTTCAGTTACTCCATTTGAATGTTCACCTATTGGAAAGAAGCCCATGAAAAAGGCAGTACATAAGGATTGAGACAATAATTGATATATGTAGATAAATCCAGAGAAGTTGAGAAAACATGACTTTCGGAATCTCTTTCTACTTATAGTTGATCCTTCACACAGGCACCAGAGTGATCCCTTTAATAACATTGATTCTCTACCCTGAGCTTACAGGGACTTCCCATGTTAGAGTGAAGCTGCAGCTTTCCCCATGACATCCAAGGCTTATATGATCTAGTCCCCAACTAACTCCCTGACCTCGTTTGTTTTTACACTCCATCTTGGTCACTCTACAGTAGGCTTCTACTCTCCCTCTTATTTTCTCAACTAGCTTCCTTGTTCTTCCTTGAGCAAGACATGCATATTCCCTCCTCATAACCTCTGCATTTACTGATCCCTCTGCCTAGAATGTTCTCCTGCAGACATTAAAGTGGATTACTTCCGCACTTGATTCAAGCCATTGCTTGATGTTACCTATCAGAGACAATTGTAACGCCTGCACTCTCTAAAATGGCAATATATATCTGCAAGCATCACATCTGCAGAGTCCGGAGGAAGATTCACAATATTAAAAAATCCCCAGATTCTCTTATCCTCCAAATGAGTATTGTCCCATTTTTATCCTTCAAAACATACAAGGTGTGGTGGCCACAAAAATGCCTCTCTAGGATCTCTAACTGGGGAGAATATAATTCCTGTATGGCCCTAGCTGCTGTGCTCTGAAATTCAACAACACATTCATGACAACACAGCACTTTCTGGGGGCTGCTCCCAGCCGGTGACTGAGTGCAGCAGGAATACTAAGGCAGGCCCAGTCTTGTGGGATGTGGGACTTGTCTGATGGACAACTTTGCTTTGAGGACTCCCCTTGACATTGCTGGATTATTTTAGAAGTGCACCCTAGTCTAAGATTCTTCTATCCGAACTTCATTCCTTCTCTGTCTTTTGTAAGAACCAGGCTTACATTTAGTCTTGTGGCTCCTCCAAGCTTCCCTAGCTTCCTCCTCACTTTCCCTCATAGGCACTCATCCTTGTCAATCTTTTCCACATTTAACTCCGTCTCCCTGTCTGCTCCTTGCAGAAACTGGAATAACACATAAAGGAACTTTCTCCACAGGGCTCAAGGCACACAGCATTGCCTCTTGCTCAGGTCTTTGCTTTCCTAGAAAGCAGTTTGATGACAAATCCCAAGGTATTTACAAATTCCCTCCCCAAATCAATAACTTCCAAAGAGGAGTTTCTCCCATATTTTTCATTAGTGTCATTATTCTATTTTCTGACCCTTCACACTTGTCATATTTCCCTCCTTTCCATTCTAGTTCTCTCCACTGCCAGAGAAAGCAAAGACCTCCACCAGTTTTAAGCCATGAAACTTGGCCTGCAGGCCTCCTTTTTTTGAAGGGAATACAACACATCACCAGCAGATGATGGTGAACTTTGTACATAGGAAGCAGGCTTATTGTTTAGAGTATATATGCGTGTGCATGCATGCAAGCACATGTGTATAAATGAGATTTGTTGGCATCCTAGAAATGGCAACGATGAAGAGAAATTTGGTTGGATGTGGCTGAGGTGCCAGGTTCCTTCAAGTCCATGCTCTGCTAGCAAACAGCACATGACCCCTGATAATTCCCAGTTTGCAGTTTTCTTTCCTTTCTCCTGCTTCTGGGGTCCTTTCCTGTGTCCTTCTCAGGGGTCTCACTTTAAAATTTTTCTTTCTTCCTTCTCACATCCTGCATCTGTTACCTCTCAAATGGGTTCTTCTGTGAAGCACATAAGCATGCTTAATTATCTCCCAATGAAACAAACATGTAAACAAACACATAAACAAACAAAACTATTTTCTATCAAAAATGTAATCCTACCACATAAACAAACAAAAACTCAAAAGACCATACCTTCTTTACCTACTTCACAGGAATGTTATGGGGGGACATGGGTGTAAACTCCATGCAAGTGGGGATTAGGTCTGCTTAATCTGTGCAGCATCTCCAGCCCCTTGCCTGTTACCTGGAACATGACAGGAAATATATAAGCAAACAGACAAATGAACAGTTATGAAATGGATGAATAATGAGATAATACATGGGCTTTGAAAGTGGTGTTCAATATAAATAGAAAGGCATATATCATAATTAATTTTTATCTTCTTTTTTGAGTAAACTTTTGCTGAGCTATAAAGTACATGCAGAAACATGCACAAACCACAGCATAGCTCAATGACTTTTCAGAAAGTATTCATGCTTGCGGAGCCAGGACCAAGATCAAGGAACAGAATATTAGTGACACCCAGAACCCCAGCCTTCCCCACCTTGTTCCCTTCCAGAACCTCCTCATACCAAGCTCTCTTGTATCCAGCTTCACTGATGAGATTTTTTGCTTGGGAATTTCATGCATATTATTCTGTGAAGTTATCTATTCTCATGGCTATGCAATATTTCATTGTATGAATAGGTGACAGGAAAGGAGGGGGGCAGGGCTCAACCCTTAAAGAATGACACAGCTGTTGAGAAAAACTGGATACGACAAAAACTGGTTAGAACTGATGAGGCCCAAGATGGCAGAAGATTTGATTCCCAGTAGACCTTGAGCCTCCTTATGAGCTCACTGTAACACATTAGCATATGCTAAGTGACACACCCACAGGCACCATGACAGTTCTGAAGCTGACCATAAAAGGCCAAAGAATGGGCGGTGGCCTTCTTCCTGGAAATCCCCACCCATTCCCCAAAATAGTTGGAATAATCCTCCCACGATTTAGCCTATGAAATTACCCAGCCCATAAAAACTAACCACCTCCACAGCCCCGGGCCACTGTCACCTTCTGAGATGGACTCCATTCTGCCTATGGAATGTGTACCTCTCTCAATAAACCTGCTTTCACTTTACTATGGCTCGCTCTTGAATTCTTTCCTGCACGAAGCCAAGAAATCTTACTTGGTGGCCTGTCCCAGGAACTCGCCCGAGACCTGGGACATGATCATTCTCTCTTGCCCCATTTTCCTGAAACAAATATTCTAAAATTTAGGAATCAGTTCTACTTTTGATAGACATTAGCTTTATCTCCAGGTTTGGCTACTGTGAATAGTGCTTCTCTGAACATTTTTGTATGTGTCTTATGTTGGATTATATCCAGGAGTAGAATTGCTGGGTTATATAGCTGTTTTTTTAAGGCTATGTATTAAAATGCCTCCTGTAAACACTCCTAAAACATCTAATGAGTAATAGAAACTCAAAGCCACTAAAGTAAAAAGGATTTTATTGCAAGCTACACAAATTCCACAGAATTCAAAAAAATAGAAAATTACTAAGAGCAGACATATAAATTCATAAAGCACAGCATTTGTGTTTAAACCACACTACATATTTTAATAGATCCAGAGCACTTAAAATTTTATAACCCAGAAGGATGCTTATGAGGAGGCCACTCAGTCATCAAGAGCAGATTAAATTGTCAGGGTCATGTAATATATTTTAGGAAATTTTCTATTAAAAAATTAAAATATAATCTGAATCTTAATAAGAAAAATATTTAGCAATGTGGGAATATCTTCTACCCCAATCTTACTTTACTCAGGAGTCGAAATAGCTGCTAGTTTTTTGAGAGGAAAAAAGCACACTTTTTGTATGGTGAGGAAAAATATAATGGGGAACACTTAAATTTACTTTCAGCGTATTTCAAATAAAGTATATTTTCATATACTTTAAATATACATTTTATAAGAACATACATACAGTAACCATTTAATAAACATATTATTGTATTTATAAATTATGTAATTATCTTACATATAATATACATATAATGAAGTACAAGTAGAAGGACTTTCATTAAAATGTGTTGATTAAATATCTACACAGTGCATATAATATACATCATGTAAATTTTATATTCATCTACCTACACTATTAAAAATTCTATTGGCCACACAGTTCCTCACAGGTGATTAATTTGTGCTGGAATCTTTATGCTGATTTCCACAGTGATATCCTACCTACATCATAAGGGAAGTAATCACCGTTTTCTGTAGGTGCTTATATAGGTGACCTTGTGCTTTGTTATTCAGCCTTCACTGAAATATGTCATGAAGTGCAAGAGAGAACGGGACTATTATATTATTAGATAAGCATACCTGTCCCCTGGCTAGTTCAAAAGGACATTGTAAGAATTAATGAGATTATATCATTGAAGTACCTTTAAATACTGGAAAAATTCAAACGATGTAATGGTTATGACTGTAAAATAATCACCAAAGGTATATTTTAGGAGTTTGATTGTATTCCATTCAAAAATTATTAAGTCAATAAATTAGCTTTATAATGTCATTTTTACTAAATTCAAAGGGTAGAGTCTTGGATTAATTTAACTTTTGTGAGAGACACCTTTTCTATGCAGCAAGATTCTTTCAGTGGCAAGTCTGAAAACACAGCCCAAAGGGGCTTAACTATTATAGGGAATTGATTGGCTCAAGTAATTGAAAAGGCTGCGGGTGGTATAACTTCAGGTCTGGCTGGGTGCCAGAGGATGGAGCAATGAAATGGCCACACTCGTCTGTCTGTTCTCAGTCCTGCTTCCTCCTAGGTTATTGCCATTTTCAGGCAAGTTCTCCTATGTAAGGGCAAACTGGGTCAATAGTAGCTTCAGAGGTTTTTTAACCCATGTGGAAACCCCAGAGGAAACAACAGCTTATCTCTCCCAACAGTTTTATGAAAATCCCCAGACTGCTTTGGCCCACAGTGGTGATGCATTCCCCACTGTGGTCAGTGTAATGTGACTCTGTTAGCCAGGGCTGGGCTGCTAGTGGATCCAGGAGTCAATAGTTTCAGCATTGTCTGATCCATAGAGTGAATGGGAAAGGGCTCTCTGCCCAAAGGAAGAGCAGGTGCTGCTACCAGAGGATGAGACTAAAGGAAAACTCAGCAAAGGACCAAGTTTTCTTTCATCAGTGTGAAACGTATAAATCAGAAAGTCCAAAAAAAAAAATTCTTCCACCAAACCCAGTTTTTTAAAAAAAATTTATTTAATTTATTTATTTGGTTTCACCAGGTCTTAGTTGCAGCAGGCAGGCTCCTTAGTTGTGACATGTGGGCTCCTTTGTTGTGGCATGTGAACTCTTAGTTGCAGCATGCATTTGGGATCTAGTTCCCTGACCGGGGATTGAACCCAGGCCCCCTGCATTGGGAGCGCGGAGTCTTATCCACTGTGCCACCAGGGAAGTCCCCAAAGCCAGTTTTGTTTTTAACATTTCTTGAATATTGATGAAACATTTAATGGCCTGTGCCTAAATGTTCTGCCACTCTAAATTACCTCCTGTATTTAGCAAAACTACTTGTCAAAATCTCATTGACTTTGTATTTCCGATTCACTGCCATGTTCTTCCACAGCAAGATCACAACTGTACATGTGTTAATCAGGATATTTGGGACCCATAATCGAACACAATGAATACATAAGACAAATTGCATGACCCTGTCATGTTCAAACACCTATTAATTAGGAAGCTGTGAGGTTTCAGAGAGCAAGTGACTTGTTAAAATTCCGTTAGAGGAAAACTAGAAGACTAATCAACTTGATTTTATCTGTAGAAGAGATTCTCCACAAATAAATAATTAAAAAGGAATTTAGAGCTTCAAGGGGAAAATTCAAAATCTTACAGAATAGTAGAAAAAAGTAACAAGGGCAAAGAAAGTCAAATTACAACAGATGTACTTGTTGGTGGGTCATTTGAATTTTGCTGGCAGGATAACCCCAGCAGGAGAGGTATTTTCACATTGTTTAGCAGAGGCCACAGCAGGGATAAGGAGTTTTAATCACTTTATTAGAATTGCAAAGTCATCAAAGGAGGCATGGGCATGTGAGAGCTATTTGTAGAAATATTCAGTGAAATGCTTTTGTGACCACAAGAAATAATGGAAAGTAGATGTTGTTCGTGGACACATTAAGAGAAAAAAATTGATTTATCTTGGCTGAATAGATGAACTCATGAGATTCTCTTTGGTGAAGGAAAATAATTGTTCTGAAAATGAGGTCTTATGCTGGCAGCTTTAGTGCACAATCTTGGACCATCTACTCCAATTAAGTTCTTATGCCTCTTTGGTAATGGCGATTAAAATATTAATCTACATTATAATGCTGATTGTAACATATAAACTTGAACATAGTTTTGAACTACTGTATTTGGGATTCTGCTTTTCCTACCAATAATTTCTTTCTTTTTTTTTTTTTTTTTTTTTTTTTTGCGGTACGCAGGCCTCTCACTGATGTGGCCACTCCCGTTGCAGAGCACAGGCTCCGGCATGTGGGATCTTCCCAGACCGGGACACGAACCTGTGTCCCCTGCTTCGGCAGGCGGACTCTCAACCACTGCGCCACCAGGGAAGCCCCCTACCAATAATTTCTTAATGAATTTTTTTTAACCTAGACACAAGAGATCTTGGTGATTTTATAAACCTATCTTTGATATGTAAAATCTGCTGGTTCATTACACCAATCTCATTTATAGCTGAGGTTCAAGAAAGTCAAAGTGTGCATAGCAGTGGCTAAGTTCAGTTAGGCACCTATCACCACAGGCCAGGTCACTTTTGTGCAGCTGGGTGTGGATTAGTTTTCAATTGCTGTGAAACAAATAATCATACATGTAACAGCTTAACATCCATTTGTTACCCCACAGTATTTTAGGTCAGAAGTTCAGATGTGGAATGACTGAGTTCTCTGTTCAGGGTCTTGCAAAGTTGAAACTGATGTGTTGGCCAGCTGTTTTTTCACTTGGAGACTCTGGGAGAAAATTTGTTTCCATGTTCATTAAGCTTGTTGGCTGAATTCAGCTCCTTGTGGTTGTAAGACTGCAGTCCCTGTTTCTTTGCTGGCTGTCATGTGGGGCCTTCTCTTTGCTCCTAGAGACTGCCAGCATACCTTGCCACATGGCTCCTTTTAACTGCAAATCCAGCAATGGGGAATCTTGTCAAGCCTTTCTTATACAGTGAATCACAAACATCAGGAAGAGCCCAGTCTCTTTCAAGAGCTCACCTGATTAGGTCAGGCTCACCCAGGATAATCTCTCTTTCTTAAAATCAACTGTCCCATCTAATATAACCTAGGGCTTCCCTGGTGGCGCAGTGGTTGAGAGTCTGCCTGCCGATGCAGGGGACACGGGTTTGTGCCCCAGTCCAGGAAGATCCCACATGCTGCGGAGTGGCTAGGCCCATGAGCCATGGCCGCTGGGCCTGCGTGTCCAGAGCCTGTGCTCTGCAACGGGAGAGGCCACAACAGTGAGAGGCCCGTGTACTGCAAAAAAAAAAAATAATAATAATAATAGTAATAATATAACCTAATAATGGGAGTAAAATCCATCATATTCACAGTGTCAGGGATTATACAGGCTATGTACCCCAGGGAGGGGGCATCTTGGGAATCATCTTGGAATTCTGCCTACCAGAATATATCTTTCTTTCACCCAAACGTAGGTGGCTAACTCTATAATGGTCTATATTTCAAGCAAAGTATTTTCACTCCAGTTTTCAACCTGTTTCTACTTATCTATCACTGCCCTCCCTCCCCACAGCTGTGAAAATTGCCAGGCTATGACACAACATTAGGTAGTGGTTTCCAAATTTAAGTATGCATGAATCTCCAGGAAAATATTAAATTTGCCGATTGCTGGCTACCAGTCCTAAGAAATTCTGGCTCAGTAGGTCTCAGAGACAGCCCAGGAATACATATTTTAATAGTGATTCTGATGTGTCCATTCAGCAGAACAAAATTCATGAAACACTATGGCTTCAGCATCTGTGCTGTGATCTTGGCAGTCTGGCCACACATGCTCCTCATAGCCTGGCATACATAGCATTGTTCAAACTTGAAAACTGGAATTTCTGAAAATATTTGAGGGCTAAATTTGAGATCCTCTCTATCTAGTCCTGAAAATGACAAATTACTTTAATGTAAAGCAACTTTGGATGAGAAACATAAAACAAAAACTATACATACATATATATATATATATATATAACAGAAGAATTGCTTTTTAAAGAATTTTAATGTTGTTTCTCTAAGTGTCATTATTAAAAATGTTATCTTTAAAAAAACAATCACAACAAGATCCTTTTTGACCCACCTCCTAGAGAAATGGAAATAAAAATAAACAAATGGGACCTAATGAAACTTAAAAGCTTTTGCACAGCAAAGGAAACCATAAACAAGACCAAAAGACAACCCTCAGAATGGGAGAAAATATTTGCAAATGAATCAACAGACAAAGAATTAATGTCCAAAATTTATAAGCAGCTCATGCAGCTCAATAATAAAAAAACAAAAAACCCAATCCAAAAATGGGCAGAAGACCTAAATAGATATTTCTCCAAAGAAGATATACAGACTGCCAACAAACACATGAAAGAATGCTCGACATCATTAATCATTAGAGAAATGCAAATGAAAACTACAATGAGATATCATCTCACACCAGTCAGAATGGCCATCATCAAAAAATCTAGAAACAATAAATGCTGGAGAGGGTGAGGAGAAAAGGGAACACTCTTGCACTCTTGGTGGGAATGTAAATTGATACAGCCACTGTGGAGAACAGTATGGAGGGTCCTTAAAAAACTAAAAATAGAACTACCATACGACCCAGCAATCCCACTACTGGGCATATACCCTGAGAAAACCATAATTCAAAGAGTCATGTACCACAATGTTCATTGCAGCTCTATTTACAATAGCCAGGACATGGAAACAACCTAAGTGTCCATCATTAGATGAATGGATAAAGAAGATTTGGCACATATATACAATGGAATATTACTCAGCCATAAAAGGCAATGAAATCGAGCTATTTGTAATGAGGTGGATGGACCTAGAGTCTGTCATAAAAAGTGAAGTAAGTCAGAAAGAGAAAGACAAATACCGTATGCTAACACATATATAAGGAATTTAAGAAAAAAAAAAAAGTCATGAAGAACCTAGGGGTAAGACAGGAATAAAGACACAGACCTACTAGAGAATGGACTTGAGGATATGGGGAGGGGGAAGGGTAAGCTGTGACAAAGTGAGAGAGTATCATGGACATATATACACTACCAAACATAAAATAGATAGCTAGTGGGAAGCAGCCGCATAGCACAGGGAGATCAGCTCGGTGTTTTGTGACCACCTAGAGGGGTGGGATAGGGAGGGTGGGAGGGAGAGAACGCAAGAGGGAAGAGATATGGGAACATATGTATATGTATAACTGATTCACTTTGTTATAAAGCAGAAACTAACACACTATTGTAAAGCAATTATACTCCAATAAAGATGTAAAAAAAAATATAAAAAAACAAAAAAATGTTATCTTTTTTATCTGTGCTATGTCTTGTTAGATTTACATTAGACAATGTAAGGCATTCTTCATTGTGATTAATTGTCATGAATATTGACTGCATTTTGCTTTTATTCATACATAATGATGAACATGGAACAAAACAAGAAAAAAATGTTGTAGACTCTGCACTCATGCTGAAATAGACATTGTATTTTGGGATCATCAGTTAAAGCCTAAATACAGAGGCAAAGTCTTGATATATGGATAGAAATGAGAAATGAAAAATAAAAAATAGCACCATATGAAGAAACACATTCAAAAAGAATGCTTTTTTTGGACAGTTTTTTAGAGTTACACTAAATATAGGATTGTTTCATCTTTTCTAACTCTAGTGACTTAAGTTTTATTCATATTTTATTTTCAAGACCTTTCACCCCATCATTAGATTAAACCTTGTTTGTCTCTGGAAAGTATTAAACTCTTTAAACAAGAAATGTGTGCATTTCACCTAAGACATTTGCAATCAGGCATGCAGTAACTCCCTCTTGATTATGCCACTTTTTGAAAAACAAGGTAGTAGATACAAATTCAGATACTCTCTTTAAGAATTGCAATCCATATAAAATACTTACTTTGTTTCACCTGGTAAAATGCAAATAAAATTTTTCAATTGCCATTAGTACCAATGATTGTGGTAATAAATAAATATGAATATCCAGCTTCACTTTTACTTACCCATTCATAGAAACCAGTATAAGATTAATTTATCAAATTTTCATGCCTACTAATTCTACTATTAGATAAAAATCTTGGCTTTTTAATAGCAGAGTTCCATTTGATATCTGAACATTGTATATGATATTGTTACTGAAATTTATTAATTTCAAAATATATGTGATAATATATGATGATTACCAAAGTGAATTCTAGAACATATTAATTTGGCTAGTATGATTGAAAATATAGCATATATCAGGGTGTTTTTTTTTTTACCATTGCATTTCCATATGAAGTTTTTCCCAGGAAAAAAATTTTTCCCTTTTTTTCTTTCTTTTTTTAAATTACATTTTCCCAAGTCATCCCTCAATGAATTGAAAGGCAGATTTTTTTCCTCCAGTTCAGATCTTTCTTCAATATCTCCCTTAGGCACATGTCCCTTTCTCTTCTATACACTTCCCTCTTTTTCTTCTTGGTTTAAGTTCCTACGGTCTTGAATTTTCACTAAGTTGCTGGAACGTAAAAGTGGTAATTTTAAAAATTTCCATAATCTTCATTACCTTTCTCATCACCCTTATCACCTGAAGACAAGGCATATGAACTTCCTCCTCCTTTATTGAGTAAAACCTAAGCTCCCATACATAGACTCCCTCTGATTTCTTCTTCTCTGCAACTCAAATTATATTCATATAGCATGTCCTGCTTGCTTGACAGAAGAAATGCCTTGTCATATTAATGCTAATCCCTTTGACTATGGTCCAGATTCCAAATGATCATGTCTCTTCTGAGAACTGTTCAATCTCTTGCTTTTGGATCTTCAATTTGACCACTAACTTTTTCTCTTTAGTTGTGTAAGGGAGGGAAAATAATTTTCCCTCTACCCTATTAGGTTCTTGGCTGAGACCCCCATGTAATAAAAAACAGATTAACAGGAGAAAAAAACAAACAAACAATTTAAACTCCTGGTACGGCCCCCTTTCTAATGTAAATTTCCCTTACAAAAGGGAAACTTCTACTGTTTTCAGAGCTTCTTCTGTGTCTGCACTTTTTCAAAATAATCAGCTCAAAATAATCCTTATGCCAAAGGAGCATATTTTGGAGTGGCACCTTCTGCTACCCCTCAGCTTATAAACATACTCAAATCTCTATTAATCAGTTTTCCCACAAAGAGCCAAAATTACCTCTGTAGACCACCAAGTTTTCTTAAAAGCGTAGTCTACATGAACTCTCTCCATTTCTGATCTTTAACCAACAATCTCTTGCAGTCTGGCTTTTCCTCTCATGAATTCCCACTTTCCTTCTGAAACATTTATCTTCTGGTCTTTTCTCTTTCTATTCAGTCTCTGCTCATTTTGATATTGATGATTCCATCCTTTTGGAAACATTCATATAGATTAATATCACTTGGATGATATTCCAGCATTTTTCTTTTTCTATTATTTTATATCCATCTCTATCGCTATTCTAACTTAGTCTTCTTTGTTTCCTCTTACAATGTATAACTATAAATATCAGGGTTCTAGTTTTTGTCTCTGGCTGTTACCTTTTATTCTATTCTCTTTCTCTTGGGGATTTCATATATGATGATAACCAGAAAAATCACTTCCTAATCAGATTTCTCTTAGCCTAACCTCTCTCTTGAATTTCAAAATCACCTTTTCAATTGTTTTATTGAATATTTCACAAGGATGTCCTGCCTGAATCAGAATTTCAAGTTGTCCAGAACTGCCACTCTCATCACAGTAGTCACATTTCCAGAATGGTGCTCCTTCCTCTTCATCTTTATGTCCCTAGTACTTGGGAAGGCTTCAACATATGCTGAATAAGTTGCTCCCTCTCTATCAATGGTCTTTCTATTTTACTTGTGACTTAGGTTAAGGCCATAGAATTTTCTGCAAATTCTTCCTTTTCTTGACCATCAATATCAAGAGGGTCCTGTCAACTCAGTCTTTCCAATATCTCTTGCTGTCATAGTCTTTCTTTCTATTGCTTTTGCCCTCAGTTGCTAAAATGTGAGTCACTAGAGGGTAAGAATGTTAGACTGTTTTGTTCACAATTTTAACCTAACCACCTAGAAGAGTACTTGGTATATAGTCATTGTTCAATAAATATTTGTTGAGTTGGATTGAATCAAAGGTTCATTGTTTTTGTTGTTGTTGTTTTTTATCTGCTTTGTTTTTTGTTTTTGTTTTTGTTTTGCAGGGACTATTACAATAGACTTCCATCTGAACTCTCTGTACCCATTTATTTCCCTAATCCATCATGCATGTCACGGTCACTTACAAACTCCTCCTCCTCTGTCTTGATATACAAATTCTTATCCTCTGAAGTATATGCCACTCTTTATTCTGACTCATAGTGATCATTTACCAAACTCCTGGTTATTCCCAAACATCTGTCTAAGATAGAGATGCAAAAAACTCATTTTTCTTTTCCATTTCAAATTTTTTCATCACTGAGAATACATCAGTATTTATGTATATGACCCTCTACATCAAATATCACAATTTCTAGCTCACTGTATCAACCTTCCAGAAACTCTTGATTGCCTTTTAGCTTGTTGAAAGTATACAGGACTTTGCTGAGGTATCTCTATATCTTTTAGTTTGTCCAATGTATTTTAAGAAGGTTTCACCTAATATCAAAAGATAGCTTTCATAGCCTATCTGAGCTTTCATAATCCTTTGGTTCCATGAAAACAAACTGAATACCCACAGAACTGTGTCTCTTTCTTTCTGATAAAGAATGGGATGGGGTCAGGAAGCTCATTTTTAACCAAATTACAAGTTATTAGCTTAATATATGGAGAAGATTATATTCCATAAATGATACTGCCAGACATTGTAGAGGACTGTGTTCTTATGAATAGCTCTCTTGGGAAAAATAAATTATTTCCTGCATTTGAGTTGCCAATCCATTTATGTTAAACTTTAATCAGGTTAGCGAGACTTTATTTCTCATTTTACTCTTTGCATTATATTACTATAAAGTGATTGGCTTTGTAACTATATGATGCATGTTGATCTTGCTTTATGCTCTAGATCTGTGTTTTGAAAGAAAAAATGTTATAAAATGAACATCGTGATTTAGAGCCATGTTTCTGTTTACATCTGTTACATTTCATTCTCATAGGATTCCTTTGTCAATAAGCAGAATATGTTCCTTGAACTCTCCTCCATATTTTGATTATAATTTGCATGACTTTTGATGTCCCACGTGTTACAAAGCAACCCAGAGGTAATTCCCTTTTTACATTGTGTGAAATTATGAGTTATTATCACTAAACATCATTTAATAGTTTAAGGTATCACCTTGCTATTATCTGCAGTCTTGTGCAGAAAGTTTGGATTAGAAATGTTATGAATAGATAATGTTGCAAATCGAGTTCATGAACATTAACGGGCATTTCCTGTATTAACACAGATGCAACAGTTTACATGTTTTAATTCTGACTTGATTTAGAAACTACTAAGGTGAGTTATTTAACAACTGTCATTTAAAAAATCACCAAAATTAAAATTAAGAAAGATAATAAAAAGAGCAAACCGTTTAATACAGTGGAAAACCTTAACGAGAAGGATAATTTTCTGGAAAAGTATAAATTGCCAAATTTGAATCAGGAATAATTTAAAAAATATAATTAGAAAAATACAGGGAACTTGATAATATAATAAAATAATTATTCTAGCATATATTTGGAGTAAGATGGCTTGTTGGCCAACTATTTAAAACTTAAAAAGACATATAATGCTTATACTACATAATATATTACATGGTATAGCAAAAAGGAGAAAACTATCCAAATTTATTTTTGAAACTGGAAAACCTTGATATTAAGCTTGACAAAATAAACCCAAAACAAACTCTAGGTCAGTATCATTTAGAAATATATATGTATAGATTATAAGCAAAATATTAGCATGTTGAATTCAAGTCTGCATTAAAAATTATCATCTATCATGACCAAGTAGAGTTTATTCCAGGAAATATAGATGATTCAAGCTTAGGAAATCTATTAATATAATTTATCACTTCAAACTGTCAAGGGAGAACTGTCTTTTTTTTTTAAAATTTATTTAATTAATTAATTTATTTTTGGCTGTGTTTGGTCTTTGTTTCTGTGCGCAGGCTTTCTCTAGTTGCCGTGAGCGGGGGCTACTCTTCCTTGCGGTGCGTAGGCTTCTCATTGCCGTGGCTTCTCTTGTTGCAGAGCACAGGCTCTAGGCGCACGGGCTTCAGTAGTTGTGGCACGCGGCCTTTAGTAGTTGTGGTACGCGGGCTCTAGAGTTCAGGTTCAGTAGTTGTGGCGCACGGGCTTAGTTGTTCTGCGGCATGTGGGATCTTCTCGGACCAGGGCTCGAACTCGTGTCCCCTGCATTGACAGGGGGATTCCTAACCACTGCGCCACCAGGGAAGCCCTGGAGAACAGTCTTATCATCCTTCACATTGAGTCCAAAAAAAGCTATTTCCTGAGAATATTTGTAAGGAAATTCAGAAAGAAAAATCTTACTTAAAAATCATAATATCTACTTTGATCAATAGCTCATGTCATGCTTAATGGTGAAACACTTAGAAAATTGCCTTTAAAAGTCATGAACAAGATAAGGATGGCTTCTGGTTGTCAGTTCTAAAGGAAATATAGCCAGGATCCCTAAGTCTTCTAATCTCTTCCAGTCATCAGTTGCTGATATAGTTGCTGCTGCCTACCCTTAGTTTTGACACATGAAATGTGATAGCCAAACTGATACCTTTTCTTGTATGTTATGGCTTCAACCATGCTATCATGGAGGATGAATGAATGTGAAGGATCAAACTTTAGCCTGTTATATGGTGTACCTACTAGTGAGAAAGGAGTCAGGCAAGCAGGAAGTCCCATGGGTCTTAATATTATTAAACCATCCACATTAGATAAAAAAGAGAAGAGAGATACACAGAGGGCAGAGAAAAAAAAAACTCTAAATGAGTGATCCTTCCTAATCCATTTCTACTTATTTAACCTATCTGTTAGTATAGTCTAGGTTTTGCTGTTGTGACAAATTAACTCTGGAATCTTAGATACTCAAGTAATAAAAATTTGTTTCTTGTTTATGCTGCATTTTCAGTGAGGATTGATATGGGTATTGCTTCATTTAGTTACTCAGGGACCTAGGCTGATGATGGCTTCACCATCTTGTACCTGCATCATCTGGCACATGTGGTCTCCTTGGATGGCTTGGCCAAAGAAGATAAAGAATGGACGTTGCTCACGGGCTTTTTATTGCCTCAGTCTAGAAGTGATTAGTGTCGTTTCAATCACACTTCATCGCATAGAAAGTAGGACCCTTTAGAATAACAAGTGGGATATTTGTTGACCATTGCTGTCTACCACAAAGATTAAAACTAATCCTCTTTGGAACTTCCCTGGTGGTCCAGTGGTTAAGACTCTGCACTTCCACTGCAGGGGGCTCGGGTTCGATCCCTGGTCAGGGAACTAAGATCCTGCATGCCCCATGGTGTGGCTGAAAAACAAACAAACAAACAAACAAAAAAACTAGCCCTCCTTGGTGGCCCTCTGGCTCTAATCAGTATACAAATTAGATTGCACTGGCTGGGATGGAAAAAAGGTTCAAAAAAAGTGGAGTATTTATTAGTTCAATTATTCCTTACTGTAAGTAACTGTGACCTCCCAGGTTTTACTAATAAATTGATTTGAAATGTAAATACCAAATATATTCTGTAATTGTTAGCTTGACCAGCACACTCTGCTTATGAACAAGCCATAGGAGATGCCAACATTATCAGAAAGTTGAGGTGAGCCTAGATTCAGAAACAGGAATATAGTTATATGATTTTACTTATAGTAATAGTAACAATATCACAACAACAGATACTACTTGTATTAATCTTCTATAGTTGCATAACATATTGACACAAACTTAGTGGCTCAAAACAATACACATCTATTCTTACTATTTCCACGAGTCAGGAGTCTGATTATGGTTTAACTGGGTTAACTGGTCAGGATCTCATGATGAAATTAAGATATCAGCCAGGGCTATAGTCTCACCTGAGGTCTGAGGTCCTCTTCCAATCTCACTGACTATTGGCAGAATTTATTTCCGTGTAGGTCTGTTAGGTCCCATTTTCTTGATGGTTTTCGGCGCAGGACCACTCTCAGCAGCTAGAGCTTGCCCTCAGGTTCTTGCCTATGGCCATCTCTCATAAAATGGCAGTTTGCTTAGTCTTTGAAACCAGCAGGAGAATCCTCCTAATTTTAAAGGACTCACCTGATTGTGCCTGGCCTATTGAGAATAATCTCCATTTTGGTTAACTTATAGTCGACTGATTAGGAATCTTAATCATGGAAGCGATTACTTCATCATATTCATTGGTTCCTGCCACACTCAAGGGGAGGTGATTATACAGGGTGTACATGAGAGAAGGGAATCTTTGGGTCCATCTTCTTATTCAGTCTACTATACTCATAATATTTATTGAGTATATACTTGTGCCAGGCATCATGATAAGCATTTTACATGCCTTATCTCATAATTTCATCTCACAAAACCCTATGAAGTAGGTATTATTAGTCTTATTTTATAAAAAATTGGAACGTCCCAGAATAACCTGCTCAAAGTATCACAAGCAGCAACTGCTGGGACAGAATTTGAACCTAGGTTTGAAGGACGCAAAGTCAGTCTGCTTCACCTCTATACTGCATGTGTTTCCTTTTACTGCCACCTACTTAATAGAACAACTGTTGGGTGTGCCTAGCACTACTGCCCTGGACATCGCTTGTGTCGATGTTGGGTGCTTTGTCTTTTCTCTATGCACCCTTTATGATCACAACCTCTTCTGATGGACATATTCTTTAAGGGTTTAGACTCAAGTGCTACTGACCCTTGAACCATTCTGTTTCCTTGGGAGGGCTTTGGTTATCTTTGACTTGATCCATCCATTTAAAAAATTAAAAAAAATTTTCTCTCTCTCTTTTTTTATTGAGGTATAATTGATTAACAATATTATATAAATTTCAGGTGTGAAACAGTGATTCACAATTTTTAAAGATAATCCATTTATAGTTATTATAAAACATTGTCTATATTTCCTGTGCTGTACAATGTATCCTCATAGCTTATTTATTTATTTATTTATTATTATTTTTTTTTTTGCGGTACGCGGGCCTCTCACTGTTGTGGCCTCCCCCATTGCGGAGCACAGGCTCCTGACACGCAGGCTCAGCGGCCATGGCTCACGAGCCCAGCCGCTCCACGGCATGTGGGATCTTCCCAGAAGGGGGCACGAACCCGTGTCCCCTGCATCGGCAGGCGGACTCTCAACCACTGCGCCACCAGGGAAGCCCGCTTATTTATTTTAAACATAGTAGTTTGTGCCTCCTAATCCCCTATCCCTATCATGCCTCTCCCCCCTTCCCTTTCCTTACTGGTAACCACTAGTTTGTTTTCTACATCTGTGAATCTGTTTCTTTTTTATTCACTAGTTTGCTTTATTTTTTAGATTCCACATATAAGTGATAAAATACAATATTTGCATTTCTCTATCTGGCTTATTTTACTAAGCGTAATACCTTCCAAGTCCATCCATGTTGTTGCCAGTAGCAAAATTTCATTCTTTTCTGTGGCCGAGTAATATTCCATTGCATGTATATACTACATCTCTTTTATCCATTCATCTGTTGATGGACACTTAGGTTGCTTCCATATCTTGTCTATTGTAGCTAATACTGCTATGAACATTGGAGTGCATGAATCTTTTCAAATTAATGTTTTCATTTTCTTCAGATATATACCCAGGACTGGAAGTTATATCCATTTTTAATGTAACTTCCTGAAAGTCTGGTTATTTTATCGTGCTCCAGGTATTCTCTACATATACAGAAGTTGTGGAAGGAGACATGAAGAAAAGGCTGAAGACTAGAGTCCATGACTAGTCCAAGACTAGAGTCCATTTCAGAAAATTTCCAATTTTTCTTACAGTAAGATATCTTACAGGTACTGATCTCTGAGAAAGAAGGATGTCTTCTTAAGCAGAGTTGTTGTTTTTAATCCAAGTATATGGAAATCTTAGTTTCACAATTTATCTCTTTTGAGGATGTATCTTCTAAGTGTTATGAAGTTTACTTGTGGTAGTTTCTAAAGAACTGCACAAGATGCCTGGCACAAGGTGAAACTCAGAACTTGAAACTCAGAACTCTCATCCATCTCTGTAGCGATCTGTGTGCTCCTCCGATTCACTTAATCACTAATTCTCTGATTTAGTATTCAGATGATGATTCTCAGTTTGAAAATGAGTACACATTTCAACTAGGACACATTTTTAAATAATTCTTTTTCTTTTTTCCCCCTACCTTTTCTATGGGGTTACACATCCTAAGAAAGATTTTTGCTTACCTCTTACTCATCTCCATTCCCTCAAATCATTGTAATGAACCACCTTACTGGTAGAAGTAGATACTATCTTTTGATGAAAAATTGTTTGAGAATTATTGTCCTAGAAATTAAAATTATAATGGAATCTGTTACTAAATTTTTGAATGGAAATATAGTTGCAAAGAGAAACAATGCATAGATTAATAGCTGTTAAATTTGTTACTATTTTTTCTAAGGCTGATTTTGTTCTCAAAAATCTGGGGGTATGGGGCTAGCATTGTTTTGTTTGTTTGTTTGTTTGTTTGTTTTGTCATGCCCATTAGTTCTAAGATCAGAGATCTTAGTTCTCTGATCAAGGATTGAACTTGTTCCCCCTGCTGTGGAACCACAGAGTCTTGACCACTGGACCACCAGGAAAGTCCCAGAGCTAGCATATTTGTACATCACTAACTTCAGAAAACAGAAGGTTTATAAGAAAATCTTGGAGCTGAAGTCACAGAATTTTGGAGGTTGCGGCAGAGTATCCCAGCTGTGGCCTCTGAATGAGAAACCCAGACTCCAACAAGTGACCCTCTGAGAAGAATATGAAGAAAATCAGGAGGGGAGTTATTTATGTATAGTCAGCTAATTAAAAAAATATACAATAGGTGGTTTAGCAGACTTGAACATTAGATAGGGTTTGAAGCTTTACATTTTATGAAATGGAGTAAGTATTAGATAATTATATATTATTTGGATTAAGATGATATTACTTTGGGGCAAAGATAGGGTAGAGGGAAGTACTCTCTCTTTGGGGCCAGACTTTATGGATTCTAATCCCCTCTGGGTGAATTAACTGGAGCTAGTTACTTAACATCTGTGTTTTCTAATCTATAAAATGAGAATAGTAGTAGCATCTACTAAATAGGGTTATGTGAGGATCAAATTGATTAATGTCTGTCAAAGTACTCAGCATACTGCCTGACACATAGTAATTAATTGATGTTAACATGGTGCCATTGATGTAGTAGGACAACAGAGTCAGTAATATTTTGAGAATTGGGAATAGTCTAGGGGTGACTGCTACATTTAGTGTATAAGGTGGGCTAAGGTCACTTGAAACATTTCAATGGCTTCTAAGCAATATCAAACAGCATTTTTAAATGACTTTGAGGTTGGAAATAATTCTCATGAAGGTGCAGGAAGTGTTCAGGAATAATCCTAATAGGGAAAAACAACAGCCAGAAAAGACTATAAACTTATAAATACACTGGGTTAACTCCAGGAAGAATACATGACTGGTAGTGTGGGTCACAAGATTTAACCTCTAAGGGGAGTTGAAGTGTTCCCACTCCTTCTGCCACATTAGTCTTCGGGAAGAAGGATTTAGATATAAGACAAATATAAAGTGCAACCCTCAATCACATAAAAATTTAAGACAGTGGCTTCGGGCTTAATTTGGTTGTGGGAGAGATATACATTACAAGTAAAATTGAATCCATCATGAACACTTTCAGAAGCAAGTTGAGTAAGAAACAAATGTATCAAATCTAGAAACAAATTAAATTGATTCATTTAATCTTTCTCTTACACCCCTCTGTAGGCTCTCTCCTTAATCTTCCTTGCACTATGCTCTTTGATTCCTTTCACTAGCATTTGTAACATATGATAGGCCTGGGAGAACATGAGAAGTCATGCAAGAATCTGGGTGTGTTCAGGGGAAAGAGTAGTGAGGGCCACACTTGCCTGTCTTTTAAGCCTTGTATGTAAAGTATGGATGCTTACATCTGGTCCAGTTCTCTTGATCAGAGGAGACCTGATTGAAATACCAATCCAAAGCACCAGTTGGAAGTAAAGAGCATGAAGGAGCTTTGGGGTCTAATATATATACTGCAAATGTGGGGTTAGTTAATGATGTGTGCTTTGAAGTGTTTGGGGTCCTGGTATTTTCCTTTTACATTACATTTACATTACAAATACTCGTATTCACATTGTCCTCAAATTTCTTTTCGATAAGTAGAGATAATATAAGTTGATTCCTGAAAAACCCACATCTAATATCTCTCTGGTACAGAGGCTGCAAAGCTGAACACCTACCACAGGAGTAACCATGTAACCCAGTGACAGGTAAGCATAAGTCCCAGGAGGGCTTTCTTTCATAATGAAAAGAAAAATCTCACCAAGAGAAAGCCCTTCACCCCTTCACTTTTCAGTCCTTTCCCTGCTGGGAACACAGAAGTAATGCCTCGGGCTTCCCTGGTGGCGCAGTGGTTGAGAGTCCGCCTGCCGATGCAGGGGACGCGGGTTCGTGCCCCGGTCCGGGAAGATCCCACATGCCGTGGAGCGGCTGGGCCCGTGAGCCATGGCTGCTGAGCCTGCGTGTCCGGAGCCTGTGCTCCGCAACGGGAGAGGCCACAACAGTGAGAGGCCCGCATACCGCAAAAAAAAAAAAAAAAAAAAAAAGAAGTAATGCCTCAAGGGGGAGCAGCCATCTAGAAATGGTGATGCAATAAAGACAAAAAACCCAAGCACAAAAAAGCAGAGACAGAAAAAGCAGCTGCTAGGCAGATGTGTCTTCTTCCCAACTTCTTTAGATAAACTTTTAGTTGACATATAACAGATATAGAAAAGTACAGAAGTCATAAGAACACAGCACACATCTGTGTAACCACTACTAGAATCAAGATAGTATTAGCACCAGTATTAGCACCTCTCATACCCTCTACCTGTTATTATCCCCTTCCACAAAGGTCATCACTATTGTCTATCATCATTAAATAATTTTTAAATAATTATTATTTTAAAATAATTATTTGTTTTAAATAATGAGTATAAATAATTAATTATTTATTCACCATTAAATATTTTTTCCTGTTTTGGAGCTTCATATAAATGGAATCACAAGATATATATACTTTTTTTGAAAATTTAATAACCATGTGGCCAGTTATTACAGTACTGGGAATACAGTACTCAGGAGCTCATGGAGCTTATATTTTAGTGGAAGTAAACAGAAAATAAAATAAGTAAAATAAATGTTAGATGATGATAAAGCATTGCAGGGAGATGGAGTATGTTGCCGGGGGGCCCGAGAAGATTACAATTTTAAATCAAGTGGTCAGAAAAGGCTGCAGTGAGAAGGAGACATTTTAGCAAAGGCCTAGGGCATGGGCAGGCAGACCGAGATTAGGAGTCTGGATGTTTGCCAGAGTACTCTATTAGCAATAACATTTTCATGACACATAATAGTACGAGCTTTTCTGTAGGGTAAGGGAACACGCAACAGTGTTTCCTTCTTGTCTTCCTGAAAGCTTTTTCACCAGTCTTTCAGACTTTCATTTTTCAAGACCAAGTGATGGAACTCCATTTAGCAAAAAATGGGGAGGAAGCAATCCTGACAAGATCGAAATTTACAACATGAAAAGGAAGGCGGCAGAATTGGATTACTGACAAATGGGACAGGGGGCATGTGGCATTGAGCCCTTTGCCTTCCTTGCCTACTTATGGGGACAGCGTTCTATGGATTGGTGAGTGTTTCTTTTTAACCATAAAAGGACGCTATGCAAACTGATGATGGTTTGCTCTCACTGTCTATTTTAGCAGCCCCAGCTTCACCTCCAGTCCAGGTCCATTTCAGTCCTCCTTTACACTGCTGTCAGAAGGTGCTTTCTAATATCTAAATGTGATCCAGTCCTTCTCTCCTGAAACTCCTTTAGGTAGAAAACTCTCATTAGGATTTACAAGACCTGTCAAGGTTAATCTGTGCCTAAGTTTCAAGTCTCCTCTGTCATATTTCTGCCACATGACATCGAATTCTAGCCAGAGGCTGCACCCTTTTGCCTTTCTGCATGCTGTTATATTTTCTTAGATGTCCTCTCTTCTTTCTCTTTCTCAGCAATGTAGGGGAATATCTCTGCCATGGCTCCCTGGCAACCTTGCACATATCCACATAGATCATGCAGGCAAAAGCTTGAGCCACAGCTAATCTGAGTCTTGGCAGAATGCCTTTCGTTCTTTCCAGGACTTGAAAGGATGAGAGGCTTGTGAGAAGAAGCTATGAGGTCATCTCTCACTTTCTTCCCTATTTCTCTGGGAGGCTGTTGGGAGACAGTTTCTCATCACCTCTGATGAAGTATGAGGCTTTCTGTCCTATCTCCTTCAGAGAACAGCTGTATAACACCACTTAGCCACAGTCTAGAATTGAGTCTTCAGCAGTAGGTTATCCCACAACTCATATAGCAGTCAACAAGCACCTTTTTGTTTTCCTGTCACCCTTTTTGGTGTGTAGGATAAAGACCCAGGGAATTGGTATTTTTAGTTATTCTTTCTTTCACTGTCAGTGTAAGTAATAAGCTTCCTGGATCTAACTGTGGCTTATTATATTTTTACTGACTGAGTCAGTCAGGGCTTACCCTTGACCCTTGCCTTGGCTCTGCCAGGTGTTTTGTGCTTAATAGATAATTCCTGACTCCTTCAATTCCCAGCTCAGCCCTCTCCTCACTCTGAAGCCTTTCTTGTCCCACAGAGGTTGCCTTAAATACCCCTCCCCCCACTTTTATTATATCCGTAAACACCTCTATCCTAACAATTAAGACATAATTAATCTACACCTGCACTGTCAACTATGGTAACTATTAGCCAGATGTGACTATTAATTTGACTTCATTAGACTTGAAATTTGTCTAATGGATTACAAATATTTAGTGTGAACAAAAGTATAAAATTTTCTTGATACTTAAAAAATATTGATTACATGTTGAAATAATACTTTGGAACTGTAAAATTGAGTATATTATTAAAATTAATTTTACCCATTTTCTTTCTTTTTTTTAAATAGACTTTATTTTTTAGTAGTTTCAGGTTTACAGAAAAATTCCCCAGAAAGTACAGTTTTTCATGCCTCCTCTACTCCCAGTTCCCCTATTATGAATATCTTGCATTAGTGTGGTACATTTGTAACATCGATGAACAAATATTGATGCATTATTATTAACTAAAGTCCACGGTTTACATTAGGGTTTACTCTTTGTGTTGTACAGTCTATGGTTTTGACGAATGCATAATGTCATGTGTCCATCATTACAGTATCACACAGAATAGTTTCTCTGCCATAAAAATCCCCTGTGATGCATCTATTTATCCCTCGCTTCCCATCAACCCTTGGAAACCACTGATCTTTTTTACTGTCTCCTTAGTTTTGCCTTTTTCAGAATTTCATACAGTCGGAATCATACAGTATGTAGCCTTTTCAGACTGGCTTCTTTCACTTAACAATATGCATTAAAATTTCCTCCATGTCGTTTTATGGCTAGATAGACAACTTCCTTTTACTTAGTAAGTCTAATTAAAGATTTGTCAATTTTGCTTACCTGTTCAAAAAATCAACTCAGTTTTATTGATTTTTTCTTTTCTCTATTTCATTTATTTCTGCCCTAGTTTTTATTGTTTCCGTCCTTCTGCTAACATGGGACTTAGTTTATTCTTCTTTTTCTAGTTCTTTGAGGTGTAAAGTTAGGTTTTTTATTTGAGATTTTTCTTCTTTTTAATGTAGATGTTTATTGCTATAAACTTCACTTTTAATACTACTGTTGCTGCATCCCATAAGTTTTGGTATGTTGTGTTTTCATTTTTATTTGTCTCAAGATATTTTCTAATTCCTCTTTTGATTTCTTTTTTTAATCCATTGATTATTCAAAGGTATGTTGTTTAATTTCCACCTATTCGTGATAGACTTTTAAATGAATATTTTAGTATATGGCTTTCATGATAATTGCTTTTTAAATTTGTATGCCTATGGGACATTTAGCAACTCCTCTCTTCTCTGTAGCATCCCATGCCCATCTCTATAATATACATGTCACATTCCATTCTAATAGTTGCTTATACAACTGCACACAGCAGCCTGGATTGAGAGTACATTGAAGGCACATTCTCATCTAGTCTTCACAGTGCCTAGCTCAGTGTTTTGATGGCTTATGGTTTGCTGAATCTGTGAATAAGTTAATGGATTTAAATATTAGTGGTGTCACGTGTGTTCTAACATCACCAATCAATAAACATATGTGCCAGGAATAATTGTATGCCATAAATGTTGAATTCAGAAAGCCAGCACAATTTTAAGAAGCATGAGGGTTTGAAAGGAGTGACATCCATGTCTTAACCCTAGGAAGCACAACAAGTAATCCGTGTTTGAAGGCATGAATAACACTGCATTACAAAAGTCAATTTCCAGGACTTCGCTGGTGACGCAGTGGTTAAGAATCTGCCTGCCAATGCAGGTGACACGGGTTTGAGCCCTGGTCCGGGAAGATCCCACATGCCGCGGAGCAACCACAACTACTGAGCCCTTGTGCCCCAACTACTGAAGCCCGAATGCCTAGAGCCCATGCTCCGCAACAAGAGAAGCCACCGCAATGAGAAGCCCACGCACTGCAACGAAGAGTAGCCCCCGCTCACCGCAACTAGAGAAAGACCCAACGCAACCAAAAAAAAAAAAGTCAATCTCCTACCATATCCCTGGAGCAGCTAACACAGGAATTGTCGGTTTTCAACCTATCTGCAACTGTTTTATTTTATTTTCCTCTTCAAGGGCAATATGGATTTTAGTAATTTTAGTGCTCTAGAGAAGCAGCACATTTGAGCATAAGCCTCTGTTCAAATAAAGCAGGTAGCTGATCCTTTAATTCTCTGAATGTTATATTGTTTTTTTGTTGTTGTTTCTCTCAGTGAAATAAAAGACGGGAAAATTTTTAGAAAAAGTTTAGGGGCAGACAGTGCTCCAGAGGA
The DNA here is from genome assembly GCF_963455315.2 of Globicephala melas. NCBI lineage: Eukaryota > Metazoa > Chordata > Mammalia > Artiodactyla > Delphinidae > Globicephala > Globicephala melas. Next base: position 92,078,576 of record NC_083317.1, read on the forward strand.
AAAGATAAAAGGAATAAGTCTGGAGAATTCATATAAATCAATCGCTCACTGCATATCACTCAGCCTACAGCAACCAAAGCAGTTTTAAACTTGTAAAACCAATATGTGATATTATATTTCAATTTGCTTTGGACAGATTTCAAAGATAATTTGCTTTAATGTTAATTTTTAAGGTTTTACATATTTCATCTAATATCTATATACTCATACAATCATAAATTTATTTACATGAAAGGGTTTTTCTGTCACCAGAAAAGACTTTTGTCTATACCTATATATTCTTTGCCTTACGTTTAATTTTTACTTGTCTAGATTTGGCAAGCCTTTATTCCTACTAATCACAAATAGAGATTCCCAGCTGTATTTAAGGAATTGAAATTTTTTTGACTCAGATGTAATTGACACATGCTGTCTTGGTGATAAATCATGCCAATAATTCTCTCTTGAACCTGACCAGAATAATAGCATACTTAATAATGTAACAGAAGTTCGTGGGGGAAAACAATGGTTCCATAGAGTACCAAAACAAGAGCGCCAAGTGTCCTAAGTAATTTGACTGGGAAACCTTATGGAAGTAAATGTGAGGTCATATTATGAAAGAATATTTTTTTTTTGGTCCTTTATAAAATTTCGCCCTTACAGTTTGCAAAATGCTTTCACATGTCTTTTTTTTTTTTTCAACTCCATATTATTATCCTCATGAGTCAGAAGTTCAGAAAAGTTAAGCAATGTCTGCAACATTTTTCATCTCAAAGATGTGGCAAATATGCCAGTTGAACTCATGTCATTCAAGGGCATATTTTACAGACAAACTGTTAGGAACATATCTGTTCAGTGTGTGTTTTATGAAACATGTATTCAGCCTTGAGAAGAAAAGCAGAAGTACCCTATTTCCTAAAACAAACCAACAAATCCCTAACAACAATAAAGTACATCCATTCATAAACAGATTTCATTGCCAGTACTAAAGTAATTGGTACATCAGTTTCTTCCAAATCTCTTAGGGCCTGTAACAGAGTAGTATTATAATGCTTCAGTTGATGTTGTGTGGAATCTCCTTGCACTAGCATTCTGTAATGGCATAAGATCAAAAATTTATTTTCGGAATCCTTGTTAATCTCTTTCAAAGTATCAGCTACTCACCACAATGTCACTTCTGAAAGGTAGTTGTTAATATTTATAGAGTTCTCGTATATGTTAGATTCTGAGCAGTATAGAAATGGCCTAAATCTCTGTTCCCTGGAGCAGTAGTTCCCAACATTACACCACCAAGAGCCCTTATTGTAATTTGTCTTTCCACTGACGGTTCAGACAAATATTTTGTCTTCCAAGTAAACTGTTTACAATAATTTACTGTGGTCTTATATTGGGAAAATAGAATTTTTCTCTAAGAATTTTTCAAATATTTAAGTTAGGATTACCGTGGCTACTTCATGGATGTCTGGGTTCCAAGAATTCTAGATCTCTTGTGCCAAGGTTTGGTTCAGCTCACACAGTCAAGTGCACAGAGCAGGCAGCACCTTCCTAAAGAGTCTGGAGTGGTAACATTTACTCCTTTGCCTGGGCACAGTCCATACCCTAAAATTCCCTCATTTTCCTTTGGTAAATTGAACCTAGACTCCAGAAGGGTTTTCTGTTTTATTCCAGAAGTAGCTCTGAATGAAAGCTAGCGTACACTGCATTTCTCTAATGATTAGTGATGTTGAGCATCCTTTCATGTGTTTGTTGGCTATCTGTATATCTTTGGAGAAATGTCTATTTAGGTCTTCTGCCCATTTTTGGATCGAGTTGTTTGTTTTTTTGATATTGAGCTGCATGAACGGCTTGTATATTTTGGAGATTAATCCTTTGTCAGTTGCTTCATTTGCAAATATTTTCTCCCATTCTGAGGGTTGTCTTTTGGTCTTGTTTTTGGTTTCCTTTGCTGTGCAAAAGCTTTGAAGTTTCATTAGGTCCCATTTGTTTATTTTTGTTTTTACTTCCCTTTCTCTAGGCAGTGGGTCAAAAAGGATCTTGCTGTGATTTATGTCGTAGAGCCTATGTTTTCCTCTAAGAGTTTTATAGTGTCTGGACTTACATTTAGGTCTTTAATCTATTTTGAGTTTATTTTTCTGTATGGTGTTAGGGAGTGTTCTAATTTCATTCTTTTACATGTAGCTGTCCAGTTTTCCCAGCACCACTTATTGAAGAGTCTGTCTTGTATCCATTGTATATTCTTGCCTCCTTTATCAAAAATAAGGTGACCATAGGTGTGTGGGTTTATTTCTGGGCTTTCTATCCTATTCCATTGATCTATATTTCTGTTTTTGTGCCAGTACCATATTGTCTTGATTACTGTAGCTTTGTAGTATAGTCTGAAGTCAGGGAGCCTGATTCCTCCAGCTCCATTTTTCTTTCTCAAGATTGCTTTGGCTATTTGGGGTCTTTTGTGTTTCCATACAAACTGTGAAATTTTTTGTTCTAGTTCTGTGAAAATGCCATTGGTAGTTTGATAGGGATGGCATTGAATCTGTAGATTGCTTTGGGTAGTATAGTCATTTTCACAATGTTGATTCTTCCAAATCTAGGAACATGGTATATCTCTCTATCTGTTTGTATCATCTTTAATTTCTTTCATCAGTGTCTTATAGCTTTCTGCATACAGGTCTTTTGTCTGGGAGACCTTATTGAAGACAGTCTAGAGGATAAGATTAAGAAATGTGAGGTTGTATTATGAAAGAATATAAAGCTGAGAAAAGATTTTGAGGCTATTCATAGTCAAACTTAAAAAGTTAACTCTGAAATATTAGCCAAAAGTGGACTCCTCTAGATTTAACCAGATGTCAGAAATGTTGCTGCAGGTACATCTTTACTGAAGAAATAAAACCATGTACAAAAATGTGCATGTGTACATACATACATACATAAACACATAATATTTCTCACTACATAATATTCTTTTTCTTTTCTTATTTTTTTGGCCATACCATCTGGCTTGTGGGATCTCAGTTTCCCAACCAGGGATTGAACCTGGGTCTTGTCAGCGAAAGCCCAGAATCCTAACCACTAGGCCCCACTAGGCCTAATCCTTCCCCACTAGGGAACTCCCTGTATATAATATTATTATTTTTTACATTAATTAATTAATTTTTAATTTTTGGCTGCATTGGGTCTTTGTTGCTGTGTGCAGGCTTTCTCTCGCTGCTGCAAGTGGGGTCTACTCTTCTTGGCAGTGCGCCGGCTTCTCATTGTGGTGGCTTCTCTTGTTGTGGAGCATGGGCTCTCAGTGTGCAGACTTCAGTAGTGTGGCACATGGGCTCAGTAGTTGTGGCTCGTGGGCTCTAGAGCACAGGCTTAGAAGGTGTGGCGCACAGGCTTTGCTGCTCAGCAGCGTGTGGGATCTTCCTGGACCAGGGCTTGAACCCATGTCCACTGTATTGGCAGGCAGATTTTTTTTTTTTTACATCTTTATTGGAGTATAATTGCCTTACAATGATGTGTTAGTTTCTGCTTTATGACAAAGTGAATCAGTTATACATATACACATGTTCCCATCTCTTCCCTCTTGCATCTCCCTCCCTCCCACCCTCCCTATCCCACCCCTCCAGGCAGTCACAAAGCACTGAGCTGATCTCCCTGTGCTATGTGGCTACTTCCCACTAGCTATCTAACTTACGTTTGGTAGTGTATATATGTCCATGCCTCTCTCTCGCTTTGTCACAGCTTACCCTTCCCCCTCCCCATATCCTCAAGTCCATTCTCTAGTAGGTCTGTGTCTTTATTCCTGTCTTACCCTTAGGTTCTTCATGACATTTTTTTCCCTTAAATTCCATATATATGTGTTAGCATACGGTATTTGTCTTTCTCTTTCTGACTTACTTCACTCTGTATGACAGACTCTAGGTCTATCCACCTCATTACAAATAGCTCAATTTCGTTTCCTTTTATGGCTGAGTAATATTCCATTGTATATATGTGCCTCATCTTCTTTATCCATTCATCCGATGATGGACACTTAGGTTGTTTCCATCTCTGGGCTATTGTAAATAGAGCTGCAATGAACATTTTGGTACATGACTCTTTTTGAATTATGGTTTTGTCAAGGTATATGCCCAGCAGTGGGATTCCTGGGATGTGTGATAGTCCTATTTTTAGTATTTTAAGGAACCTCCATACTGCTTTCCACAGTGGCTGTATCAATTTACATTCCACCAAGAGTGCAAGAGGGTTCCCTTTTCTCCAGACCCTCTCCAGCATTTATTGTTTCTAGATTTTTTGATGATGGCCATTCTGACTGGTGTGAGATGATATCTCATTGTAGTTTTGATTCGCATTTCTCTAATGATTAATGATGTTGAGCATTCTTTCATGTGTTTGTTGGCAGTCTGTATATCTTCTTTGGAGAAATGTCTAGGTCTTCTGCCCATTTTTGGATTGGGTTGTTTGTTTTTTTGATATTGAGCTGCATAGGCTGCTTATAAACTTTAGAGATTGATCCTTTGTCAGTTGCTTCATTTGCAAATATTTTCTCCCATTCTGAGGGTTGTCTTTTGGTCTCGTTTACGGCTTCCTTTGCTGTGCAAAAGCTTTGACGTTTCATTAGGTCCCATTTGTTTAGTTTTGTTTTTATTTCCATTTCTTTAGGAGGTGGGTCAAAAAGGATCTTGCTGTGATTTATGTCATAGAGTGTTCTGCCTATGTTTTCCTCTAAGAGTTTGATAGTGTCTGGTCTTACATTTAGGTCTTTAATCCATTTTGAGCTTATTTTTGTGTATGGTATTAGGGAGTGATCTAATCCCATACTTTTACATGTACCTGTCCAGTTTTCCCAGCACCACTTATTGAAGAGGCTGTCCTTTCTCCACTGTACATTCCTGCCTCCTTTATCAAAGATAAGATGACCATATATGTGTAGGTTTATCTCTGGGCTTTCTATCCTGTTCCATTGATCTATCTTTCTGTTTTTGTGCCAGTACCATACTGTCTTGATTACTGTAGCTTTGTAGTATAGTCTGAAGTCAGGGAGCCTGATTCCTCCAGCTCCAGTTTTCATTCTCAAGATTGCTTTGGCTATTCGGGGTCTTTTGTGTTTCCATACAAATTGTGAAATTTTTTGTTCTAGTTCTGTGAAAAATGCCAGTGGTAGTTTGATAGGGATTGCATTAAATCTGTAGATTGCTTTGGGTAGTAGAGTCATTTTCACAATGCTGATTCTTCCAATCCAAGAACATGGTATATCTCTCCATCTATTTGTATCATCTTTAATTTCTTTCATCAGCGTCTTATAATTTTCTGCATACAGGTCTTTTGTCTCCTTAGGTAGGTTTATTCCTAGATATTTTATTCTTTTTGTTGCAATGGTAAATGGGAGTGTTTTCTTGATTTCACTTTCAGATTTTTCATCATTAGTGTATAGGAATGCCAGAGATTTATGTGTATTAATTTTGTATCCTGCTACTTTACAAATTCATTGATTAGCTCTAGTAGTTTTCTGGTAGCATCTTTAGGATTCTCTATGTATAGTATCATCTCATTTGCATACAGTGACAGCTTTACTTCTTCTTTACCAATTTGGATTCCTTTTATTTCCCTTTCTTCTCTGATTGCTGTGACTAAAACTTCCAAAACTGTGTTGAATAAGAGTGTTGAGAGTGGGCAACCTTGTCTTGTTCCTGATCTTAGTGGAAATGCTTTCAGTTTTTCACCATTGAGGATGATGTTGGCTGTGGGTTTATCATATATGGCCTTTATTATGTTGAGGAACGTTCCCTCTATGCCTATTTTCTGCAGGATTTTTATCATAAATGGGTGTTGAATTTTGTCGAAAGCTTTCTCTGCATCTATTGAGATGCTCATATGGTTTTTCTCCTTCAATTTGTTAATATGGTGTATCACGTTGACTGATTTGCGTATATTGCAGAATCCTTACATTCCTGAAATAACCCCCACTTGATCATGGTGTATGATCCGTTTAATGTGCTGTTGGATTCTGCTTGCTAGTATTTTGTTGAGGATTTTTGCATCTATATTCATCAGGAATATTGGCTTGTAGTCTTCTTTCTTTGTGACATCCTTGTCTGGTTTTGGTATCAGGGTGATGGTGGCCTTGTAGAATGAGTTTGGGAGTGTTCCCCCCTCTGCTATATTTTGGAAGAGTTTGTGAAGGATAGGTGTTAGCTCTTCTCTAAATGTTTCATAGAATTCGCCTGTGAAGCCATCTGGTCCTGGGCTTTTGTTTGTTGGAAGATTTTTAATCACAGTTTCAATTTCAGTGCTTGTGATTGGTCTGTTCATATTTTCTATTTCTTCCTGATTCAGTCTTGGCAGGTTGTGCATTTCTAAGTATTTGTCCATTTCTTCCAGGTTGTCCATTTTATTGGCATAGAGTTGCTTGTAGTAATCTCTCATGATTTTTTGTATTTCTGCAGTGTCAGTTGTTACTTCTCCTTTTTCATTTCTAATTCTATTGATTTGAGTCTTCTCTCTTTTTTTCTTAATGAGTCTGGCTAATGGTTTATCAATTTTGTTTATCTTCTCAAAGAACCAGCTTTTAGTTTTATTGATCTTTGCTATCGTTTCCTTCATTTCTTTTTCATTTATTTCTGATCTGATTTTTATGATTTCTTTCCTTCTGCTAAGTTTGGGTTTTTTTTGTTCTTCTTTCTCTAATTGCTTTAGGTGCAAGGTTAGGTTGTTTATTCGAGATATTTCCTGTTTCTTAAGGTAGGATTGTATTGCTATAAACTTCCCTCTTAGAAGTGCTTTTGCTGCATCCCATAGGTTTTGGGTTGTCGTGTCTCCATTGTCATTTGGTTCTAGGTATTGTCTGATTTCCTCTTTGATTTCTTCAGTGATCACTTTGTTATTAAGTAGGGTATTGTTTAGCCTGCATGTGTTTGTATTTTTTACAGATCTTTTCCTGTAATTGATATCTAGTCTCATAGCATTGTGGTCGGAAAAGATACTTGATACAATTTCAATTTTCTTAAATTTACCAAGGCTTGATTTGTGACCCAAGATATGATCTATCCTGGAGAATGTTCCATGAGCACTTGAGAAAAATGTGTATTCTGTTGTTTTTGGATGGAATGTCCTATAAATATCAATTCAGTCCATCTTGTTTAATGTATCATTTAAAGCTTGTGTTTATTTATTTTCATTTTTGATGATCTGTCCATTGGTGAAAGTGGGGTGTTAAAGTCACCTACTATGATAGTGTTAATGTCGATTTCCCCGTTTATGGTTGTTAGTATTTGCGTTATGTATTGAGGTGCTCCTATGTTGGGTGCATAAATATTTACAATTGTTATATCTTCTTCTTGGATCGATCCCTTGATCATTATGTAGTGTCCTTCTTTGTCTCTTTTAATAGTTTTTATTTTAAAGTCTATTTTGTCTGATATGAGAATTGCTACTCCAGCTTTCTTTTGGTTTCCATTTGCATGAAATATCTTTTTCCATCCCCTTACTTTCAGTTTGTATGTCTCTCTAGGTCTGAAGTGGGTCTCTTGTAGACAGCAAATATATGGGTGTTGTTTTTGTATCCATTCAGCCAATCTGTGTCTTTTGGTGGGAGCATTTAGTCCATTTACATTTGAGGTAATTATCGATATGTATGTTCCTATTCCCATTTTCTAAATTGTTTTGGGTTCGTTATTATAGGTCTTTTCCTTCTCTTGTGTTTCTTATCTAGAGAAGTTCCTTTAGCATTTGTTGTAAAGCTGGTTTGGTGGTGCTGAACTCTCTCAGCTTTTGCTTGTCTGTAAAGGTTTTAATTTCTCCATCAAATCTGAATGAGATCCTTGCTGGGTAGAGTAATCTTGGTTGCAGGTTTTCTCCTTCGTCACTTTCAGTATGTCCTGCCAGTCCCTTCTGGCTTGCAGGGTTTCTGCTGAAAGATCAGCTGTTAACCTTATGGGGATTCCCTTGTGTGTTATTTGTTGTTTTTCCCTTGCTGCTTTTAATATGCTTTCTTTGTATTTAATTTTTGACAGTTTGATTAATATGTGTCTTGGCGTATTTCTCCTTGGATTTATCATGTATGGGACTCTCTGTGCTTCCTGGACTTGATTAACTATTTCCTTTCCCATATTAGGGAAGTTTTCAACTATAATCTCTTCAAATATTTTCTCAGTCCCTTTCTTTTTCTCTTCTTCTTCTGGAATGCCTACAATTCGAATGTTGGTGCGTTTAATGTTGTCCCAGAAGTCTCTGAGACTGTCCTCACTTCTTTTCATTCTTTTTTCTTTATTCTGCTCTGCAGTAGCTATTTCCACTATTTTATCTTCCAGGTCACTTATCCGTTCTTCTTCCTCAGTTATTCTGCTATTGATCCCATCTAGAGTACTTTTAATTTCATTTATTGTGTTGTTCATCGTTGCTTGTTTCATCTTTATTTCTTCTACGTCCTTGTTAAATGTTTCTTTCATTTTGTCTATTCTATTTCCAAGATTTTGGATCATCCTTAGTATCATTATTCTGAATTCTTTTTTAGGCAGACTGCCTATTTCCCCTTCATTTGTTAGGTCTGGTGGGTTTTTATCTTGCTCCTTCATCTGCTGTGTGTTTTTCTGTGTTCTCATTTTGCTTATCTTACTGTGTTTGGCGTCTCCTTTTTGCAGGCTGCAGGTTCGTAGTTCCCGTTGTTTTTGATGTCTGTCTCCAGTGGCTAAGGTTGGTTCAGTGAGTTGTGTAGGCTTCCTGGTGGTGGGGACTAGTGCCTGTGTTCTGGTGGATGAGGCTGGATCTTATCTTTCTGGTGGGCTGGTCCACGTCTGGTGGTGTGTTTTGGGGGTGTCTGTGGACTTATTATGATTTTAGGCAGCCTCTCTGCTAATGGGTGGGGTTGTGTTCCTGTCTTGCTAGTTGTTTGGCATAGGATGTCCAGCACTGTAGCTTGCTGGTCGTTGAGTGAAGCTGGGTGCTGGTGTTGAGATGGAAAGCTCTGGGTGATTTTTGCCATTTGATATTATGTGGAGCTGGGAGGTCTCTTGTGGACCAGTGTCCTGAAGTTGGCTCTCCCATCTCAGAGGCACAGCACTGACTCCTGGCTGCAGCACCAAGAGCCTTTCATCCACATGGTTCAGAATAAAAGGGAGAAAAAGTAGAAAGAAAGAATTAGTAGAAGTAGAAAGAAAGAAAGAAAGAAACGTGGGAGCGAGGGAGGGAGGGAGGAAGGAAGGAAGGAGGGAAGGAAGGAAAAAAGAAAAGAAGATAAAGTAAAATAAAATAAGATAATATATAATAAAGTTATACAAATAAAAAATAATTATTAAAAGAAAAAAAATTAAAAAACAAAACAAACAAAAAAACAGACGGATAGAACCCTAGGACAAATGGTGGAAGCAAAGCTATACAGACAAAATCTCACACAGAAACATACACACTCACAAAAAGAGGAAAAGGGTCAAAAATCATAAATCTTGCTCTCAAAGTCCACCTCCTTAATTTGGTATGTTTCGTTTCCTATTCATGTATTTCACAGATGCAGGGTACATCAAGTTGATTGTGGAGGTTTAATCCGCTGCTTCTGAGGCTGCTGGGAGAGATTTCCCTTTCTCTTCTTTGTTCTCACAGCTCCCACGGGCTCAGCTTTGGATTTGGCCCCGCCTCTGCGTGCAGGTCACCGGAGGACGTGTGTTCAGGACGGGGTTAAAGGAGCCGCTGATTCGGGAGCTCTGGCTCACTCAGGCCGGGGGGGAGGGAGGGGCACGGAGTACGTACGGGGCGGGCCTGCGGCGGCAGAGGCCGGCGTGACGTTGCAATAGCGTGAGGCGTGCCGTGCGTTCTTCTGGGGGAGTTGTCCCTGGATCCCGGGACCCTGGCAGTAGCGGGCTGCACAGGCTCCTCGGAAGGGGGTGTGGATAGTGACCTGTGCGCGCACACAGGCTTCTTGGTGGCGGCAGCAGCAGCCTCAGCGTCTCATGCCCGTCTCTGTGCTCCGCGCTTTTAGCCGCGGCTCGCGCCCATCTCTGGAGCTCCTTTAAGCAGCGCTCTTAATCCCTCTCCTCGCGCACCAGGAAACAAAGAGGCAAGAAAAAGTCTCTTGCCTCTTCGGCAGCTCCAGACTTTTCCCCGGACTCCCTCCCGGCTAGCCGTGGCGCAGTAACTCCCTGCAGGCTGTGTTCACGCCACCAACCCCAGTCCTTTCCCGGCGCTCCGAAGCCTCAACTCCCAGCCCTGCCGCCCCGGTGGGTGAACAGAAAAGCCTCTCGGACTGGTGAGTGCCGGTCGGCCCTGATCCTCTGTGCGGGAATCTCTCCGCTTTGGCCTCCGCACCCCTGTTGCTGTGCTCTCCTCCGCGGCTCTGAAGCTTTCCCCCTCCGCCACCCGCAGTCTCTGCTCGCGAAGGGGCTTCCTAGTGTGTGGGAACCTTTCCTCCTTCACAGCTCCCTCCCACTGGTGCAGGTCCCGTCCCTATCCTTTTGTCTCTGTTTATTCTTTTTAATTTTGCCCTACCCAGGTACGTGGGCGGGTTTCTTGCCTTTTGGGAGGTCTGAGGTCTTCTGCCAGCATTCAGTAGGTGTTCTGTAGGAGTTGTTCCACGTGTAGATGTATTTCTGGTGTATTTGTGGGGAGGAAGGTGATCTCCACGCCTTAGTCTTCCGCCGTCTTCCCGGAAACCCTATCGGCAGGCATATTCTTAATCACTGCACCACCAGGGAATTCCCTACATAATATTCTTAAAGGGTGGAATTTCCTCTTGAAAATTCTGGTTGTTTCTTGTTCCAGATTGGTCAGAACCATTGTTAGCAAACCAGATGTATAAATCACACTAGCTTAGGTAGTTGTTTTATTTACACATTTAAGAAAAATTGTATAATACAAAATACATTTTAAAAGGCATAAAACATAAATATATAGGTAGTTGAATTATTGTATACACCAACATTCGTGTAGCGACCTCTCAGTTCAAGTAAGAGAATGTTGTCCGCACCCCTGAACCCCTGTGTCCCCTTTCCCAATGCCAACTCTCTGTCTCCCCCTTAGAAGTAACCACAGTTCCAGCTTCTATGGTAATCACTTCTTTGTTTTATTTGATAATTTTCACACCAAAGATTGAACTCTTAAACAGTAGAATTTAGTTTTGCTTGTTTATGAAGAGAGCATATTTTTGGCTAGAAATGATTTAGCATTTGCAGAAGCCCAGGTCATCACCATTCAGTACTGATTAAGCACAGCCAACATGCTCCACTGACAACATGAGAGGCAGTGTCTTCCCCCCAAACAGCTTAGCTGTGTCTTCGTTAACAAGAAGTTAATTGATTTTCAAGCAATATTTTCTACCATTTAAACTCTTTTCCTCTTGATTCCTTCTTTTTAATCTCCCTTCTTCTTTAAAAATGTCACTGGGGCTTCCCTGGTGGCACAGTGGTTGAGAGTCCGCCTGCCGATGCAGGGGACACGGGTTCGTGCCCTGGTCCGGGAGGATCTCACTTGCCGCGGAGTGGCTAGGCCCGTGAGCCATGGCCGCTGAGCCTGCACGTCCGGAGCCTGTGCTCTGCAACGGGAGAGGCCGCAACAGTGAGAGGCCTGCGTACCGCCAAAAAAAAAAAAAAAAATGTCACTGGATGTAAAGGTTAAACATAGTTTCATAATAATGCTTTTTTTTTTTTTAAAGTCATGAGCTATTTCTATATTCATGGCTGTAGACTGTTCCAACCTTGACTTTGATTAAGCTAATCAATTGCTATTTCCCTACACAGCAGTGCGACTGGCAGAAGCTGGGAGGTATTGATTAGTTCAATCTTGCTGATGTCTGTAGACTGTTGAGCTGTTTGAAAGAAAGTTGTGGCTTGGACAACTCTCAGTACCATTCTGCCATCTCCTGTGTAGGCTAGTCTATTGATCTCGTAAAACTTATAGATGTACTTCAAATGGTTTTACTTGTACAAACCAATCTAAGAAGAGTTTAGTCCTTTAAAAAGCAGCTGCTGGGCATAGAGAGGCTAAGAGTTCAATACCTCAGAGTATTTGGGGTTAGTAGATAAAAATAAAGTTAGTTTTCTTCAGATCAAAAAAGACTAAAGGGACAAAGAGTCCAACACATTAATAAATGAGACATGACCATTTCCCCTGATCCCAGATATTAAAGTTGCTTTTCCAAAGTAAGAGTTTTATTCTTCAAGAGAGACAAGGTCATGTGGGAAAGAAAAAGATCAGAAAATGAAAGGTGATGTTACATCAGAGTAGTAATAATTAATAAGTCTTGCTGGAAACACTATGAGAAATGTTGAGAAAGTAAAAAACATAATTTTAAATGACTATTATAATCTAGAATGTTGTTTTAAAAAGAAAAAATACTTTCAAAGACAAATTTGCATGTGTTCAATCAGATATAGCTCAGTTGAAATTAGATTAAATACCAGATGTACACTAACTGATTTCAGGGCATGTGGGATTAATCTTTTTTAGTTCATCATGTGAAAAAAGATAGGTCACCCTACGGCCAATGTCTGTTCCTTATTTTGGGAACATTATATAACAACATGTTAAAAGACTTTGTGGTATGGGAAATTTAAAATATATATAAAACTAAGATAATAATGACTCCGTGTTTCCATCACCCAGCTTCAATAATGATCAACTCAGGATTAATTGTTTTCAACCTGGACACCACATAATTTCTTTAGTAAATAATATTTTAACACTCATCTCCAAAGACATGGATGTTTATTGCCATTTTCATAGTTACCATTGATGTTTTATGTTCGTAAAATCCTTTCTCTCAAATAATTACTTTCTCTTCTCTCTCATAATAGTTCTCAAACATTAGTGTGGGTGAGAATCATCAGGAAAGCATCTAGGATAGAGATCAAGAATGTGTAGTTTAAACACACATTCTGGAAATTTTGATACTGCTGATCTGTGGGACACACTTTGAGAAACATGACTTTGGAAATTCATACTAGAGTTTCAAAGTAATTCAGTGAGGTTAAAAGTAAAGTATTTCATGTGAAGTCCACTTTTAAAGTTGTTTTCTCTGTGTTCATCGTAAATATTAATATTTAGAACTCATCAATGTTCTATTTGCCATTTCCTCTTGTGATAATTTTACATTTGTTCTCTGTTTAAATGACTTTCAAGTTTCATGTAAATGAGATCTATATGCTATACTCCTAAATAAATTGAGGATTTATCCCTTCGTTTAGGAGGTATTAGTTTTAGAAAGCAGTCGTTTCTGATCCTGTCTACAATATTTGCTATGGGGATTATTAAATATTTAACTTTATACATTGCATAGCTGAAGCTTTATAAATTGCATAGCTGAAGCACTCTTCAGGAAAGATGAAATAAATTTGCGTTTCTATTAGAAAAAATAAATAGTAGTTCAATACAAAAAGGCATTTCTCTTATTGGTTAAAGCAAAATTAGAAAATCATTCTTCTGGTAGAGAAATGCTTGGGATGATCTACTTTGTCTTTCTGTCTCGGCCCATGAAGAGAGAGGCAGACAAATAAAAGATAAATGGGGAGACTTAAAAGCCAAGCTAAAAACCTTTGGCCAAAGTTCTGGGAGTAGAAGGATCATTGTGAAGAAAAGCTAATGGTTGCTCTTTTATAAGTTGTAAGTAAGCAGGGGTTCTCACTAGAAAGAGAAACAAAAGCTTTCCCTGTTCAAGAAAGTTAAATAGACTTTGCAAAACATTCTCAGCAAGCATCATTATAAAGGATTTGGATCTCTATTGGCCAAAAAGGGAAGTCTGACAAGGAGAGATATGTGGTCACCAAAAATTACAAAAGGAAAATGAAAATCATCCTGCTTTTAAGATGAAGGTAAGTGTAGAATTTGCAAGAAGATGCAAAGACCATCTCACACCAGAGCCTGTGGCTGCTTAATGTCATTCTTATACAGTTACAAGTATGTTTGAGGTCCTCCTTGGTCCCCAGTTGTACAAGTCAGCTGGAAATTATTAGTGGATGTAAAAAGCAGATGTGGCACTGAAGTTTGAAGGAAAGCAGTGCAAATGGAACTTATAATTTCCATGGAAGAGAATATTATAGGTAGAGGAATGCAGGGAACTATATTGAAATTCTATGGTGTCAAGTAGATGTACCAGGTATGTGCTAGTAGGCAGTATAGGATTAAAAATTCTCTAATGATCAATGGATGTGTTCCACTAGGTCATCAGTTTGATTTCTGAGTTGCGGATGTGTTAATGGAGCCTGAGAGCTCCTTAAATAGTACTGTCAAAAGCTGGAAGACATTTGGAACAAACATACCCTTTTTTTAGAATATATCTGCTTAAGTATTTGGTTGTAAAGTGTCATAATATGTGCAACATACAGCCAACTACTTAAGTCAAAAGAGAGAGGCATAAACAACTGTTGCAAAATGTTAACGACTGGTGAATCTCAGTGAATGTACCATTCTTTAAATGCTTCTGGGGCTTCGAAAATTTTGAAAATGAAAGTTGGAGAGTAAAAGAAACAATACAAGCATGTTTATAAATATAAAGGTAAATACCACATAAAACTAGTCAAAAGAGTTGAAATTGATTCTCTGGAGAGAAAAACCTGATAATAGTGGCTGTCTGCTGTTTTTCATTATATGACTCAATACTATTTGAGTCTTTATGAGTGCAACACTTTGACTAAAAACTAAACACTGGCTTTAAATGAAAAAAAGTCAAATAGGCAGACTAAGAGATCAGATTGCCAGATGCTTCACAGAATCAGAAAACCCATTGATAAATATGCTGGAGCAGTTTTATATACGTGTATAAGGAAAAAGAAGTATACCATCTCAATTCATTGGGATTCACTCCAGAAGAGGGTGATAGCCATATGCGGGACAAGTCAAAGATGAAATACAGGGAGTCTGCGTGTCAGGAGAGAGGACAGCATTCCCTATGGCCACTCAGTTCAGTCTTTCTTAAGAGATAATACAAGATAATTTATTCATGAAGGATTACCCGAGCTAGGCTATTTCCCAAATCAAATGAAATCATTACATGCTTTTACTGACATAGGTGACATAGGTCATCGTCTATACCTCAGCTTCATGGGCACATTGTAGGCGCCCTAGAAAATCAATTTACTAACTACTGGTTCTTGCTCAAGAGGTCAGAGATCATTTGTGGGTAGAGGAACGCAGAGAGCTACCTCACATTTTATGATTGTAATGGAGAAAGAGCTCACCATTCTGGTTGTTTATGTTTTTATTTTGTTGTTACCTCTTGAACAAAAACACCAGGTGCCCTAAGAAGAGGAGGAATCCTGATGATATACTTATCTGTGTTCCAAAAGTTGTATCAATGTGCGTTGAAATGGCCTCAGCCTTGATCTCTCAAAGGAAGTATCAGTCATAGGTGATGGCCAGGGTGGACACTGCACCATTGAGCAGCTTGGCTGGTGGGTGAGTGATAGGACTAAGTAGTTGATATGCTCCCAACATATGAATCAATGGGGACAATCATCAATTTCGACAAGAGATTTAGGCTGACATGACCAAGGTTTGGACCCTGATGCTGCTGGATAGTTCTGAATCTTGGTGCCAGTGAATCTGGGCTGCCAGTCCCCTGTCTCTGCTCTGTTACTCCATTCTTGTTCCTGGCTGAGGTGCCAGAACTGCAGAGCTTTGTGGACTTCGGATCTTGCCTCCTGTCAAAGCTGATAAATGACCTTAGTGGCTGTCTCCTTAGAGATTGTCAGAAGCTGCAGCTCAGTGCTGAGCTGCCTTGGAGGCCATGCAATCCTAACAACTTGGCTTAAAGATGGAGGAGAGATCCTGACCCACATCAGTCTTTGTGCAAATGAGAAATAAACCTTTATTATGTTAGATCATGACTAAAGATTCGGTATCATTATTGTGACAGCTAAAGATGATTATCCCCGTTAGATGCAATATGACTTGGAGAAAGAAGTGGAAGATCTCCAGTTCCACAGTGAATCACTACAAGGCATCAAAGACTTCAGAGTTACTGCGGAGATAAGGGTGCTGAGCTCTACAGTGAGAGAGCAAATTCCACATCTGTGATTAGGTCGTGGTTCCTGGCTGGCAGAATTGGGTAGGAGACTTCAGCAAACTGCCACAAGTCAGGCTCTGCAGCACATCTCAGTTGCTGCTTGGGGAGAGAAAAATCAGTCACTTAAAGAGAGAGAGAGGCTCATGAAGGATATTACTCCAGGGTATTCTGGTTGTGTGGGTCCCAGACATCTTCCTGGAGACGGGATATCAAATACCTGCCTGATCTCCAGTCCTGGATGAGAAGGGGACTATGACAGTCATTGGGCGTTTGGTCTCAGATCCATTGCCAGCCTTCTCCTGATCTGTATCACAAGGGATTAACCCTGCTGGTTTTCATTTGGTTTGGCCAATGGAGGGAATTGGCAGAAAATTGGAAAGCAAAATCAAGAAGCCAGAGTTCTGTTCTCCCTCTTGTACTCTGACTTGGGAGATGTTTAACGTAACGGTTGTGCCTTTTCTTGTGGTACCAGCTTACTGTTCAGTTTACCCCCTGGTGGTATTTTTTCGTATCAGGCATCCCTGAGTCCAGGGTTCTAGTAATTTCATATTCTTTTTTAAATCCCTGCAGCCTGAGGGGTGATAGTAGCTTTCTGCTGTTGCTAATGTTAAGGGTTCTCTCATCACCCATTTTGGTTGTGCATCTTTTCCAACACATATGTAAGTAGTTCCCTGTGTTTAAGGTCCCTTTGAACTACATGTCAGGAGCTCTGTTTTGCTAATTGGGCCAGGCTGACTCGGACTGTAGACCTTGCTGAGGTCCCAGGACCCAGAGTTGGATAAGGTACCAGAATGGAACTCTAGATATAGGGGGAAAGACAGAGGGTGATGCCATTGGATGTGTGGGGAGATTTGGAAAAGTGTCCTGGAAGAATGGGACACTGAGGGAGAAAGATGTCTTTTATGGGATACCCACATTTGAGCTGTTAGGTAAGGAGTGTGCATTTTCTGTACCCTGTTAGCCGTGTACTTGGGAAATCCTCAGAGTACCTAACTTTTCTCTTACTCACTCATTAAAAGTATCTGAATCTGAGTTTCTCTCCTAGTGAACAATCAGACTCCTGGTGTCCAGGGCAAAAACTAGACCTCAGTAATATAGAAAGTTGTCTCTGGAACATCTAAGTTGGTTTTCTTAGGTCGACTCTCTCTTCCATCCAGTTGGTTTGCCTTTTGCAGATGGTAAGGCCCTTATGCAGACTCTGACCCTCTTCTTAGGAAAGGGATAGAACTATGCCAATGCTCAAAAAACTTGGACTTAGGTTCACAAATGTAATTATTGAAGTGAAAAATAGAGACTTTAATTAAGTGCCTGTGTGTGTTTGTAAAGAACGAATGATGTCATAATATCCTTTAAAAAGCTCAAATATAGGTTCCCAGATTTTCTACTTATACGTTCACCATTCACACTGAAATGTGAGAGCAAAGAAAAGAGAGAGATGAACTTAAATGCCATGAACTTAAATTTGTTCTAAGCTTTTGGAGAGAAGGTACAAATTGCTAAGGAGGAACTTTAAAGACAAACTGAAAAACACTCTATTTCATTGTAGCATGCTTCATTTCATGGGTTTTTAAACTTAACCACAGCGATATGTACTCATGGTGGCAGAGACGTTCCACAATTGTTTGCACAATTCCACTCAGGCAAACTGGGTCAGGCAAGGAGGCATGACTGAAATGACAAATCATCCGAGTTCTCTTTCAATTCTTCCTCCTCTCTAGCTAGTCGTCTCTAACCTATTATTTAAGGCCACCTCAAACCCTGCTTCTTTTGTACAAATTTTCTTCTTTGGGAACCCTCTGCTTTTTTCTAACCTGTTTGGTTTTACCGTTGGCACCTGTAGTTAGCACATTACGCAGTAGAAAATTTTATTCCAACTTTTTTCCATTGTACCATGTAACACATTTTTTTCCTTCAGATATGACATCACTTAAATTGAAAAGAAAAACCATGGGAGCAGGCATGTTGAAAAGAGCTCAAATAATACTAAATAGTTATAGTTAAAATGGTAAGTCTTTCTATTTTTTCCTCTCCAGGACCATTTCCTTCCCAGATGTAACTGCGTCAACTCAACTTTTTCACATGTGTGCCTTCACGCTTCTGTGCCTTTGGAGTCGTTTTTTTCTCTGCCTGGAATGTGTTCTCACATTCTCTGCCCATCTTTCAAGACCCTGAAAAGCGACATGCTCTGTAGACTCTTCCTTGGTGTGCTCAGTCAGTGTTTTTTTCTCTGTACTCATTTCATTCTGCCCTGTTTTGCAACAAGCTCTTTACATATCACCTTTACTATAGTATGATATTCTTTCCTTGAGGGAAGGAGCCTATTTTATTCATCTTTGTATCTCTTACAAAATCAAACCCAGCCACTCTTACTACATACTTAGGTCAATGAACTAAATGTATATGATATAGTATATCCATTATCTGTTTTATGAGGCTTTGTCACAGCCAGACTGGCAGCATCTTTGGGACAAGGCTTGAGACTTTTTGCTTTCCTACTAAAATAAAAATGAAGTTAGTTAAAGTATTACAATCACATCTTTCTGTATGTTTTGCTTTTTTAAAGAGTTCTTTAATTTACAAAAATTCATTTGAATATCACAATATCCTATATCAGTAGGCTGCATTGGTGTAAAGAAAAAAAAATAAATGATCTTTTACATGGTCTTAGAGTCAGTCAGACCTGAGTTTGACTTCCTTCTCAGCTATCTGTAAGTTATGGGATCTTGGGATAATTCTTTAATCTCTCTAAGCCTCAGTTTTCTCATATTAAGGCTAAAAATTAGTCTTACAGAATTGTTGGGAGGAAAGAGTGACATGTGAGTATAAAGACATGTGATACATATTTGACACTGAACATAAGTGAAGACACCTCTCCCCATCACACTGCCTAGGAAGTAGAGCCTTAGACGGGCTAAAAGATTGTCCAAGGCCACATGGCTGGCAAAGGATTGCAAACAGTAACAAAACCAGGAGTGGAATCAAAGCGTATGCACATACCTGTTCCCTTGTGCTTTAACTCTGGGCTGAGACTGCACATTCCTGCAGGAAGCTGGAAATTCCTCACCTTTGCTATCATCCTGCTACCATGCAAACTCCATAACCTAAGATACCACTGCAGCCTGCTGCTTCCTGGTGTGATGATGAATCTGAGGTTCTCAGAGGTAAAGAGACTCGTCCAAGGTCAAACAGCTATTTAGGAGCCATGTCTACCTTATTGCCCTAGCTCTTGCCTCGTGTGCCTGAGACACTGTGGTTGAATCTGGATGGACCCTGGGTGGAGGAGAGAGCTGCAGCTGCGGGAACAGCAGCACTAAGCCTAGCTCCAGAGCATCACACAGAAAGACAGCAACTTGGTATCTCTTGGCAAGCCAGCCTCAGAACACTATGATAAGAAGGAGGAGGAGGGTAATTAAGACGAGGAGAGTGAAGACTCAGAGGGCAATGAGGTCATCCAGGATATGGACGAGATGAATGATTACAGTGAGTAGCCTGATGATGGAGAGTCACTGAGGTGGACCTGGAAGACAACAGACAGGATCAGGACCAGTGGATAATCGAGGTAGACAGGGCAGGGTAGCCCCAGGGAGATTCCATGCCAGCCAACGTGCTCCACACCCCATGCAGAACCAGCTGCTGGTTGTTTAGGAAAAACAAAAATGAAACACAGCAAGAAAGACTTCTGCTCACCTGTTCTACTCATGAGGAAATGTCACACTCAAGCCATCTCCGATTAAGAAAATACAGATAATAAAGTTGTAGGTAATTTATTAAATTACAGAGATTTATCTGTTTCTCATGAGTGAATATCTAGTTAACATAAATTGGTTAAAATCATACATCCAGTAATTGAAATTGTTACCCATGAAGTGGAACTAGGGAGAAATAGATACTGACCTGTAATGCATTCCACTTCATCCCAACACATTCTTTCTGCCAACTGCACTCTCTCTTCTTCCCATACTAAGATTTGTACAACTTAAGTTGGAAAAAAGTAAGAAGTGTGTTTAGTGAAAAAAAATAAACCCTTACATGCATTCAACCACGATGCTCCAGTATAAGGAGCCTGGAAACCCTTTGGATGATTGGCTATTTATGATCTCATGGAAAGTGATCAGAAGTAAAAGAAATAAGAAATGTATATGGGCTTGGAGCTCCTGTGATGTCATAGAAATGTTTGCTGGAAGGATTTTAGGAGACAAAATTCAGAGCAGTTTCTGAAATTTCTATGCTTCAGATCAGAGCTTCTCAAATTTGTGAGGTGGATGTGAATTACCTGGGGATCTTGTGAAAATGCAGAATCTGATTCAGTAAGTCCTGGGAAGTCACTAGTTTTCCCTTCTCTTACAGGCTCCCATGTGTGCTGATGTTGCTGGTCCTCAGACAGTACTTTGAGCAATAGGGCTCTAGACCATGTTGACCATTTCTGGGTTGCTGAAACACTGAGATCCCCTAAAATAATTGCTAATATTTGCATTTTGAAAATAGTGGTTTTATCTGGATTAATGATGGTGTAGAACCAAAACATGAGTCAAAAGTAAACTCCAGGATGAGCTTCAGTCATAGTGAAATCAGCTTTAGAACTTGTCTTAATCCATGTGACGATAAGCCTACATTGTTTCTTATGTCTGTAAGTGCTGAATTATTCATACGAGTGCTTCAGAGCAGCCTTCTATAAATCAAATGGCGAGAATTGAATTGGGAATTGTAATGGTGAGAAATTTTGAGCTCCTAACCTGATTTACCTGGGCACTCTCTCAGTTATCTTTCTTTTGTTCTGACCTAATCATTCCTGGTGATTTAGCAGCACCTAAATATAGCCCCAGAGACTCTTTCATTGCAGTATGTGATTTTTAAGCTCTTTGATTTTAAAGCCTGGTCAGGTGGATGTTAGAGTCAAAATTGAAATCTCAAGGTGTCATGTCAGAGACTTTATAGAGAAGGTTTGCAGTTGGTTCATCCAAATGCTTTTACTTGGTTCACAAGGTTGGGCTAATATGACTCTCTCATAACAAGTTATTTGTGATAAAACACCTGATCCGACTCGTTTGACAGCAATATTTTATTATTCCTTTTAATGAAAATACAATATTCTCCCCACTTCCCCTCAGGACAACTTGGTTTATGTAAGGATTGAAATATTTTATATGGATGATAATCATTCACTTCTGTTGATTTTCTATTGATAAATAGATCCTGAATATTAGAGACTAAGAATTTGACCAAGAACCCTGATACACTGATTAGAGTAGTAAGAAACTGAGCACATTGCAAGTTACAAGCAAAGCTTTAAAAGTAAGTTGAAATAATTGTCAATATAATACAGGTGGTTTTTGGTGATATAACAAAAAGGTTGGCCTTTGATAATGCGTTGTCTTAACTGTCTCACAAGGTTGCTGTGAGGATCAAATAGGAAAGTGTCTTTGAAAGTGATCTATAAAGTCTAAATAGTATTTCTGCCTTAATTCTCTCCTTCTACCAATCTATTTTACATAAGACAACCACAGGAGTCTTCTTAAATCATCAGTTTGATGTCATCATTTCCCAGTCCAAATACCTCCAGATGCCCATTCCAACCTCCTTCTGATAAATTGGGTTTGGCTTCCCTTGGCATTTAAGAAACCTCATGCTACCTTTCTAGTCTTATCACCAGTTATTTTACTGTTCTAACCTCATATTCCAAGGCTGTTGGGTTATATCTGATCTCCTCTGAGTTCCTGGACCAAATTTTCCACTGTCTCCTGGATATCTCCATCTGGTTGTTCCATAGTGATCCTAATTCCAAAGTGTCCAAAACTAAGATCACAACCTTTCCTTATATATTTCCTATTATCTATTTAGTTGCTTAAGCCATAAAATGGGGAGTTTGGGGGGGTTTGTTTTGTTTTTGCTTTGTTTTTTTACCTACACCTCTCTCACAAGCTCACTGTCAATGAGCGATGGGAAGTTTTCCTTTACCTGCCCTTCTCTCATAGGCACACCCTCTGTGTTACCTATATCCATTAACTCTATCAGACATTTTTTTCAGGCCTAATATCCTGTGGTTCTTCTAGTGAACAAATATTTATGAATCACCCGCCATGTGTTGGCTACTGTATACGTTTAACTACAAATTTGATGGCTTAAAACAACACATTATTTTACACTTCCAGAAGTTAGAAGTCCAACATGGATCTTACCAGGTTAAAATCAAGGTGTAGGCAGAACTGTGTTCCTTCAGGAGGCTCTAGGGAGGACTCCACTTCCTTGTCTTTTTCAGCTTCTAGAGGCTGCCTGCATTCCTTGGCTTGTGTCACTTCCATCTTCAAAGCTACTGATGGTGTTGGTCCAACCTGTGCTTCTGTTGACACGTCTTCTCTGACTCTGACTCTCCTGCCTCTGGCTTTCATTTATAAGGACACTTGTGATTACATTGAGGTCACACCTGGATAATCTCTCCATTTCAAAATCCGTAGCTTAGTCATGTCTGCAAAGTTACTTTTGCCGTATTAGGTAACACGTGAACAGGTTCTGGGGATTAGGACATGGATGTCTTTGGTGGGGGCAGAGGTGGGTAGGTGAACATTATTCCATCCACCACAGCTATCTTCCTAAGCAGTGTGAACAAAAAAGTCAACATCATGATGTAGTTCCTGCCCTCAAGGAGATGAAAGACAAAGCAGTTAGATGAGTGGGCAGCTACAATATTCTGTAATTACTGCTGTGGAATTATAATAAAAACTCTAGAATTTCTTTGGGAATCAGGAAAGACTTTGGAATGAAGTGATATCTAAGACATGACTAAAATTCGATTTGAGGTTTTTGTTACATCTTAGGAGGGAGAATAATGGCACCAAAATAAGTTTGGTATAGCAATTTAGACTCTAATAACATCAATCTGATTCTCTCACTTTTACAGTGGTCATCAGACTGGCTTAACATAGATATTAGTTCTGCTGCAAATATACAAATATGGGTACTGTATGTACATACTACTATGTTTATACACATAATCTTCATGTATATGCAACATGCCATTTAACAGCTAATATAAGCTATAGAACCAATACATAAATGCAAGGCACTTTTCTATGGGCAAAGGGGAATAGCAAATCAGGCACAAATTCTGCTGTCCGGGAACTCACAATTCAGAAGGGATACAAGACATGGGCATACATCTTTACAAAAATATGAGGGAGAAAGAGATGACTGTCATAAGAGAGATACATATATAATATTGTGTGTATACAGGGCTGGAAGGGAGTACTTTCAAGTTAGAGGAAGCAGGGAAGACTTTGCAAATAATGTCTGATTTGAGCTGGAGTATTGAAGGAAGGGTGGTTGGGCTTTGGTTACATTGGTGATGAGAGAAAACGTTAAAAAGTCATGTGCTCCACATTGCTCTTAAGTAGAGGAGAGGAACGTTCCTGCCAGATATCTTTGAGTCTTTGAAACATCAGTTGAACAGATGTGAATTCTAATTACAATTTCACCTGTACCAAACAGAATTATTCACACATTTCTATTGCTCCCACCAAATCTTCAGAAGGATTTCTGCTGCAGTCTGGTAAGGAAAATGTATAGAAATAACTCACATACTTCCTTGTTAGAAAAGGAAAGATTAAGAAATTCCCAAGGGGGAAAAGTACTATTACTGAACGTTTTCTAGAGGAAACACAGAAAATTCGGAAAATTGTTTTACAATAAATCATTTAGTACATATTAAGCACTGGCACTCTGCAAAACACTGTGATAGATGATATGGGGAATACAAATATTTTAAGACATAGTCTCTATTTTTAATCCATCTATTTTGGGAGAAAAAACAAGAGATTGAGTACATGATAAAGCCATGTATGGTTCACGTTACATGGCTAGGAGATAAATCGGATCAATTCTAGCGGGTCTGATTTGGGAATGCTCATGAAAGAGAGAACACCTGAGTCTGACCTGGAAGAATAAGCAGGGTTACAATAGACGAAGGCATGGTCAGAGGGCTGGAGGGAGGGTAAATTTGTAGGGATGAAATTCAGGCAAATAGAGCTGCAGGTAAAAAATCACAGAGGTAGAATAGTCAAGTCATTTTCAGGGACTTCCATGTCATTTTCTTTCCCCAAATCTGAACTGAGCAGTAATCGTGGGGAGTGAAACTGCAAAGAAGATGGTCCCTGACTGATGAATTTATAGCCTTGAGGAAGGTACAGAGAAAGACAATCAAGTAAAGTGTGATTTATATTGTGGCAGAGACAAAACAGAGAGCCCAGTTTTTGCCTAGTTTAGAAGTCACCAAGACTAGAGAGAGCTACCCAGAGGATGTGGTCCACCTGAGCTGAGTCCTGAGGGATGACTTTGAGTTGGCCAAGCAAAGAGAAGGAAGATGGAGATGTCTGTGCAAAGACCCAGAGCAGAGAGACCAGGAGCACAATGCATTTGAAGAACTTCAGAAAATTTCTTTGTGGTTGAAGTCTAGGCTTTTGGGAGAAGACGATGAAGAAGCTTATTGATGGTAAGCAGCAGCTGGATGATACAGGATTTTAGAGACAATGTAGAAGGCTGTTTTAACTTCCAGATTAGAGTGATTGAGAGTCAAAACTATAAAATGTCACTGGGGATTAATAAAGATGTTACAGATGAGATAGATATGAGATACATGAAAGGAGATTCCTTAGAAACCTGTCTAACTGGGAGGGCACTAAAAGTGGGCTCTACGAATGCATTGCTATAGAGAACAATAAGGAAAACCTACTCAGGAGTAAAGTCGAGGTGAGAAAGACTAAGTAGTGCATCTGAGGAGAAAGGGCAAAATAAGTTACAAATAGGAAAAGAAAGGTTGGGGGCCATGGAGGGCAGGAGAAATGAGGGAGAAACTCAGGATTTGCAATGAGATGTTCATTTGCATAGAGGTGAGTATAGACAAAACTATGTAGAAGGAAAAAAAAAACCCACCAAAATAAAAAGGTAGGTAGAAGGTAGCCTTTGCAATGGAGTCACCTTAGCTGGGTAAATGCAACTTGACGGATCTTTTTATCTAATGTACAGAAGAGTGGTTTGACAATTTGACCAAGATATTTAAGGCTGAATCCTCACAAGAAAAAAGCAATCTCATGAGTCTTAATTCACCTCTCCACTTTACTGTTTTTTTGGTCCACATAGCAAAGAAAGGACAAAATATTTTCTGATAGATTAGCATAGTTACCTCCATGTCAAATGTATATAGAGCTATAGTATTATGTTTCTTGGTTTTAGGTAAAAAGAACTTTCTGATTTAGGACAGGGAAAGAAAATGTAATTTCACATAGAATTTGAACTGTGGAAAATTCAAGGGGAAATTGATGAGATTGAATCCTATCAAAGAATACTGTCTTGATGACTACTTCCTTCCTCTTAAGAATGATGATTTGTCAGCTTCAGCTCTAATTTTGGGGGGGCCTCAATCTTTTCCCATAGTTTTAGAGCCCTTGAAACAGACATATGTGCTTACTCTTCAAAGAACCTTTTGGTTGCCAGGGGGGATAAATACTTAAACTTTTCTCTCTTTAACACATCTTTTCACATCTGCTGGGCATCCCAGTTCTTTACCCTTTCCCTTCCTTACCTAACTCCCCAAAAATGTTTTATTATAAACTCTGCACATGTTGCTAAGCTCTTTTATTTTGTCTCCCAAAACACTGTGTAGACTTTGTGTAGAACAGCAACCTGATGTAGACATAAGATATATGAATATTAAGTGTACTTAAATCATCAACTAAAGGGTTCCTTCTATATACAGTCTTGCTCACACTGTACCCAGTTAACCTTTTATCACTTTTTAAAACATACACAGCTTCATGGCATGAGCTCATTCATCTTTGCTAAAAGGCTTCATGGAAATCTGAACAAAAGTAGTTTCCATTAGATATTCTCCAACTCTAATGTGGATCCTTTCTTTTATCACTTCCTTTTAGTTTTTACTTTTTTTTTTTTTTTTAAATAGCTAATAGCTGTTCTTAAGCTCTTTGGGACTTAAAGTAAAAAAGCATAGTTATAAGTCATATAGCATTAGCAAAGTGTGGTCCCCAAGAATCAACCTCAAAAAAGATGGCCAGAAAATTAGAGTTGCAACAGACATCTTGGGCAATGGATAAAGAAATTAAGCAAGCAATTAAATAAGATCTTTCTCAGTAGCAGGGGAAAAAGTGATTAGAGGACTGTCTATTGCTGTACAATTTGGGAAGAAACTCAAGACCATCATGTAAGGTATCTTAAAGATGTCAAGACAACCACTCTTGTCTTTAAGATACCCTACTTGGGAGACATCCCATGCAATCTTGTGGCAACATTTATTAAGCATTTGGTTTAGGTCTGTAAATCCAGGTGCAGGTGAAGATATACTTTTGTTGTTGCTCTTTCCTGACTCCAACCTAGATCAAACTACTAACACACCACAATACTTTTCTTACTACTGATTTTCTTCTGATTATAGGGCCAGCAAATTTGTTATTTTTAAGCTAGTTTGATAGTGAGTAGCAGTTAGAAAATATGGTCTGTAGATGTAAATATACTTAATAACCCAAAGCCCTATGATGGCACCCATGTGCAGACTGGGATCATAAGCCAGAGGACCTTCCCTTCACTGGCTAGAGAGTTTTAAACTCCTTGGGAATTTCCCATCTGGTTGTAAGATGTCACATACTAAGGAAACAGGTAGGTTTCGGTCATAGGCATGGAAGGAGACAGAGGTAGTAATGACCTACATGTGGTTTAGCTAACATCTTGCTCTTCTATAGTCTTGTAGATTTCAGTAGCTAAAACTAAAAAGTTCTCAGTTTCACAATACAATAACATTCATTTTACTCAGGTCTGAAATGAATGAAAATCTTGACTTAGCTGGGGAAAAAACCCCCCAAAACCTAAATTCCTCCTTACCTGTCACATCAATATAAATTTCAGATGGATCAAAAAATTGAACTATAAAGAATGAGACTGTCAATACAGAAGATAATATGAGCAAATTAAAAAAAATATATTGGAATGCGAAATGTATTTCTAAGCAAGACACAACATCCAGAAAACATAAAGGAAACACAATACACTTAAATAACAAAACACAAACATTTCTGCCCAGCACAAAATAACATAAAATTCAAAGGAAAATTGAGCAAAATTATTTACAACACACATGACAAAAAGTACTGATTTTATTTATCTATAGAGAGCTCTCATAATTCCATATGAAGAAATTAATAAAGAAATAGAAAAAATATACAGAGTAAAGAAAGACTTTTAATATAAAAAGAAATACAATGGCTTATAAGCATAAGAAAAGATGCTTTACCTCAATTTAAAAATGCAAATTAATACAATAATGACATTCCACTTATAGTAAAATGGAAAAGATAAAAAAGTGATAATTACATTTTTGGCCATAGTGGAGGGAAATGGGTACTTTAATACACTGTTGGTGGGAGTGTAAATTTGTATAACATCTTTGAAAATCAATCAGGAAATAGTCAAAAAAGAGAAAATATCCTTTGATCCAACCTTTCTACTTGTAAGAATAATCCCTTAAGTGTACTTCCATTCATGTGCACAAATATATGTTCAAGGATTACATTCCATTTCTTATAGCACTTTTTGTTTTTCTCCGTATCAACAATGATCATTTTATTTGTTGCTTAGTTTTCTACATCCTTCTCAAATTCAGCAAAAAATTATAAAATCCATACAAATGACATTCTTTTTATATGATGAAACATATCAGATACTCCATCAGTTTCAATTTTATTCTACAGACCTCTCTATTGGGGTCCCCAGCATCACACTCTGAGCGGGACTGGTTGTTCTCTGGCCTCCTGAGCAGTCGTCCTGGCTGTTCCCTCCCTCTGTCTCCTGGATCCATGTCTTCTTGGACTGATACATTGGACTAATATTTTGTTTATATATAAAATTCTAAGTAGATCATAATTTCCCCTAAAAAATGCGAAGGCATTTGTTTCCAGAGCTGATGTTGAGAACCACTTCTCTTTCTCTCTGGAAGCTGTAGAAACTTTTCTTCTGATGCCCTGACATTTCATGACTGCCTTGATGGGGTGCTCTTTCCATCCATTGTACTAGACAGTTGGTAGACCCTTTCATTTAATAAACTCATGTCCTTTAAGGCTGAAACATTTTCATGTATTACCTCTTTTATTACAATTCTTTTTATTTTATTGTAAATTATGATACAGGTACAGAAAAACCTCATGAAATGTTTATTTAATAATACATCATTGTAAGAAAAATACTCTGGAAAAAACCACCCAGATTAAGAAATAAAACTTTGCAGACCACCTCAAAAGTCCTCCACATGCCCTGTCCTGATCACAACTTCTTTCCTCTCCTTTAAATTAACACCATCTTGGGTGCTTGTTACCCATCTTGCTTTTCTTTATAATTTTATCACCCAGGGATACTTCCCTAAGCAGTTTTTTTGTTTGTTTGTTTTTGTAAATTTCTTTTAATCTACAGAATATCTCACCATATTTTTTTCTTGAAATTTATTCATTGAAGACGCCAGGAAATTTAATTGATAAAATATCCTATAGTATGAATTTTGTTGTTTTTATTCCCATGGTGTATTTTAAGCTGCTTCTTTGTCCTATGTATTTCTTAGTAGTTGGACATAGAGACTTCATCAGATATAGGTTCACTTTTGGGTGCAAGACCTCTTCAGAATTGGTGCTATGAATTTCCATCCAGAGGCACATCATGACTGGTTGCTTCTATTTTTATAATGATACCAATGCTCAATAGTTAGCTCCATTAATTTATTGGAAGTGAGAAAATCTGAAATTCTAATACAATGATCCTTCTTTTATTAGCTGAAATAATTCTATAATGAGTAAATTCCTTTCATCTATGATTTGGCTACCTAATTACATAGTTTATAGAAGAATGATAGGACAAATTCTTTAATGCTTCCTTTTATTTATCGTTTTCAAAACAATAAGTTGAATTCCAGTTATCCTCCATAAGTGACAGAAGAGGTTTTTTTTTTTAGCTGTTACTGACTTGTGGATTTCAATTTGATTTGTTTCAATCAATTGAAATGATCCTTATTGATACTCAAATCGTCCCATCTTTAGATAGTGAGATCTTCAAGGAGGCTCCTGAGTCCTTCTGATATATTTATAGAAGTCTTTGACAAGATGTTCCAGATTCATCTCGGACAGTTTTTTCCCCAGGTGTCTCTCTCTGTTTCTCCCTCTCTCCTTCTTTGTCTCTCTCCCTGTGATTTGCTTTTAAAGTAGTGACTGTTATTTCAAGACCACAATGTGAGCTCTGGAGATTCTCATTGCTACTGGCTTGGTCATTATTTGCTTAACTTTTTTTTAGTTTTTATTCTGACACTTCTACTTTAAAATCCAAACCACAGGGCTTTTACTTAACCTATTCTATCTTGCATCAGAATATCCTTTCTTCTACATTAAGATTGCTGGTTCTTTACAGATGAAACTGTTTGCAGGGCAAAATTGAGACACAGATGTAGAGAACAAAAGTATGGACACCAAGGGGGGGAAAGCAGCCGGGGGTGGTGGTGGTGTGATGAATTGGGTGATTGGGATTGACATGTATACACTAATATGTATAAAATGGATAACTAATAAGAACCTGCTGTATAAAAAAATAAAATAAAATAAAATTCAAAAATTCCATAAAAAACTATTGCTGGTTCTCAAAACAGTGGGGATGATAGAATTAGCATATCACAATATTCCTCACTTGCTGTATCCCTCATAACAGGTAACAGTTTCAGTGTAGCAGTAGCACTATTACCAACACCAATATGATTACTGAAAGTAATGAAAATTTTTGCATATGATTTTCCTATTCTCACATTTTTTATAAATGTATTATGTCTACATTGTCAAAGTATATAGCCATTGTCTAATGTACTCTCTACCTTATAACCCTCATTTAGTCATAGTTCTTTGAGTGAATATATATTTAGTGTTCATCATAAGTCCTTACATCAGTGTCATCTTTCTGTTTGTCTGAGGTCACTTTCTGCTAAATTTCTCAAGAAGTGTTCATGGAAACAATATTCCCTAAGCTCTTGAATGTCATTAATGATTTGTCTACGGCCTTCATACTTGTATCTTAAGTAAAGTTAGTTTATGGCTCAATATAAAAATCATTGGCTCGCATTCTCTTTCCTTGAGCATCTTGCATATGCTACTCGATTTTCTTCTGGCATAAAGCGTTGCTTTTGAAAACTCTGATGATAACATAATTATATTATGAGACTATCCATCATAAGAGACTTGATCTTTTTACCTGGCTGTGAATGCCCAAAGAATTTTTTTCTTTGATATTCAATAATCTTAATAGAATATGTCTTAATGTTAGTCATTTTTTATCAGTTTTCTCAGATACTCAGTACATCCTTTCAAAATGTAATTTCAAATCTTTTTCTATTACATTGAGAAATTTTTCTGTAATTATATTTTATTGTATTTATTTTGTTCTCTGTTTTGGTTTTCTTTTTGGAAGATTCCATGTACACATATGTTGAGTCTTCTTGTTTGCCTCCTTATTTGTCATTTATACTTGAATCCTTCTTCTTCTTTCTTTTCTTTTTTATTTTTGGACCTTTTCTCCTTTTTACCTCTATTTGTCTTGAGGCATTTTTTAAGTTTCTTAAAGCATTCTTTGCTCTTGTGTTTCTTTCAATTTAATCTTCACGTTTGAAATCATTGTTTCTTTTATTTACAATTATTTCTTGAGTTCTAATTAAGGCACTTTTTAACCTCTCTAATTCTGATTTATGTTATTATTTATAGTTTGTATTATTTCCTTAATATCATTTAATTTATCTAATTTTTATCATCCAGAAGCTTTATAGAAATCCCAATCTGTAATCTCTTCTTCTATTCTTCTTGTTCTGATGGATTTATGTATTTTTCATCTCTCATATTTTTGTGAGGATTAGGGAGAGGGAAGAAACAAAGACATGTTTTCAATCCACAATATTTCATCAGCCCCATTTTTCTTGTGGGTTATTTTCCTATTATTTACAGGAGATTTCTATTCAACTCATTAATTAATCTTTCATTGCTTACATATGTTGTAAATATTTACTTTCAGTGTGTGCTTGTCATCATTAAAAAAATCTTGTCTGAGGTATTGAGATTTTAATTTCAATTCTTATCCTTTCATTTATAGTTTATACTATTTTATTTCTTGTTTAATAAATTCTTCCCTACTTCAAGATGTGACAATATTTTCTTATGTGTTCTTCTAAAACATTTAAAGTTTGCTTTTCATATTTTTATCTTTAATTTATGTGGGATTAATTTTTGTGTGTAGTAAGACATAGAGATAATTTTCTGTCATGTAGGTAGCTACTTTTAGCTGAAGAATTTTTCCTTTCCCCTTGATTTGTAATGTTACTCTGGCATACACCAAATTCCTCCTTTTTCATTGGTCTATTTATGAGTTCACTGTTTTTCTCCATCTGTCTCTCTTAATTGATACTACACTGTTTTAATTACCACAGCTTATTAGTAACTCTTGAAATATGGTAGGTGAAGTTGTTGCTCCTTATTCTTTTGCTTCGAAATGATCTTGGTCATTCTTGACATTTACCCATCTAAGGTCTGGAAAGAAACAAATATACTCTGCTGCAATTTTGATTAGAGTAGTTTGGATTCATGGATAAATTTGAAACTTATTTTTATTTACTTCAGTTATCTCATAAAGCAGACCTACTGTGCTCCCATGGAGCATTTCCAGATAAGTTAAAAAAGAATATATACATATTCTCCACGTCCAGACATAGGCAATGCACATTTGCACCTGTTCATGTATGAATGGAATATTCATAGAAATATATATAAAAACTAGTAACTGTCAATGTTTCTGGGGAAGGAATTGAGATCTGAAGTGAGACAGATGTTTACTTTTCACTGTAAAATATGTTATACTATTTCAATTTTTCTACTTTGTTCATGAGGTAGTTTTCTATTAAATGATCCCATTTGAAGAGTACAGTTGTCTTGCCTAAGCCAGCATCTTAATTATGACAGATGATTAGTGTAAGAATTGGGGAAAATATTGAAGTGGCAAAACCACAGTCTTTTTTTGTGATATCTTCTACCATTTACCACAAAGCTCTAGCCACTCAGAAATCTTTAAATAGAAGTTCTAGGGTAATTACCCCAATTTTCTTACTAAAGATGACTATGATGTCATTCAAATATTTTAAATAGCAGAAAATCAATTCTTCAAATTTATCTGATAATGTCTCAGGCTATGTGTGTAAACAAGATGAAGAATTAATCATTTGGTTGCTAGTAATGGGTGAAAAAGGCTATAGTTTATTCACTTTTCTATCACAAATAGCTCAGTGACTTGTATGTAAATGATCTTTAATAAGTATCTTTTAAAGAATGAATTAATGAATAAGTGCATAGAAAATGATTGATAGGTACTGTGAGGGTGGTGTGTGGTGGTTTGTTGTGGGTTGTAAATACAGAACCTAGAATTTAGCAAGTGCTCAGCAAATATATCTATTGCTGTTCTCAGTACTATACATACTCCTATTCCTATTACTCCAGAGCTTTGTCCTCAACTTAACTCTGGACAGTATTTTTTGTTAATGATCTGGGTAAAGATAGAAGGATGTTCATCATTTTAATGGATTTCACTCCTCTTGAATGGAAAGAACTTCATAGGCTAGAACAATGTGCTGAATCTAATGAAGTGTCATTTAATAGTGTTCAGTATCCTAAAGATGAGGTAAAACTCAAATTATCAAGGACAGGGTGAAGGTAGAATTTCCTTAATGGCTGTATGTGTAAGATTTTAAAGAGTCTTAGTAAGGAGTATGTCTCAGCCTGAATTACTAGTGTGCTATGGCCACTAAAGAAGGTGATACTATCATAGATTTTATTTTAAAAAATATTTTCTACAATGAGGACACTTATAGTGGTGTTCTGTGAAGTAAAGATCAACCTATACTTGAAACATTTGTTATGTTCAACTCTTGACATCATACTTCCTGAGAAACTTAGTTTGGTAGGATATTCAAAAAAGTGTTCAGAATGGTGTATTGAAAATAGAAATTCTTCCTTTGAGAAGAGAATGACTCATGGAAGATATAATAGCTGTCTTAAAATATTTAAAAGGAAGTCAGATGATGGAGACTTTATGACTTTTAGGGGAAAAAAAAGAACAATAGATCAGTATAAGGAAGAAAGTCCAAATGGTCCCAAACGTAGCCAGTTGCTTTAGAATTCCTGATTCATGGTATTGTGCAATGATAGGGTTCACAACCACATGTTAGGATTGTAGTAGAGGATTAAGGAATTAGTTACGTGGTTGGATCAGATGAGCTTTAAGCTGAGTATTTCGTATTCCATGATCTACTTTGGCCTAATATAGGGTGACTTCAGATATGGCCATATTTATTATTAGGAAGCATTATTATACACCTGCCTCTGTTGATGGACTTGCTCAATAGAATTCATATAATATTGTGGGAACTGAACAAATGTTGTTTTATCTTTACTATTTTTAGACCTATCAAATAGATAAAACAAGATGTTGCATAATGATGTGATATAGTTGGTAGCACAAAAGGTGATCTGAGTAGTTTAAGTGTTTAAAACTATTCCTAGTGTGGCAATAATTGTTATTGGGTAAATCACAGAGTTGGTTCATGTGTCTAACACTCAGTACGTTGTCTGGCACACGTTGGGCACCACTTGTTGAGTGAATGGATGGCTAATTCCTCTCATTGCTTGATTGGTGATCACTAGCTTCCAACCTGCCCGAAGCACCATTTATTTAATTCACCTTAAGACTTTCCCTACAAATTCTACATCCTTGAAGAAGGAGGCACACATAATAATGGGAGAAGGCATGGGAATGGAAGCTGCAGGAACTGGTGGGGAGATCTCTGGCAGTGCAGAGGAAGTCAGCTCTGAGAGTGAGGCTGAGGGTTCTCAGGAGAGAAATAGAAATGTTTAAGGGGAGATTCAAGGCAACTCTCCAGGATGGGGGCAGTACAGAAAGTACTTCAAATTATGGCACTCCACTAGAAAAACTTGCTTTCATATGAACATTTATAGAATATATTTGGGACATCTCTTCTGAACTCAAAAATAACATTCTGTAACCTGGAAGGAAATGTAAAAATGTAATGAAAAAGTGTAATCATATAAAACAACATGAAATCCTACTAAACATCAAAATCCTTTTGTGGAAAGTGAAACTCTTAGAATGTGTTTTTGAACTGTTTGTTTATTTGGTACTGATGGCTATATGTGGTCACAGAGACCAGCAAGGCCATGACAGTTCTATTTAGCAGTTTGAAAATATTGGTCTTTAGACCATGCATGGGGAAATTCTATGATGTCCTAATTGTTTACTGTACTCTTATCTTGGATGATAGTCAGATGAGAGATGTCCACACTTCACTTAGTCTTCCCTACAGAGATCATTATTGATTAGATTGTACAAGACGAGAAGTACATATCTCTAGATTTTATTTTTGTTTCTAGTGACACAATTTGACAAAGACTTGTATCAACGATTAAATTTTGTGCCTCTTCCTAAACATTATGAATCTTCTTCTCTAAGGACAATAGATTATGGTTTAAAGGGATTTATTTAAATCCCTTTGTGCTCTTTTTGAGTAACTGTCATATATCTCTGCTTAGAAAAAAAAAACTAT
The DNA here is from genome assembly GCF_963455315.2 of Globicephala melas. NCBI lineage: Eukaryota > Metazoa > Chordata > Mammalia > Artiodactyla > Delphinidae > Globicephala > Globicephala melas. The sequence goes on from NC_083317.1 coordinate 92,113,195, forward strand.
TTGGAGGCAAGAAGTCATTAATTAAAAATTGAGAAGTTTTTCTTCCTTTCTTTCTCCCTCTTTCCTCAGTCCTTCCCTTTTTCATTTTTCTCTTCCTCCTCCCACTTTCCTCTCTCTTTTCTGACAAGCTGTGTAACAACTGTATCCAAGTTCCCAAACTTTTTACCCTCCAAATTCTTTCCCTGCCTTCACCAAGAGGTGAACAGACCATAAAATACTGTTTCCATGAAATCAGAACTGTCAGCACATGTGTGGGCAAGAGAAAGGAGTTGCAAGGGAACATTTATCTTGGAAATGTTTTTGTGTGTGTGTGTGTGTCAAACAGAGATGAAATTATTTCTGAGTTTAAAAATGGTCAACACAACTTGGAAAACATGGCAATATTTATTCATGATAATAAACCTGTTTTTAATGAAATCCATGGATGTCCAAACACAAACTGAATCATGACAACCCAATGGCCTTTTGTTACAAAAAACATGACATATGTCCCATTAATTTGCTAAATGATACGAGTGCAGAGAAGGATGAATCAAAAACACTAAAATCCTTTTAAACACACCATCTAATATAGATATCAATTCTGGAAACGGCATTCAAAAATAGTTCCTCTGCTTTAATTTCATCTGCTGATTTTTTGTTACTGTACTTTTACAAATTTCTTTAAAGCTCTAATTGTCATCATTCATTTCAACACAAAACTGCTAGCACTTTGGCTTGACTTTTCATAGAGGACTAAATTCTATCACACTAGTACATATGTAGGGAGGTATACAATGTCATTTGGAAATATATGAGTCTGAAAGGGCCATCATAAATATCCTACAAACTATATAGTTCATAGGCTATATATACCACATGGTATATATGATGGTTGACTAGATAAAATTATATACCTGTCTGATTTGATTGTCCCTAACAACTTCAGACTTCTTTTACATTAAAATTACTTATTTGGCAGAAAAAGTTTAAGTTTGCTAGAGATTTAAGTTTCCACACGTACAATTAAATCAAATTCCTAAATAACTGTTGCTTTTCAAAAATTCATCTTGCTCTTTTCCAGAAGTCATTTGGACCCATTTGATAACATACAAAAATCAAAGTAAATGCAAGAAAAGACCTTTCTAAATAAAATTTTCTTATTGTTAACTTATAACATGGTCACCCTATTATAACTTTTAAATTGAATTATTAGGATCTGCAGATTTAAAAAAGACAATAATGTTCATAAATAAAATCCTAGAAAGAAAGGCACTTATGCCCTGCACATGGTTATTCCAGTCTGTAGATGCTACAACCCTTTTCAAATGAAACTGGTTTCTGGCCTGCATACAAATACAGCAAAGTGCCAGAATAAAATAATATCAGAATGCTTATGGAAAATAATCAAGTTTGTTACCAAATGTTTCACATCAGTAGGAAATTTCTTTAGAGACTTCTGATGGAAATTTGAAGTGTATGCTGTTATATCAAGTGCAGGAGAGGTATAAGGCTGTTGGAGAAATTTCCTTAGTTTGTTGACTCAAAAGCCAAAACAATTGTTGTAACAAAAAGCTTGACAAGATAATTAAATGAATGATAACAAAATCTCGTCAGGGAAGTGCCCATTAATTGAATTTATTTGGGAGCATGTTTCACATGTATAACCAAATTATCTAATTTTCACTCATATTAAAAAGTGATAGTCTATAACAACTAATTACTAGAAATGAAGGGAAAGGCCAGTACTTTGAGCCAATAACACAGAAGAAAACAAATATCAAAGGACTGCCACCATATTCGACAGCTTCCTAAGAATTCCATTCATCATTTTGCCCTATGAAAATATTTCTGTGAAACTCGCCAAAGAAAAGAATCCCAGTAATTTCTATGTAGTAGTGTCTTTAAAGCTGGAACACAAAACCACATTCTCTGAATCCTTTCATTACATTAACATGTGTCAGTATAAGTGTGCCAACAGGTGAAATAACTGAGAATAATATGTTATAGATAAAACAATTGAGTTCTGGTATTTCTTTTCTGTAAGAAGATTAGTGCCATCCTTGTTTTCTTCTTTAGTATTACGTATGGTTGATTGTTTTTTAAAAAAATTTGTTGCTGTTTTTATGTTATACAGATAAAAAAATTGAATTAAAGAATTATTATGGTCAACTTTTAAATTTGAAATGAAGAATGAAATAATCTATACTTTACTCAGATTTTCTACTTTGAGCTATTAGCATGATCTCTCCAGATTCAAATTGGGTATTTTTAATGCTTTAGCAAATGACTTTCCAGTTTCCTAAAGTTAATAATGAAACTCATGATATATCTGTAGCAGTCAACTAGATTTTGTTCACAGTCAACATATTCAATAAAAATTTAAAACTATGAGATCTGTCACTCTTATATTGCTAATGCCATCCTCTAAAACAACATTAATCTGTTGGAAAACATTTGGCAAGAATTTTGTATACTAGCAAGACAATGAAATAAAGTCAATTTTGGCTTAATGTTTGTATAAACTGTAAGCAGCCTTGACTATTTGCAGTTTCATCAGAGGCAGGAAAATCTGAAGTAATAAGTGATGACAGGACTATTCTTTCAATTTTGCAACTCTTTTTCTAAAGAAAATTATCATCTAAATAAATATACTTTAAACATATTGGGTAAAATTTCATAACAATATTCAAAATATTTCTTGCATTTAAAATTTATGTTTCAGCTTTAAAAACAGTTCTTAATGTTCTTTTTATTGTGGGACATCATTTTACATTCAGAAAACTAGCTGTTGTAATTATAAATCTAGCAACTAACACTCATTCACAATGACTTCATCACGACCTGAAACAGTAATAAAACCTAGAGCTGCTTTATCTTCCACAAAGTTGATGCTACATTAATTTTAAAAAAAAGAATAGGGCTATGCTTTGTTTTCCTAAATCATTTCCCTAAATTAGTATAAAATAGATGTCTGTTATGGTATAGCTATGTAGATCAAGTAATAGATAAGTTTAGAGCAACAGATAGGTAGATAGATATAAATATGGCCATCATTAAAATATAATAGAATGGTTTTGCTAAGTGAAGTAATGCATGTGAAAGATTTCATTTATATCTTATTTTGTTGTCATTTCTATTTCTGTTTTTATCTTTTGTTTAATCAATACAGTAAAAGACAGTTTCTGATTAAACAATATTTCAGATGTTAAAACAATTCTTTTTATTTGTTTACATTGGCAGTTCACAGTCTAAAAGCATAACCAATCAGGCAAAAACTGCACGTAGACTGCTCTGGATTTTGAAGACTTTTTGCTTCTAACAGATTTTTATTTGAAGTTACGGAGCAATATCTACATTTTACTGATAGTTAATAATTGGGAGGGGGAATTATAAGTAAACAAATTCCTTGAAAGAAAAGATTTTTATCTTTAGTGTTAGCTTAATGTCTTGCTCAGCACTTTAAAATTTTCTTAGAAGGATAACTTTCTAACCACTACTTTATGATAATTTAATCACCCTTATATTGTGAACCTAGCTATCCTATTTCATGAATATTGCACATTTATTTCCAATAGACCTGTTCCTTGATGATCAGAATTGGAACCTGTGTTTCTAACTGAAAACAATTGGCACATTTTATTTCCACACCACTTTCACATAAGAGGTATTTAAAAATACAAAGCTAGTATTTTTTTCATGAGTTCCTGGGCTTAAAAATTCAAAATATTAAAGTTTCATCAGTTTCATCTTAGATGAGACTTGCCTTTAAATACATGGTGTGTTTTCTGTAGAAGTTACCTATATGTCTTCAAAAACCTGACTTGTCTAGAAAAATGACTCTCTGAGACAGTCATGTTTCTTTTTCTGTTGTTCTTGTTTTTTTAAAAAAAGACAAAACAGCAATAAACATTTTAGCTCTTTAATGAGCAAAGATCATGTCTCTTAGCATTGGACTAATAGTCATTATTATCTTTATTTCACGCAATGACCAGTGACATGGCCAAGATGTACAAAGTTGTTTCCATCAAGTAGTATACAATTTTTTTTTGTATAATAAGCTTTCATTCTTGAAAAAGAGTAACTGAAAAGAAAGGTTTCTGTTACTGCAGTTAGTTTGTCAGAGAAAGTTCTTTGCATTATCTTACAAACTATCAAAATTGCTAGTCATCTGAAAAAATGTAAAAAAAAATCACATAACTTTAGTCTAATAGAAATATAGTACAGGTAAGAGAGAAAGTATTTATCAGGATGTGCTCTTTAAGTCCATCTCAATTTTTTTTAATACAAATGTACATCTGATTACATATACAAACATTTGGAAAGGTCTGTGATATACTGTTACTGGTAAACAACAGGGGGATGAAGAGTTTCCTGTGGTCTTAGAATATTCATGTAAAATCACACGCATGTGTAAGACTAAAATCCTCCAGGTGTTGACTCTCCTTTTAGGTTTTGCATCTACGTTGCACTCTACTGAGATTGCGTGAATAAATTCCAGTGAATGAACCTCAGCGAGAAAGATAAGTGACGTGAGAAGGGACATAACTTTATATTGAGTTATTATTAGTAAACATTTTGTCATGCAACATGAGTAAATCAATGAACTGAGAACTGTAATCAGAGTGGTAATTTGGGGCATCCTTGTATCATAAAAGACTAGTAAGTAACTCTTTGGACACACTTCACCTTACCAAAAGGAACAAAATACAGAGTAACAAAAACCACAGCAAAGTATAGATCCTGTAACACATGTCCAATTAGGGTTATATTTCCATGAAGTACTTAGATGGGAATGAAAAGAATATTAAAAATATAGGAATTTTTTTTTCTGGGATTCATATCAGCGAGTATTCACCACTATACCTATAGTTTCTTCAAATACCTTTCATAACTAATTCCATCTATTATCAAAACTACTGTGAATTATTTTATTGTAATTACTTTTGCCCCTTAAAATCTTCTTTAGGTTCTGCCAATTGATGGAGGAAGCTTCTATTAAAAACTCCAATGGGATGAGAAGAATTTTAATTACAGCTTAATCAGCAGCACAGCCACCAAGCATATAAATTATCATGCACATCGTGCTAAAAATATCCAGTTTCCTTTATCCCCACAACTTTATACTGACAGCACTTATGTGATAATGTTGTACCTGCCAGTCTTTAAACTTCGTTGTTTTACTGGCAAATTTCAGCATGAGCCTCCGCTAAGGCCATTAACAGCATTGGTGCTTTGTGTACTTATCCAAATATGTAAATATGGTCTACACAATAAAACAGCTCCAAATAAAAACTGGTGAAAATTAGCTGACATTCCATTGGTGTGTCCCTTGTGCATATTCATGGTTGTTTTTTAAATTTTTTATATTTTATATTTCAGACATAGTTCTTTCCTGTTTGGTGTTCCACATGCCTAATTCCATCATGTAACATAAATCTTCAAAAAATTAATTCTTGAATGTGAATGAAAAAGTATCATTCAGAACAATTGCTTCAAGCAATTGAAATTCATTTTTAAAGTTGATTTGTGTATATATGTACAATTCATGTGTTTTTCAAAGCCCCCAAAGTTCTTGATATGTATATTCACATAGTATTCCTCCTTATTTAAATAGTAAGCGTCTTGTAGGTTGAAAGCCAAGGAATCTTCAGTAATCTTTTACTGCAATCCATCAAAAAAATAGAGTTTGCTTCTCTTATCTGGCTATACCCTGGTTGTTGAATGTGAGTGGGGGTGGGGATGAGGATGGGGCAGAGTATTGTTCTGTCCTCCGGTAAATGTATTGAATGTGTGTAAGGGTTGAATTCCTGGTATAGTGTTGGGAATCATTGTAATGGTGTTGGGTGTCATTAAGGGAACATCATCAGGTGACCTCCTCATAGCTAGTGTGTAATCTGGGGGGCAGGCGGTCCGAAGAACCACCTCATGTGGATGGATGGACTCACATTCATGATCCAAATCGGTGTGCTTCATTTGGAGGGACATGATCTCCTCTTCTTGTGCGTGGGTCAGATCATTCGTAGTCGTGCGCTGAGGGCTGCATCTCCTGTGAACGTCATGTCTCCTCTTATCCTTTTTGTAGTACAGGGCTGCAAAGGCCAGGATGTTCAGAAACAGCAGTGATGCTCCAACTGCAATAGTGACGCTCAGCTCTGTTGAGTAGTCCCTTTGATCCACTGAAAATGGACTCGGTTGTTGTTTGGGATCATCCTGCTTGGCAGTGGGAAAGGCTGATGTGACAGATACAGAATTTTTTCTCGTAGGTCTGAAAGTGATGTCAGTTGATGGCACTTTAGTTGTTGTCGAGGTATACTGAGAAATGTCATTGAGATTATGCAGATGAGGTACCAGCTCCAACCAGAGGTTTACTTTATTGGCTCTGTAATGTTCTTTAACTCTTGGTTTTAATCCAATATGGAGATAAAGTTGGTCTTTCTGGGAATATCTGGTCCATGCTACTTCTTCAAAGCGGTTGGGTTTGGTATGGATGAATTTTGTGTCTTGAGGGACTGGTTGATTTGGGTCGCTAGAAAAGAGAAATTATGAGAAAAAAATTGTTTTATTCTTTTAAAAATCAAAACAATACTGGTTTAACATCTAATTGAAGAGGGTGAACTCAGCCAGGCTTTAGACTGTGTTTTAACATAACTTGGGTCAATTTAGAAATATCAATCCCAGCTCAGGCAGGTTGTTGGATGATAATGTAGTATAAGGAAATCTCACATTCTTGTTCTCTCTACCCACGGGCTGCTATATACCCAAAGATTTAAAAATTCATGTACATATGAGTTGTCTCATAGGTAAGCTAGCAGAGACAGCATTGGAAAAAACTTGGCATTTGGAATTGGCAGGTGAGGATTTGAGTCCTGATGCTGCTGTACACTAAACATATGAATATCCAGGTAAAGCTCTCGTAGCCTAACGTCCCTTTTCTGTAAAATGGGATTATAGTATCTGAGCTGCTCACCTCACAAGGTAGTTGGGAGGATCAAAAGGCATACAGTACTGTAAATTGAAAAGTCTTTATAAAATATTTGTCACTATTGAATAACAATAATAAGAAGTCCTGTGTAATTAAAAAAACAAGATAAATTTAATTATTGAGTAATGCAATAAAGGTATGACTGTCTTAAACTTTACAAAGGAAGAATAAAGCAGTGATTTTTTTGAAACACCACAAATATAAATTTTGAATAAAGGAACTTAATGTATTGTTGGTATTAATCTATTAAATTAAATCATTTGGACACAAAATATGTATTTTTTAAGTGCTTAAGAGGATATTTTAATTAAATTATAGCAAACTTCATTCCTTAGGTACATACCCAGTTTTAGCAAAATTTGTCCAGTATGTCATTACGACTGCACTCAGCATCACATCATTTTTGGAGAAATTGCAAGGAAATAACTCTGTAGGTCCAATCATGGGGATTCCTAGTACGTAGGGAACCTCATCACCATGAGCTGCATCAGCCCAAGCTGGAACCTGATCTGTTTGGCAATGATGGTAAAAGGCATAGAAATATGTGGGTGAACCAAAGTTTGAGTGAAGATCTGCTGTAGCTACAGCTGGTGCCACCCACTGATGGTCCGTAAACAAAGCTAATAATGTCTTCCTTCTGGTTTCAGGGTTATGACGGTCAGCCCAGTCAGTATACATGAATTTAATGGTTTCTCTCAAAACATCTTTGCCTTCAGGGTATCCATATAAGTTATCAACAAAATTAGAAACAGCAAAGTCAAAATCACTAGCGGAGATACCGTCATCGCTATCTACTATATTTTCAACAAATTTTAACCCTTCCCCTTGGTTAACTCCTAACATTATATCATAGTTGAGAAACTCTCCTTGCTCCATCAGTATCTGAGGATCATCTGGTATTACATCACCATCAATCACAGGTCCAAAGGCTATGTGGTATCGTGCTGGTTGAATATCTTGGTCAACAAGTTCTTTGTAAGGCTTCTTCTGTAAGCATTCCACTAACTCTACTGTATCTGAAACATTGCAACCAACTTTTGTGGCCAACATTCTAGCATATTTTGCAGGTTGGAAACTAACAGCCCAGCTGGAAAGGGCAGTTCCACTTTGAGCTATTGCTCGTTGAAAAAGTCCTATAGGAAAAAACAACAAAGAGTTTCAGATGACCTTTGAATAATGCTGTGGTAAAACAATAAAATCTGATATTTGAGACATGTCCCAGATATGACTCAAGAAACAGGGAGATAGAGACAGTTTTGCTTAAGAGAAGGTACATAAAGTCATCCCCAGGGTATAATGAATTCGAGAGGTGGACATTAGTCATCTGCTTTGAGTAGCAACTACTTTGGGATCAAGAGATCTAAATTGTGCAATGTCTCAAAAAAGCAGTAAGCAAGGAGAGAAGGAGAGTGTGGAAATACTTGGCCCAAGTATTTATTTGCTCAGCATGTAAACACCTACGCTGTTACCATAGCCAACCAGATGCGGCTAACTCTCTCCCCTTTAATTCATCATCAGACTTTGTATTGTCTTTTGAGTATATTTCCTCCAATTTGGCTGCAAGCATCTTTCTTCAAAATGGCTCTGTGTGTTTGTTTTAATCAGATTTTATCTGAAAAAAAATTGTTCAGACCTCACATAACTACTGGGGCTGGGAATTTGCTAATACCCTGGGGATGGCCCTAAAGGCACACGAAACAGAATATTACTTTAGACATACTCTTTCCAGTTCTTTATGTCAGACATAGTATGCTGAATATTCATCTTTCAGAAGAAGTTATAACATTTGAAGTATCTTCACTAGGTTAAAGAAAAAGCCATCAGCAGAAGGATTTAGTGGAGCGGTGATTTAAGTTTCTCCACTGTTGAATGTGCACTGCTTTATTTTATCATAAAAGATGAAAAGTACATGGTCCACTGCATTTCACTTAATTACATTTAAGAATTATAAATCATGGTCCCATATGCAGCTTGATAAGAGCTGCATACCATTCAAATTTATAAATGAACTTTACTTATTAAGGTATTCTCTAATAAAATTCTTGTTTTAAAATATAATTTATCTATTTTATTTAAGAAATTACATTTATTGTCAATTTCCAAATACAGCTTTGTAGTTCAGTTATTCAAACACATGCTCAATCATTCATATGTGTTAATGTGTAAGAACTCTTCCACAGAGGTGTTAAAGTAATGACTGAATTAGAAGCAAAGTTTTCATTTTTTCTCCAAACACATATATGTATTCAAAATGTCTGTAATATGTTTCTAGATAATTATAAAAAATTCAAAAAGTCAAACAATACTAATTTAAATTTGTTTTGGTTTCTGACATCTTTATGAACATATTTTCAGTTTGCTAGAGCAAAGTTTGCCAGAGCAAATAATATAAATACAAATAATTTAAAAAAATTATATAGGCTATGTGTTTGTCAACATTTGCTCAGAGAAATATTGTACTCCTTAAAAACTTTATAGCTAAAATAAGACTTCTATAAGATTCTTTCCCATTTTAGGGACTTAATGACATTAATTAAATATACCAAAAAAGGTTTTAAGGACAATACACATCACATTTGATATAGTCTGAAATATGCCATGTAGATGATACTGGGAAAAACCACATATTCTGTTGTCAGCGAGAGTGCTTGTTATGTGTGGTTGACTCCTGATAGATACAGGCTTGAGCATTGTTGCAGCTCTGGGAAGTTCCCAGACCTTAAAGTCTATGTCTGCAATGGAGATAAAATTAGCCTGATGATTTCAAGACCTCTTCTGGGCATCTCCTGGTCAATTCAGGCAGCTTTGCTAATAGAGATAAACTTATGACTAGATCAAACGTAAGTCCATTTATCTAGCCAGGCATGGACAGATTTCCTTGAAGAGTGTGATGGAATGCTATATTTTCAATTGTTTGCATAGCCATTTGCCACTGTTTACCACATTATGAGTTGATGAATAGCAATGCTAGCTGATGAACTAATTGATTCATCTCTTTATGCAATGCTAGTGTTATACTGGCTGAAAATGGCTTTGGTGCCCATGTTCACTTTTACATTTAGAAAAAGTTTTAGAAAAAATCAGCACAAAGAGCATTTGAGACCAAATGATCCTAAGAAGTCTGAACAGATTGTCCAATGTTATCCTAGATAAGTATTGGCGTTAGTATAGTCCTCAGGCTAGAACAGTCTAGTCTGTTCAATTAAGAAAAACAACAGCAACGAAGTTTGTTATTTCAAAATAAGTCATTTCACTACAGACCAAAATCTCTATACAATTGAAAGAGTTCTCACACATGTGTCATTTTGTCATCTCGGTTCAGAACTCTACTAATACAAATGAGATGTTACATAAACTATGTCTATAAATTAAGTCAATAATAATATATGATCCTCCAAATATACAAACTCATTTAATGACTGTTATTTTGAAATTCCACATTAATGTGTCTTTGATACCAAAACCAAATATTCTATGTCTGTTGCTCATATCATAAAACTCAGTCTTACAAATTAAGAAGCTTCATGAATTACAATTGACAGTGTATACTTTTGTGGATATTTCAAGTTAATAATGCTTTAAGAATGGGTGACTAAACTCATGGTAAAATGGGATTCCATCAAGACCAGCATGATAAGCCTTGGGCAGGCATTTTGGAAAACGGATGTCAAGGCCAGAAAATGGAGACAAGAACAATATTTCATGGATTTAAGCACCCTCAGTGCTCCATGCTGCTTTGCCAGCCTTCAGGGGAAAAAAAATGAACACTTTTGGAGTTGAAAATAGAAAAAGCACAAATTCAAACATATTTTTCTTTTTAATCAAAAGCTCTACTAGCGACCTTGATGCTTTGACAATTTTGGATCACGCATGCAAAATAATCAAACTCCATTCTCTACTCAGACAACAAGTGAAAATCACGTTTCCAGACAAACTAGCTTACAACTGCCTCCGTATTATCTTCATACTAGTAAGGGGTTTAAAACATCTACTATCTAGAAAATAGATTATATACAAGCCTTGCATTAAAAAAAATAAAAAAACCCTTGTCTTTGATTTTGATTACTGAATAAACAGAGATAACAGAACTGTGAACATCTTTGATTTTCCCCAAAATCACCCTTTGGAGGAGAGGAAAGTAGTGTAATGTTAATTATTCTGAAGTGTGTTTGAAAGGGCATCCATACCAAGCGCCACAGGAGACAAAGAAAAGAGTTTGACAAAAATTTAAACATGCATAGAGAAGCTGAAGAAACAAAGTTGTAAACAGTTATTGAGTTCAACCTAACAGTTTAAACAGAGAAATATATACAGAGCATCACATACTACTGATGGTCGTGGCATGCAGACACCAAATTTGTCAAAATTTGCAACCTGCATAATACCTTTGGTTGAATTGCTCCAACGGTTACCTTCAGAATAATGGGATAAAGTCAGCAGATTGACACATGAACCCCCAGCACCAGATCCAAAAACAGTGATTCTTAAGGGGTCACCACCAAAGAATCCAATATTCTCACTAGTCCATCTTAAAGCCTGTATGAGATCAAGGAGTCCATAGTTTCCTTTTGCAGCCTGATCCCCTGTGCTCAAGAAACCTGGAAAACAGAAATAAAAAGACATCAAAGAACACCCTTTTGAGTTGACATGAATCAGATAGACATCAAATTTAAATAAAATTGAAGCCTGTGTTCATCAAGATGGGTACAATCCAAGTTCTTTAGTAAAAATTTATTTCCCACGAGAATAGCATAATTTACTTTAGGAAGAATAGCAGAGACTAAAATCTGAAAAATGACATTTATCTTCCCCAGATGTTCCCAAGTTATCCAGGTAACAGGTAACAGGGGGCAGATAAAGAGAATGAAAACATTCTGAAAGACCTCAAGGGAGATATTCTAGGGGCCAAGTTACCTGGTGGAGATATTTGGGATAGTATCATGGGGTGTATGAGAATGTGTTTTTGCATAAATACTGTCAGTCCTCAAGTTGCTCATGGTCTAATATGGTTGGAATTTAAGGTATGTGTGGCAGAGTGGCAGGATATGACGGTATAGAGCAGGGGTATTTTTCCAAGACTCGTGCATAAAATTATACGCAACTCTTTGCATATATAGGTGTATGCACATTTTTATTGATGATGCCCCATGGTTAAGAATCACTGTACCTGACGTAATTTGAGGTTACATTTTAGAACGCCCTAAATGCTAAACTGAGGAGATCTGCTCAACTAGAAAACAGTGTAGAATATTTGAAGATTTTTGAAAAGTTGAGATTCATATTTCTCCAGTACTCAAAGCTCCATTTTATAGTGAATTTAATAATGAAAAGAAATATATGTTGAATAATAGAAAGAATGGAGGTGGTGAGACATTATAAAGATGTAAACTGATAGAGTGGAAAAGGCAATTCAAGAAAAAAGGAGAAGAACAGTCTAAAATTAATGAAAAGAAACCTCAATTAAAATAGAATTGGGAGGTCAGAAAGGAAAGCGCTCATGCCCTATGACAATAGCAGAGCTCAGCAGGAAGAACAAAAACTTTCCTTGCCTGGCAAGAACTCAGCCAATGAGAGACTCTCACAACTCAGCCAGTGAAAAGCCACTCTACTTCAAACTCTCAATTCCTCCAATGGACTCTTTATTTACTACAGCCCTCCCAGCTTCCTTTTCCCCCTTTTAAAAAAGTTCTCCTCTCCTTGCTGTGAGGGGACTTGCATGTGGCTTGCCATGGTTGTAGACCCAAACAGCAATTCTCTCTTGATCCCAAACAAACCCATTTTTACTGCAGAAATAGCTGGCAGTCTACTTGTTTTAGGTCAACCTTTTGATAGCCTGCATGGGGATCAAGAGAAGACCCTTGATGACTTCCAGGTTGGTGGCAAACAAGTGTGATACCCTCATTGAGCCTGTTGTTACTCACTGCTTTACTCGCCAGCCCTGGAATTGAAGAGTAAGTTTTTATCCACTAAAGTGTCTGCTCTATTTGCATTTTGAAGTCCTCCAGGTTTTACTGGGGATCTGTTTTTTTTTTTTTTAATTTAATTTAATTTTTTTATACAGTAGTTTTTATTAGTCATCCATTTTATACACATCAGTATATACATGTCAATCCCAATCTCCCAATTCATCACACCCCCACACACACACCCCCCTGCTGCTTTCCCTCCTTGGTGTCCGTACGTTTGTTCTCTACATCTGTGTCTCAATTTCTGCCCTGCAAACCGGTTCATCTGTGCCATTTTTTCTAGATTCCACATATATGCATTAATATTCAATATTTGCTTTTCTCTTTCTGACTTACTTCACTCTGTATGACAGTCTCTAGATCCATCCACGTCTCTACAAATGATCCAATTTCGTTCCTTTTTGTGGCAGAGTAATATTCCATTCTATATATGTACCACAACTTCTTTATCCATTCGTCTGTCGATGGGCATTTAGGTTGCTTCCATGACCTGGCTATTGTAAATAGTGCTGCAGTGAACACTGGGGTGCATGTGTCTTTTTGAATTATGGTTTTCTCTGGGTATATGCCCAGTAGTGGGATTGCTGGGTCATATGATAATTCTATTTTTAGTTTTTTAAGGAATCTCCATACTGTCCTCCATAGTGGCTGTGTCAATTTACATTCCCACCAACAGTGCAAGAGGGTTTCTTTTTCTCCACACCCTCACCAGCATTTGTTGTTCACAGATTTTCTGATGATGCCCATTCTAACTGGCGTGAAGTGATACATCATTGTACTTTTGATTTGCATTTCTCTAATAATTAGTGATGTTGAGCAGCTTTTCATGTGCTACTTGGCCTCTTTGGAGAAATGTCTATTTAGGTATTCTGCCCATTTTTGGATTGGATTGTTTGTTTTCTTAATATTGAGCTGCATGAGCTGTTTATATATTTTGGAGATTAATTGTTTGCCCGTAGATTCATTTGCAAATATATTCTCTCATTCTGAGGGCTGTCTGTTCGTCTTGCTTATGGTTTCCTTTGCTGTGCAAAAGCTTTGAAGTTTTATTAGGTCCCATTTATTTTTGTTTCTATTTCCATTACTCTAGGAGGTGGATCTAAAAAGATCTTGCTGTGATTTATGTTCTTCCTATGTTTTCCTCTAAGAGTTTTATAGTGTCTGGTCTTACCTTTAGGTCTCTAATCCATTTTGAGTTTATTTTTGTGTATGGTGTTAGGGAGTGTTCTAATTTCATTCTTTTACAGGTAGCTGTCCAGTTTTCCCAGCACCACTTATTGAAGAGACTGTCTTTTCTCCATTATATATCCTTGCCTCCTTTGTCATAGATTAGTTGACCACAGGTGCCTGGATTTATCTCTGGGCTTTGTATCTTGTTCCATTGATCTATGTTTCTGTTTTTGTGCCAGTACCATACTGTCTTGATTACTGTAGCTTTGTAGTATAGTCTGAAGTCAGGGAGTCTGATTTCTCCAGCTCCGCTTTTTTTCCTCAAGACTGCTTTGGCTATTCGGGGACTTTTGTGTCTTCATAAAAATTTTAAGATTTTTTTGTTCTAGTTTTGTAAAAAATGCCATTAGTAATTTGATAGGGATTGCATTGAATCTGTAGATTGCTTTGGGTAGTAGAGTCATTTTCACAACATTGATTCTTCCAATCCAACAACATGGTATATCTCTCCATCTGTTGGTATCATCTTTAATTTCTTTCAACATTGTCTTATAGTTTTCTGCATACAGGTCTTTTGTCTCCCTAGGTAGGTTTACTCCTAGGTATTTTATTCTTTTTGTTGCAGTGGTAAATGGGAGTGTTTCCTTAATTTCTCTTTCAGATTTTTCATCATTAGTGTATAGGAATGCAAGAGATTTCTGTGCATTAATTTTGTATCCTGCAACTTTACCAAATGCATTGATTAGCTCTAGTAGTTTTCTGGTGGCATCTTTAGGATTCTGTATGTATAGTATCATGTCATCTGCAAACAGTGACAGTTTTTCTTCTTCTTTTCCAATTTGGATTTCTTTTATTTCTTTTTCTTCTATGATTGTTGTGGCTAGGACTTCTAAAACTATGTTGAATAATAGTGGCGAGAGTGGACCTCCTTGTCTTGTTCCTGATCTTAGAGGAAATGCTTTTAGTTTTTCACCATTGGGAATGATGTTTGTTGTGGGTTTGTCATATATGGCCTTTATTATGTTGAGGTAGGTTCCCCCAATGCCTGTTTTCTGGAGAGGTTTTTTTTTTTTTCCATCATAAACGGGTGTTGAATTTTGTCAAAGCTTTTTCTGCATCTATTGAGAGGATCATATGGTTTTTATTCTTCAATTTGTTAATATGGTGTATCACATTGATTGATTTGTGTATATTGAAGAATCCTTGTATCCCTGGGATAAATCTCACTTGATCATGGTGTATGATCCTTTTAATGTGTTGTTGGATTCTGTTTGCTAGTATTTGGTTGAGGATTTTTGCATCTATATTCATCTGTGGTATTGGTCTCTAATTTTCTTTTTTTGTAGTATCTTTGTCTGGTTTTGGTATCAGGGTGATGGTGGCCTCATAGAATGAATGTGGGAGTGTTCCTTCCTCTGAAAATTTTTGGAAGAGTTTGAGAAGGATGGGTGTTAATTCTTCTCTAAATGTTTGATAGAATTCACCTGAGAAGCCATCTGGTCCTGGACTTTTGTTTGCTGGAACATTTTTAATCACAGTTTCAATTTCATTACTTGTGATTGGTCTGTTCATATTTTCTATTTCTTCCTGGTTCAGTCTTGGAAGGTTATACTCCTCTAAGACTTTGTCCATTTCTTCCAGGTTGTCCATTTTATTGGCATAGAGTTGCTTGTAGTAGTCTCTTAGGATGCTTTGTATTTCTGTGGTGTCTGTTGTAACTTCTTCTTTTTCATTTCTAATTTTATTGATTTGAGTCCTCTCCCTCTTTTTCTTGATGAGTCTGGCTAATGGTTTATCAGTTTTATTTCTCAAAGAACCAGCTTTTAGTTTTATTGATCTTTGCTATTTTCTTTGTTTCTATTTCATTTATTTCTGCTCTGATCTTTATGATTTCTTTCCTTCTGCTAGTTTTGGGTTTTGTTTGTTCTTCTTTCTCTAGTTCCTTTAGATGTAAGGTTAGACTGTTTATTTGAGATTTTTCTTGTTTCTTGAGGTAGACTTGTATTGCTATAAACTTCCCTCTTAGAACTGCTTTTGCTGCATCCCGTAGGTTTTGGATCATTGTGTTTTCATTGTCATTTGTCTCTAGGTATTTTCTGATTTCCTCTTTGATTTCTTCAGTGATACCTTCGTTATTTAGTAATGTATTGTTTAGCCTCCCTGTGTTTGTGTTTTTTATGTTTTTTTCCCTGTAATTCATTTCAAATATCATAGCATTGTTGTCAGAAAAGATGCTTGGTATGATTTCAATTTTCTTAAATTTCCTGAGGCTTGAATTGTGACCCAAGATGTGATCTATCCTGGAGAATGTTTCGTGTGCACTTGAGAAGAAAGTGTAATCTGCTGTTTTTGGATGGAATGTCCTACAAATATCAGTTAAACCTATCTGGTCTCTTGTGTCATTTAAAGCTTCTGTTTCCTTATTAATTTTCTGTTTGGATGATCTGTCCATTGGTGTGAGTGAGGTGTTAAAGTCCCCCACTATTATTGTGTTACTGGCGATTTCCTCTTTTATAGCTGTTAGCAGTTGCCTTATGTTTGAGGTGCTCCTATGTTTGGTGCATATATATTTATAATTGTTATATCTTCTTCTTGGATTGATCCCTTGATCATTATGTTGTGTCCTTCCTTGTCTCTTGTAACATTCTTTATTTTAAAGTCTATTTTATCTGATATGAGTATAGCTACTCCAGCTTTCTTTTGATTTCCATTTGCATGGAATATCTTTTTCCATCCCCTTACTTTCAGTCTTAATGTGTCCCTGTGTCTGAACTGGGTCTCTTGTAAACGGCATATATATGGGTCTTATTTTTGTATCCATTCAGCAAGCCTGTGTCTTTTGGTTGGAGCATTTAATCCATTAATGTTTAAGGTAATTATTGATATGTATGTTCCTATGGCCATTTTCTTAATTGTTTTGGGTTTGTTTTTGTAGGTCCTTTTCTTCTCTTGTGTTTCCCACTTAGAGAAGTTCCTTTAGCATTTGTTGTAGAGCTGGTTTGGTGGTGCTGAATTCTCTTAGCTTTTGCTTGTCTGTAAAGCTTTTGCTTTCTCCATCAAATCTGAATGAGATCCTCGCCGGGTAGAGTAATCTTGGTTGTAGTTTCTTCCCTTTCATCACTTTAAGTATATCATGCCACTCCCTTCTGGCTTATAGATTTTCTGGTGAGAAATCAGCTGTTAACCTTATGGGAGTTCCCTTGTATGTTATTTGTCGCTTTTCCATTGCTGCTTTCAATAATTTTTCTTTGTCTTTAATTTTTGCCAATTTGATTACTATGTGTCTCTGCATGTTTCTTCTTGGGTTTATCCTGTATGGGACACTCTGCACTTCCTGGACTTAGGTGGCTATTCCTTTCCCATGTTAGGGAAGTTTTTGACTATAATCTTTTCAGATATTTTCTCGGGTCCTTTCTCTCTCTCTTCTCCTTCTGGGACCCCTATAACGTGAATGTTGTTGCATTTAATGTTGTCCAGAGGTCTCCTATGTCAGCCTATGTCTTCATTTCTTTTCATCCTTTTTTCTTTATTCTGTGCTGCAGCAGTGAATTCCACCATTCTGTTTTCCAGGTTCACTTATCTGTTCTTCTGCCTCAGTTATTCTGCTTCATTCCTTTTAGTGTATTTTTCATTTCAGTTATTGTGTTGTTCATCTCCATTTGTTTGTTCTTTAATTCTTCTACATCTTTGTTAAACATTTCCTGCATCTTCTCAATATGCCTCCATTCTTTTTCCGAGGTCCTGGATCATCTTTACTATCATTATTCTGAATTCTTTTTCTGGAAGATTTCCTATCTCCACTTCATTTAGTTGTTTTTCTGGGGTTTCATCTTGTTCCTTCATCTAGTACATAGCCCTCTGCCTTTTCATTTTTCCTATCTTTCTGTGAATGTGGTTTTTGTTCCACAGGCAGGATTGTAATTCTTCTTGCTCCTGCTGTCTGCCCTCTGGTGGATGAGTCTATCTTATTGGGGATCTATTTTAAGGCTTTCTTCTCTGGCTACGACTTTGTTCTGTATGCAAGTACTTGTTTGGCACTTATGCCTGATTTTTGAAATTGGGCTTTTTGAATTGGAACTGTGCTCACCTTTGGCAGGATTCCTTTTGGAACGGGGCTGGCTGTTTATCCTAGAATCGCCTAGCTTTTTGCCCATCCTTCAGGAACAGGGGCTGTTTCTTTAGAACTGTGCCAGTTCAGCTTTTGACCCAATTCCTTTTATAATAGGGGTGTTCCATTGGCACTGCACTATTAAGCCTGACTCCCTTCAAATTGGGCTGCTCCATTAAAGCTGTATTTAGCATACTTTGGCTTGGCTCCCTCTGGACTAGACTGTTCCTTTTCAACTGGCTGGTATTAGGCCTGCAGGCTGTTTGAGCTCTTTGAGTTGCTTGAGCTGTTTAGGCTGTTTGAAAATGATTCTTTTACTCTAGGTTGAAACCTCTGAGGAATGGGATCCCAGTTAACTAAACATTTTGAGCATGCCCCACTTACAGGGACCTTTTGACCAGTTTTATGTTTAAAAACTATGGTCCTGGGGTTCCCTGGTGGCACAGTGGTTGAGAGTCCGCCTGCCGATGCAGGGGACACGGGTTCATGCCCCGGTCCGGGAAGATCCCACATGCCACGGAGTGGCTGGGCCTGTGAGCCATGGCCGCTGAGCCTGCGCGTCCGGAGCCTGTGCTCTGCAACAGGAGAGGCCACAACAGTGAGAGGCCCCCGTACCGCAAAAAAAAAAAAAAAAAAAAAAAAAAAACTATGGTCCTTTTATTCAAACAGAAAGTCACAAAAATTATAATCATCCTCATCAGTTCACTCAGTCCCATGTAATTAATTTTTTTTCATCTTGATCTTTTGTTAGCACTTTTATGAATTCATCAGTTTTCCATTAGAGTTCTGAAAATGCTTATTCATTCAGTTTAGCAGTATAGTCAGTTACCAGAAACCTGTACTTGTCAGAGTCTTTTCCATGAATTCCTTGAAGATGAAACCCTTTTATAGGAAAATATTTGCAAAAGCATCAGAGTACACCCAGAACTGTCTGTAAATGACAAAAGACTTAAAAATGACCACAGTTAAAGATTTGATGAAAGTTCATAATAATGCAATTGACAACAGAGGCAAAAAATATACAAATCAATTTTCACTGCAAAGTAAAGGAGCTGTTACAGTGGAGGATTACTGTACTGAATGTCAATATTATGACATAGTATGAGTGTTTCGTGTTTAGTAATTGCAATCATTTTTGCTTTTGTTGTGGTCATCCATTTACAATGCTTGGTGTCAGTTTATTTATCTCTTGTAAGAATAAAATACAGTGTGTGTGTGGAAAAAAAAATGAAAATAATATTAAATAAAAAATAAAAGAAACCCCAAAAACTATGGTCCTTCCTCACGTACCTTTCTAACTAATGGACCAACCTAACTAAAGGTGATTTAGAATATCAGTGGCCATTATGGGAAGCTTTTGAAATCCCCAAACTTACTTTTCTTGAAACTGAATTGGGCAACCATAGCTCTAAAATTTCCAAAAACTGAATGTAATACGTACTTCAATTGGTATTTTGAAGCTTCCAAATGTTATCAGGAGCCTAAAATTGCCTCTTTGCAAAATAAGAGTTTTAAGATTAACTGAGGCAGGGCTTCCCTGGTGGCGCAGTGGTTGAGAGTCCGCCTGCTGATGCAGGGGACACGGGTTCGTGCCCCGGTCTGGGAAGATCCCACATGCCGCGGAGCGACTAGGCCCGTGAGCCATGGCCGCTGAGCCTGCGCGTCCGGAGCCTGTGCTCCGCAACAGGAGAGGCCACAACAGTGAGAGGCCCGCGTACCGCAAAAAAAGAAAGAAAGAAAAAAAAAAAAGGTAACCATGTGCTTTATTAAGGCCAGCCAACTAATAAAATCGTATCTCTTTAGACTTGTTAAAGTGATATTATATGCTTGTATGAATTCTTTGATTTTTGGTTCTATATCCAAACAAAACTTTGTGGCTCAGCTAAGGGCACAAAATGAAGAAAGTTAAATAAATTGCTACCTTGAAAGAGCCACAGTTTGCTAATTGTCCAACTTATGTGCATTGGCAGTATTCGTTATACCTTGCTATTGAATGAAGTATTCATTTAAAGTTCTTTTTAATATCGACTCAGCTGTCATGTCCTTAACAGCAGAATCGTTTCAGATCACTCTAGCTGTAACTTTACATTTGTATTCAACTCTTTAACTTACTTGACTCATGACTACAAGACCATGAAAAAATTATTACTTTTAAATTTAAGGCAAACTTAACAAAATTCAAAATTACAGTTTTGTCAAGGATGATGTCACTGGCTCATGTATCCACTACATTTGCCATTCAACTATGTGTTCAAATATAATTTACTTAATGTCATTCCTCCCACCTAAAACTTCATTCTATTTTTTAAAAATCTCCAAATATTGTTGTACCTACCTACATGGAACTACTACTGATCTGATTAATTTGCTGAGCAGATTTGGCTTCAATTTGATGATTACCTGATTTAGCAACTAGGATTACTTTCTAGGTATTACTGAGAAACCACGTAATTGATCATAAGTCCACAGGCCCTTGGAGTAGAAAAATCAGTTTATGCCTAAAATAAATTGGGAAAGGGGAAAAAAAGTAAAGAATTACTGTGACCAAGGTATTGGCTTGGGTTACTGATGCACAATGAACTCAGATAGCTCTCTGATAGGCAGACCCTAAGGAGTGTGGGAAGAACTAAGTTAAATTGTCTGGCAGGAGCCTTGCAACTTAGTGGTTGACCCAATCTGTATTCAAATCTCTTACAATACAACCATATAGGCAACATCTTTAGAATGTAAAATGAAAGGAAAGAATCGTGTTTCTTAGTAGAAAAAAATATCTAAACATATTCAAGGAGAAACCTGGGATTAGGAAAAATGCAGAATGTTTACATTTGAGATGACATCTAGAATGTCAGAAGTTTAAGATATCAGGGATTCTATACTTTCTTTTCTTTGGGAGGGGGGAGATTTGAATGTCTATGTTTATTGTGTTTAATTTCTAAATGTGTTAAATAGAATATATATACATTTTAGATTCTACAGTATGTAATTCATGATATACAGAGTAGAAAAGAAATCTTTTGTGCTTATCAATGCTGTTGTCTGGATACAGATGATTGTGGTTGACTCCTTGAGTCAAATTGATAAAGCACTTCAAGAGACCATAATGACTAGTAAAAAGCCAGCCTTGCAGACATGAGACTTT
Organism: Globicephala melas; assembly: GCF_963455315.2. Classification (NCBI taxonomy): domain Eukaryota; kingdom Metazoa; phylum Chordata; class Mammalia; order Artiodactyla; family Delphinidae; genus Globicephala; species Globicephala melas. Next base: position 92,134,542 of record NC_083317.1, read on the forward strand.
GAATAGTAGTGAGGCATCCTTCTAGGGACTTGGGAATACGGATCAGCAAATTAGCTCATTAAGAATTTTGCACCTTTAACATAACTGAATTTAAAACTGTGGGAATAGTAGCTCAACTTCTCTGGCTAAAAATACACTTGGAAATCCCACGGGCTAACTCTCCCTATCTTCTTAGTTGCCAAGTCAAGTCAGTTCTTCCTCTGCATTATGTTTGTGTCTTCTGTCTTCTACTCATGTTACTGACTTAGTCTGGATCCTCCTCTTTTCTTCTTAGACCCATAAAATCCTTCTAACTAGTCACTCAACCTTCAATCTTCCAGCAAACAAGATTCCTTTTTTTCTGTCCACAAACTCACTTTTGAAAAATACTCTGTTCTGATGGGGGACACTGTTATACCCAAATAAAACTCTCACTGGGAATTCCCTGGCAGTCCAGTGGTTAGGATTCCATGCTTTCACTGCTGAGGGCCTGGGTTTGATCCCTAGTGGGGGAACTAAGATCCCTCATTCAGCGTGGCACGGCCAAAAAAAAAAAAAAAAAAAGATATGGGAAAACCCTCATATTAATACATAATTGGATAGTTTCCCTTTATATTTTTGAGTCAAGATTGTTTAAAATATGATGGCTTAAAATTCCTCAAATTGGATAACTTGGGGTCTGTGTAGGGAAAAAGAACACACAGCACCATTTAATTACCCATCATCCCTACCTAGCTTCCTTGCTGTTGTGTTCTCTTGAGAGCTACTGTCCAAATTCTTCTTGGAAAGTGACAAAAGATAAAGTCAAAATAATTTCCTTTTTGTATGTATACTCTGGAAAAAAACTGCTGTAAAATGAGGCTGCTATCTTAATATCATATAACTTGGTGGTATTTCTAAACTTTTATATTTTGGTGCATTTTTTTATTTGTGTCTTGTGAGATAGTTTGCTTTTTAATGACCCATCTTTGGGAAGAGCAAATTGAGTTACTGGCCAAGGCTTTTATTCCTGGTAGCTGAACATGAAGGAATACAATGGGAAAGAAGGTGACTGCTAACAGATACCTGGAAAGAAAACACCTGTAGATATTTCTAAGTCCCCAAATTCTCAGTATTTTCAATATTTTCAAGGTCAGTAGGTGAGATTGATCCTTCTATATTATAATTTAATTTTAACATTTTGTGATTCCTTCCCCCAAACAGGACTAAAATATTTATTTTAACCAATTTCTTCTGAATATAGATAGTAATAGAGAGGAAAAGGCCATGATTTGCTTAGCCCTGAGTTATGCATGCTATTTCCATTACAAGAAGGGCTCAAGATGCTGGGGAAAAAGTCATCCCCAGCCCCAGCTCCAACACCTTCTCCTCTATTCTCCACCCCAACCTAAGGTTGTTAATGTTCACACTTCTTGGTCTGCATGTCAAGAAAAGCTTATCCAACATCCACTGAATTAGGCTATTGTGTACTTCTTGTCTATTTGAATCTGGACAACAAACCTGTACCAAAATTGAAAAAATTTTTCCGAATAACCTGTGCTTCCGAATAACCTGTTCTGTGCTTTCCGAATAACCTGTTCTCACAAAGAAGTGAAAAAAGAGAAGTCTCCCTTTTAAAAGGCCTACTGAGAGAAAAGAAATCACATTGTTCATTTCTAACTGTTTTGATTATGCAGGAATGCGTCTAGCAATTTAAATGCATACTTTACCTTACAATGAGGGACCCACAGTGGTTGCCATATAAAGAAAAATTTTCACGAACTATGTAATTTAGAGCTATGCTATATTGCCTTAGGAACAATAAGGACTATAAAAATTTTTGTAAATATCTAACCATCTAACATATATTTTGGTCTCTCTCATGCACTCCATTGCAATGTGTGTGTGTATGTGTGTGTACTTTGTAAATTATAATTTGTATTCATAATTTGCCCATCTTTATCTTTTCTGGATTGGGTGTTCCACTATATCTGCCCCAAATGGCCATGCTATACCTGTTTGCTGAACAGGCATTAATATATTACAATTCTGTTACCACATGGAGACAAACAACTAAACTTTCCAAATGAAAGAGGTCTGTGTGTATTTCTTTGATGGCAGCAGCAGAGTGAAATTTAGGAGCAAACCCTCTCAAGCAGCCAATCTCTGGGGAAAATGCTCCTAGACATAAAGTGGGTAGCAGTAATTTTAAAGGGAGAAAAATAGGACAGTACTGGGTAAGGCCTACATGAAAGAAGAGAACACATGGACCAGCAGGCTGGCCCAAAATATTGGCCCAGATTATTGCCCAGGGACACAGAATTTGAAAGGCATTTGAGCTTTTCTCAGTAGCTGGTGTTGTGAAAAGAGCACCCGGACGTAGTAGGACAACTTGGGTGTATAAGAAAGTTACAGTGTGAGCACTTTTGTTAGCTCCTCTGAGACTATTTCCTAGTAGACAGTGTTAACAATCACAGTTCTACCCTGCACAGTTATCATTATTAAAGGAGATAATGTTTTTGGTGCACAGGAGGGCTTAGTGTATGTTGGGTAAAAATGCTTTGGCTTTAATCAACTAAATTGGACATTTTCTTTATCACTTATTAAAAAAATAAGCCATTATTCCATTTTTATTGAAAATCAATACAAATTTCAAAAAGATTAAAAAATGTTTGAAAATTATAAAATAGTTGAATATATATATATAGATATAGATACACACAACAAGGTTAAATTTACCACAGAGGTTTTTTAATTGTTCTACAGACTGCAGCTGGTGAGGCAATTGAAAATACCTATGTTGCCCTCTAAGTCTTATTCAGGTAGTAAGGGTATTTGCTATGATATAAGCCCATTTAAGGAATCCCACTAAGGGTAAAGGACATGTTTGTATTCACTGCAGGTAGTGCCTTAGAATTTCAAGTCAAACATTTAATTGGGTTTATTGTAACGAGAACAGTTTTGTGAACCAAAATACTATGATGTTGATTAAGTAGAAGACATTGTGAAACCCAGGGTCTTCCCTGGAACAAATTCTTTCCCTGTCGCCTGTTTCCTGTTCGTAGGAAACAGGCTTCATTCAGCCTCTGAGACCTTCCCTGAGTTCCAAAGGGCAGATTCAACAGTTGCTAATCAGGGAAGTGAGGGAATGCAGAAGCAAAGGACGAGCAGTCAAGAAACAGTAGTGCAGCGATTAAAGCGGTATCCTGATTCTTGCTTAAAGAATATATATAACACTTTGAGTTCTTCTGCAGGAACTAAGGCCCACACTCAGGTGGAAGATGGTAACTTCAGGCTGAGCCCAAGATTCCTGGAGCACCGCCCTGTTACCTCATCACCAACCAATCAGAAGAAAGTCACACACCCTGCCGCCCTCACCCTAAATTTTCCCTGTAAAAACTTTTCAGGGAATTTGAGTTTTTTGAGCATGAGCCACATGTTCTCCTTGCTTGGCCCTGCAATAAAGCTTTCTCTGCTCCAAACTTCAGCGTTTCCATTTGTTTGGCCTCACTGTGCACTGGGCATAGGAACTTGGTTCAGTAAAGGCTCTGTCTTGACTTGCTGATGGCTCATTATTTTAGAATGGTTAGCAAAATTGTTAACACATATCTTAGACTGTAGGAGGAAATAGAGAAAAAAAAAGAAGACAAGTGATATTTGAGTAATTTTGACAATTATAAAACAAGCAGCAGTAGTCAACTGCACAGAGCTGGGACCTGAGTGGGAAGGAGACAGGTGGTGTTCCTCAATCCCACACTAGCTGACCCCTGAGAAGGACACAGAAAATAAAAAGGGAAGAACAGGACATAAAGTCTGGGCAATGAAAAAAGCTGACAAAACAATTTACTTAATTTCATACTAATATTGACCAAACCAGATTCTTTTTTTTTGTTCCTGAGATAATTTTGTTTTTAATTGAAGTATAGTTGATTTACAATGTTGTGTTAGTTTCTGGTGTACAGCAAAGTGATCCAGTTATACATATATATACATATTCTTTCTCATATTCTCTTCCATTATGGTTTATTACAGTCTATTGAATATAGTTCTCTGTGCTCTACAGTAGGACCTTGTTGTTTACCTATTTTATTTTATTATTATTATTTTTTTTAACATCTTTATTGGAGTATAATTGCTTTACAGTGATGTGGTAGTTTCTGCTTTATAACAAAGTGAATCAGCTATACATATACATATATCCCCATATCTCTTTCCTCTTGTGTCTCCCTCCTTCCCACCCTATCCCACCCCTCTAGGTGGTCACAAAGCACGGAGCTGATCTCCCTGTGCTATGCGGCTGCTTCCCACTAGCTATCGGTTTTACATTTGGTAGTGTCTATATGTCCATGACACTCTCTCACTTTGTCCCAGCTTACCCTTCCCCCTCCCCGTGTCCTCAAGTCCATTCTCTAGTAGGTCTGCATCTTTATTCCCATCCTGCCCCTAGGTTCTTCGTGACCATGGTTTTTTTTTTTTTAGATTCCATATATATGTGTTAGCATATGATATTTGTTTTTCTCTTTCTGACTTACTTCACTCTGTATGACAGACTCTAGGTCCATCCAGCTCACTACAAATAACTCAATTTTGTTTCTTTTTGTGGCTGAGTAATATTCCATTGTATATATGTGTCACATCTTCTTTATCCATTCATCTTTTGATGGACACTTAGGTTGCTTCCATGTCCTGGCTATTGTAAATAGTTCTGCAGTGAACATTGTGGTACATGTCTCTTTTTGAATTATGGTTTTCTCAGGGTATATGCCCAGTAGTGGGATTGCTGGGTCATATGGTAGTTCTATTTTTAGTTTTTTAAGGAACCTCCATACTGTTCTCCACAGTGGCTGTATCAATTTACATTCCCACCAACAGTGCAAGAGGGTTCCCTTTTCTGCACACCCTCTCCAGCATTTATTGTTTGTAGATTTTCTGATGATGGCCATTCTGACTGGTGTGAGATGATATCTCATTGTAGTTTTGATTTGCATCTCTCTAATGATTAACGATGTTGAGTGTTCTTTCATGTGTTTGTTGGCAATCCAAAGCAGATTCTTTTATTTCTACCATCATAGGATTTTTTGAGAAGATAAACATCAGTATAAGGTATGACTAGTAAAATCTGGTCTTTATTAAAAGACCAGCTGTTTTTATTATATTCTTCTCTATTAAAAGCTAATCTGACTGATTTAATGATTTTAATACTCTTTAGTTTTGAAAACTTTCAGTGTTACAGGAACATTTCAAAAAATAGAATAAAAAATGACCATGTATCCCTTCACCCAGATTTCTCACATCCTAACACCTTCGTTTTTCCCTCCCTTCCTTCCTCCCTTCCTTTTCTTCCTCCATCTTTCCTTCCCTCCTTCTCTCTCTCTTTCCTATCAAATCTGGAATCACATGTTGAATTTAGTTTTCCACTTAATCTCCTTAACTTCAAACAGTTCTTTGGTCTTTGTTTTTCTTGACTTTGAAATTGTTTTGCAAAATACAGGTCAGTTATTGTGTAGAATGTCCCTCAATTAGGGTTTATCTGCTGTTTCCTCATGATTATATTTCCTCAGCTTATGAATTTTTGCAGAAAAATCATAGAAGTAATGTTGTTTTTATCTCAGTGCATCGTAACAGGGGGCACTTGGTTGATCTGTCCCGTGACTGTTTGCCAGGTTTTTCTACTACTAACTTATTTTCCCTTTCCAGTTAGTAAGTATAAAGTAGAGAGATTACGTTGAGACTATGTGAAATCCTGTTTTTCATCACACTTTCATCCACTAATTTTAGTATCTGTTCATGATTCTTATCTGAAACAAATATCAATTTTACCACATTTTATTATTAGTTGGAATTGGCTGTAAGAAAAAGGTTTTCTTTCTCCCCAATTTGCATTCATTCATTCCTTCCTATCATTATAGCCTCATGGGTTCTTATTTTATCCTGGGGGTTATCATCTTTTACTATTATTATTTATTTTGATGCTTAAATTGTCCCATATTTGGCCAGTGGGAGTCTCTCCATACTGGTTCCTATGTCATTTTGACATGTATCCATCATCTTTGAGCACATTTTTACTTCTCTTTGATGCAGTAAAATAGCATGTTTTGCAAGAAACCTCTAATAGTTGGGGTCTTTAACTTCCTTTTGGTTAAAATTTTTGAATAGTGTTTTCATATATAAAGCAATAAAAAATATTTAGTAATTACAAAATTAAGTAAACTTACAAAGTAATTTAGTAAAGTATATTCATTAAGATTACAAAAATTAATTACAAAGATTACAAAAAATTTTAGTACTTTCAAAAAACAGAAACTGAAGCATCCTGAATTTTGGAGTATAGGATATCTCATTTGTGAAAAAGTGGCATATAATGAGGTTAAAACTGCTAATCTGGAGCAACACTAATCTCACCAATACCACATATAGAAGTACCAACACCCCATTACACACACACACACACACACACACACACACACACACACATGCACACATCAAACAAAACAGGTAGCGATAATACATCTATAACTCTCCCTAGCAAAGAATAATTTTAATGACTTAAAGTTTGAGGATTATGGAAATAGCTGGTCGTTTGAATAACCTAGATGATGCCAACAGAATAAAATAAAGGCAATAAGGAGAACAGGGGAACAACTCCTTCCTTGAACACTTCAAATGTACTTTGAAAACTGTAAAAGACAGGAAAGATATATACAAGATGGTTTATTTAGCACCCAGTCTCTGGGTTATCTCTACCTGAGCTCTTGCCAAAGTGTATTATCACTGGTGTATAGGTCTATCTCCCTGAGTAAACAGAAACCATCTTTGTGTTCCTGACACTTAATTACCATTGAATAAATATTCCATGAAACAATCCATAAATAACAAATGAATGAATTTCCTAGTAGAACTTTTATCACTATGCTCTCTTGCCTGATGGAGCATGTAGCTAAATTTGTATAGTGCCTTCAGTTGATTGTCAAAATACCCTAGGAATGCGATAATATTAATATACACTATTGTAATACATTCAGAACCCCCTTTGTCCGTTTTGAATAAAAACTTTCTTTTAAGAAAAAGCCTAAGCACTATAATAAACTTGAATATTCCCTTTAAATCTCAAAAGTCACCAAAATACTACAGTCATTGCAGTTAGCGAGAACCTGGCTTTGATTGCATCACTTCATCACTCTCATCCACTGATTTTTCTCTGCAGAGGACCACTGTTCTTTGGCTTGCTTAAGTGGTCAACTTCTACTCAGTCTCCAGGGCTCAGCTCAAATATTATTGAGCACTTCAAACACAGCTAGTCCACTTTCCTCTAAATGCCCAGTTTACTCTGGACATTCTTTTGTAAGTATATACGAACACTGGATTGTAATTATTTGTTTGTCCCTATCCCCAGATGGGACACAGTACCATACAAATAGTAGGTGTACAGTAAATGTTTGTGAAGTTAAAGATGGCTCTTTCTAAGTACCTTTGATTCTAGGAAAAAATAGTTAAAAATACATATGGCAAGAGAGAATTAGTTAATGATTTTTTTATGCAAGCCTAAATATGCATATAATTGGACTATCCTGGTTTACAAATACCAGAAAAATCTAGCACCATTCCTGATGTTATATAAACACAATCACTAAGTAAAAACTGAACATTCACAAGATAAACCTAGTGAAGGTAATATGTTTACTCTCCTCTAATACAATTATCCATGATTATAGGCATAATAGTTAGATTCAAAGGCGAAAACCAAGAATGCTGTAAGTATTCTACAATAAATGATCTAGAAACATATGTCAAAAGAGAAGTCTCAGGTTAAAAGTAGTGAAATCTGCAATATAAAGAAAATTACACTAACTTACTTCCCAATAATCAGATCTCTGATTAAACTTGAATGAAAATCCAAATGTCTCACTCCTGCAAATTTTAAATTATAACGATTTTTTAAAAACCTAACGTTTCCTAGGAAGTTTCAATTAGTGGTTCTTCAAAGACAAGCTTGTGAACCCTAGATTAGGGCCATATGGCATGCATTTTGGAGCAGCTGCTAAGTGTATACATAAAGGCACTAGAACAGAGACCCAAAATATCCTGAGGCAAATCTCTAATTCCAGAGTCCAAGGTAGCAGCACCAACAGCCAGCCTAGGGTAATCTTATTTACTGATGCCAAAGGGATATACGATAGGTCTTGATTAGATGTTAACAGTAAATCCACCTAATATTGAAAACTGGCATAAATCTTTGCTTTTGGATTCTACTGAAGCCTAAGTAGCTTGGTGATATTGGCCCCTGCAATGCATCAGAAATATTGCCTGAAGCCCCAAATCTATTGCTGTGTTAACCAGTGAAGGCTCATCATAGAGGAAATTATTCGTGTAACTTGGCTTTCAGCTGAGAAATTCTTCAAAAGTTTTCCTAGCCCAGCAATTTTTACAGTAGCTAATATGGATCTTCAGCTTAGAGGGTCACGGAATACTGTTTAATAGCGAAGGAAATATTGAAACAAGTAGAAGGTCAATTGAGAAGAAGCAGTGATCTGAATCTCCCCCAGGGTGCCCTCACATTAAGCTTGGATTTGTAATTGAAAATAAATCTTTCATGTCTGGATGACAAGTCCGAGGTCCTGTCCCGGGTGCAGTTTTCACGAAGCATTATATTTTCCAGCTTGAAGTCACTGTCCTTTTCAGCTGCTTTTGACCTGCAATGTTACAGTAGGCTGTTGGCTGCCAAGTGATTAGCTGTTCAAGAAAAAAGTGAAACTAATCACCGTATTAATGTACATGAGGTGAAATGAGAAAGAACCTGAGGCTTGGAGGCACAGAGACTGATGTTACAAGCTGTGCAGCGAGGCATACTCCCCCGGATCCGGTGGCAGAATCAAACCCCAGCGAGGAAGGGTGACATTTGGCAGAGATGCTGCAAGAGACAGTTGCTGTGGGTTGAAGTGACAGCTTGACTTTCTTGCACTTAAATGTAAAGAGTTAGTCCTCTTTTCAGAGTAAAAAGAGCATCCTGTTATTATGCCACTTAGCAAAAGGCATACAAGGGCAGAATTCAAGTTTTTTCTTTTTTTTTTTACTTTGAGGTTTGTAAGGGAGCCACATTGAAGAGAAAGTATGATTAAAAAAAATGCTAACTTACAAAGTACTTCTGCATCAATTTGTAGTTTCTGAGAAACCTATATATAGCCTATCTTCCCTCTGTTAGAAATACCCCTTCTTTCTCTTAGAGAATCAGATAATTGTGGAGATAATTAATATCACAAATATGAATCTTTTAATGAAAATTAGTTCACTGAATCAACATTCATTGGGTACCTACTTTTTCCCAAGCACTCTGCTTGTTACTCAGTGTACAAAGTCTAATAAGACATGTCCTCTGTTATTCAGAAAGTTAGGTTTTATTCAAATGTCTCTTGAATATATTTCTTGGCCTTCCTGCAGTCTCAACATTGAGAAAGTATGTGAAAAAGATTCTTTGGAATCTATGTCTGGGAAATCAGAATGTCTGGGGAAGGAGCCCAGAATCTCCATGTACACTAAAATTTGAGAATTCTGTCTTAGAGGTAAAGAGTGTAAGGAATTCCTACCAAAAATATTAGGGCTGGAAGGAATGTTAATAACTAGTGTAACCAAACAATTGTACAGATGAGAAGCTGAGGATCAGAGAGTGAATATAAATTGCATGATGTCACACAGCTGTTTAGGACTCCAGGTTTCCTATCTTCTAAGCCCCATGCTTGCAAAGGGTAAGAAATAGGTTGTGGATTTCTTTACTCAAACTTATTCACTACCTTGTCTGTTTCCTCTTCTTTTTGCTTTACTAATCAACTATTTCCATGTAATAGTGTTTTGTGTTATAGGACTATGATGGCAAAAGTTTGCTATATGAAGCTATGTGCTCTGTTGACCTGTTCTCCAGACTACCTTTCATCTGCCCTTTATTCTAGACAAGAAGGGGTATTTACTCATGCAAAAATCAGTTCTCCCACAACAAAAAATGAATGTGTGAAGCCTATTCTATGTACCTTTATTAATTTTTCTTGCAGTTAAGAATGCCGATTATTATCTACAAATTATCCTTACATTTCCGAAGGAAAGGAAAAACTGGATTTTAAAATGTGGGGCAATAAAATCCTTAATATTACTTTTAAAGTTCTAGCTACCTTGGGAAGAAAAGTTCTCTTATCAACTAATTTTATTATTCTCTTTGCTAGGAAATTCTTTTCAGAGTTGAAATATCTATGTAGTTCAAGCCAGTTTCCTTTTGTTCTGCACTCTGAGATGCTAAACATCTGGTGGGTTCTTCTGGCAGGATATTCAAGGAAAATCTTTACTCTTCAGGCAAAATAATCCAAATTCTTTTTGGTCTACATTGTATGAAGATATTCCCCGGCTCTTATACAAATGGATAAATACATAATATAGATGAATATTTGTTGATCAGAGCCAAGTTATAATAGTTTAATTTGCAATTTATTTGAATAAAGTTAATTATAACAAAAGCAATGTTATAAATTCTACAGAAAATAATTTGCTTTCTAGGTTTTTCACCTCTTATCCATGCCAAGAGAAAAATCATCATGCAGCATGATAAGGATTTTTTTCAGCTTATCTAAGAGGAGAGGCCACTGGCATACTGCATTTGACCAGCTCTGCCCTGGTACCATAGGGTTGCACATAAACAGGGCCACCTGTGTGAGGAAATTGTTGCAGCACAAGGGAGTTGGCCTGCAGGGGGCGCCTTTTTCTAATTTGCACATAAGTGCATTATGAGTTAGTGGTAGCTGGTCCAAGAGGTCCACAACACGCTTCCTCCAATTGTTTAGGATTATATATGTGTGTAAACAGGCTTAGACTCTTTCCCTACCCCACGATTCTTACAAAGAAAAAAAAATTATACTCTGCAAACTGTTCCAATATTAAATGCACATTATTTGTAAAGTTTTCATTTCTTAGTAATCATTTCTGTGAATATTTTAGAGTTATAAAAATAGCAGTTTTCTATTTTATACATAGTTTCTTTGTGTTTCTTAAAATTAGAGTTGGTTAATATTACTAGTATCAAAGATAAAAAATGCCACCAAAGCACACATGGTGGGCTGACTCATAAAAAATAGCCCCAGTTACAGGTGCAAGTTTGGCAATAGAGCAAACCTTGATTTCCTCCTCAGCTGAGCTGGTATAGTTATACAGTGGTAAAACAAAAAAGCCCTTTCCTTATTAAAAACAGCATGTCAGATCCTGCCCAGAGAAACTTCACTCAGAGGAACAAGTACGGCTCCGAGGGTAAGAAGGGGTGATCAATGTTTGATTATATATATCCCAGGTCACAGCTGCTCCTTTCCTGAGCTGGGCCACAGCTCCTCTTAAATTATTTGTGATCAGAAGTAAAGAATGTTAATTTCTCAAACTTCCAGACCCAGCACCAAGTCTGTTCCACTAGTATGACCTCCTTCTCCTTCTCTTTTTTTCAGCCTCTTTGATTAAGCCAGGTCAGACTTCTATTCCTTTTTTTTCTCCAGAGTCTTCCTCCAGGCTTTCAGTTAAGTCGATGTCCTTCTACTTGTGTTTCCTCTACCATCTGAAAGTTTCTCTGCATTAGATTCTCACTCCTCAAGCCGCCATTTTTTCTTTTAACAAAACCCTTTCCCCTGCACACAAATAAACCCCTTAATTTAAACCAAATAAATAAAATTTAAAATATTTTAATATATATTATAATAAATTATGTGTTTTTATTTTAATACATATATAATTATAATTATATATATATATGGTCTTTCCAGAATATGGACTAATTACATGATTTTTAGTAATACCAATTCTAATACTATGTAGAAATTAATAATAATTCTTGTCCTATGTAATATAACTAGAATTTATTGAGAACCTTACACTATTCTAGGCTCTTGGCTAAGTACTTTGCATACCATGTTTCATTTAATCTAGATAATGACCCTGAATAGTAGATAAGAGTTTGAGGTCACCTAGTGAGTTATTGACAGAGTAAGATAAAGGTTTTGTCCTAAAAAAAAAAAATGCACTTAATATTTTGATAAAGAAGTTTGCCTTTATGTATGATCTTTTTTTAAGCCAAATATTCATCTGCTGTAGCAACCTAAAGGATGACTTTTCCTGGGCTTCTAAGCATTTCTCTTCTGAACACTTAACTTTTTTCTCCCTTAACAAATCATCCAACCTACATAACCTCCTTTTCTTCCTTGATAATATAATCTTCTCCTTTCTATAGGTCACACATTGGAACAAATGCATGATCCATTTGTGAACAATGAAACACAGCAGCCTCCTTCTTACGATACAAAAGGCACAATCAGAGAAGAGAAAAATAACGAAGCAAAAAAGGAAAGTGAAGGAAACTCCTCTGGTTTTAAACATAACTCAAGAGAAAATTTGTCTTTCATCAAAAGTATTTCCAGGCTAATGACTTGTGGTTTCTTCAGCCTTCATGTAAGTAGAATAGGACTCACTTTTCATAAAGTAGGTAAGTGGATAAAGTACTTATTCATTTCTACATTAATTTTAAAGGGAATGTGAAATAGCTTCACTTGAAATCAGCACTCATCTCAGAGAAAGCCAGCTGTCAGTCAGAGCTCCTGGGGACAGAACTGTCTAGTCTTATTTCAAGGAGGGGCTATCTATGTTCCCTGGTCATGTAACTTAAAGAGACTGGCATTGGATCTTTGCCTGAGTGCTCCATTCTTCATATCTTCTATATAGGACCATACGGTTCTGGCGGGAGGGGGCTCTCTTAATTATATTCATAACATACGTTATAGTTCAGCTCAAGGGAGAATGCACTGGAGCATGTGCAGGCACAACGCTGGGCACCGAGTTTAGAGAGGCATGGGAAATAAGCAACACATACATTGGAACAATCACATTATAATAAAAACGAAGGACGAAATGCAGTTCTCAGCTTATTGCTGTTCTTAAATGAAGCAGTGACAAAATATTAAAGGTAGGGGAAGGGCACTATCCATAACAGGTATGTTTTTAACATCTAGAAACTAGGACTTCAGGTGTACAACATTTTATTCAGAGTCTAAGGCTGTACCATTAAGAGACAAATATATGCGCACTAATACAACTGTTACATTCCCTTGAGGGCTCCTTACACTGTCATCTGAAACTTTCCATTGTATGGAGAGCCCTCACAAATCTTTTGGACATGGAAAAGCCACAGAGTAGAGGGCAGAGAAGCAAGGGTGGGGAAAATGACATTATGGAAGTAATATAAAGAACTCTAATATCAAGGCTGTATATGGGATTATAGTGTCCATTTTTGGTTCTAACCTCCCACGCTATAATCTGAAATACAATCTTTATATTAGAATTCTTTATTTTGCAGTATGTCCCCAGTACACTTCCTAACAAACCATAGGTACTCAATAAATGTGTGAATTGGTGACTGTACATATTTATTGTGGATAATCTTTATAAATACATGACTCTTCCATATTAGACTATAAACATTTGAATGAGATTGAGGGGAGAGAAAAAAATTTCAGCTTTGTATCCCCTGCCAGCCTTTAGCACACAGTAGGCCATGATTTGTAAAATGATACAACGTATAAATGAATTTGAGTATCATTTCTCCTAGCCAGTTTGGGGTCTTGACTTTGCTGTTCCCTCTGTGCATCCCCTCACTTGCTAATGATCTGGCTGAACTCCACTTGCAAATCTGAAGGTGGAGCTGGAAGCCTGGCCCCTACCAGATCCGAAACTGAACTGACTGTGCAGTGATCCACGTTGCTTGCTAACACAGCCAGTGTGAATGATTGAGGCATTCCCGGTCTGTTTATTTCTTGTGTACAGACACAGGCTAAAAACATGTCCTGTGGATGATTATGTTTTCAAGAATCTGTAATTTACATACGTCACACATTGGCAAATTTTCAGGCAAATTTATAGACACTCTGAGTCCTTATTCAGATGAGGTCAGACATTGGAGCAAAACAGAGCAGTAGCCATCGCTGTGGAGCCTGAAACAGCTAGTCTTTCACAGCCGGGAGGTTTCCGGCTGAGATGGCTGTTAGTGACTTCCTGCCATAGCTGTGATGGACTGTTGGCGTAGGCTTGCTATCTCATCTTCTTTATTGGTGACTGATGAATGCAAGTTGGTCTAGCTGACAGCTGTCTACTACGCAGGGATTATAGATAACTGTGAGTCAAGTTAAAAGATCGGAGAGACTTCCCTGCTGAACTGATAAAATCATTTAGATAAGAAGTCTGAATAAGAGGTAGAGATGTGAGAGAGAGCTGGGACGAGAGAGACCTGTCACAAGGCCCTTCGTACAGGTTTTGAGAAACAGACTCTTAAGAGAGAAATGGAGGTGGTCTTTTCTTTCAAAGACATTGAATATACCTTCTGCCAGATAAGGATGAAGAACCCATGTTAAGAAGAAACTCAATGATTGGTGAGCCTGTTGAAGTGAAGGATTATTTGTACAATTTCCAGGAATTGTGTATTCCTAGGGCTTACCATAAAATAGGCTCTCAATAAAAGTCCATGGACTTGAACTGAAAATGGACACAGTACTGTCAAGACTAGAGAATCATATTTGATGCTGGTCTCTAAGTAATGCCTAAAAACATGGACGATTCATAAATTTTAGTGGCATTATAAAGAAGCATAGATAATCTTCCCTAATGCATGATTGATTTACAGTAATTTAGAGGCTTAAGATGTATCAATCTTCAGACTTGGAAATGCTCCAATTAAATAGGCTTTTGAGCTATTGGTTCTTGAGGATTATTCTGGCCCATATGCCTACCTGGCCCATAACATAATACTGTTAAGGATCGATGGGCATTTAAGTTGAATTAGCTCAATTTACTTGTCACTTTCCTAAGGTAGACTAACCATGCTCTCTTTGGTTCCGACTGATTCCATCCAACAGTGTGGCCCTGCTGATTATCAAGAGCCATTTTTCTTCACTGCGAGAAACCTAACCACCCATTCATTCATGAGTGTGATTCCTCTAGAATCAAGAAAATGTCTTATTAAAACTGAAACTAGGGCCATCCCAGTGAGATTTTTACTAAAGCATAGCCTTGCCTATTCTTCCCACAAAATTTCGTCTGTGTGTGGAAAGCTGGATTTGCAATTATAACCAGTTGGATTAAGAGATAAAATCATATATAGAGCAACCAATACAACTGAAAGATGAATGACTTCATTTTCATTAAATTGGACTAGGCAAAATAGATAAGTAAGCGTGTGGTGGGAATCTTGCCATTTCCGCATTTCTTTTAGAGCTTTTTGCTTTCTTTTAATCTCAGCAGGCCTTAACCAGGGTCAGCACTACCACTTTCATTTCTGAAATACTTGTTTTGGGACTAGCTAAATAATCTGATGAATGACTATTGAATGCCTAGGAGCCACTTGGTGTATATCCCTAGGGCTTATCACATAATAGGTACTCAAATATACCTTGAATTGAATAAAAAATGGGCACAATTTTGTCAAGGCTAGAAAATCACCTTTGATGTTAATCTCCAAGTAATGCCAATTAGGTTCCATACTAGATAACATATTAGGTTACCATACCAGGTAACATTTTCATGTAATAGGAGACTTTTGGATATAACATTCAGAGCTGGTTATGAGTCTTAAGAATGTGAAAAGAAATTGGGCAGAATATTTGACTCAAAACATAAATTGATCAATTTGTCCATATAGAGAACTTATAAAACTTACTTTTAGAAAACACCTAGAGGTATAATCCTTGATATAAATAATATTTACTAGTAATATGGAGAATTAGGGAATAATTTCATCATTACTTTACAGCCTTTGTAGAGCTTGTATCTATATCTGTTCAGTTACTGTGTGTTTAGAGACCAGATTTATTTTCCTCATGGTTTTTAATTCCAGGTAAAAACTATTCAAACAAGAATATTTTCCCAAGTGACACTGGCTAGAAAAAACAGAAGACCATAGTTTTAAATCAGTTGCCTATTAATATTCATCAGTTATTGGCAATATATTCTTCCAAGTTTTTAGAATTGATAGAATGGAATGCCTAATATAGGCATTCACTCTTGTTGCCCTTCCCCACAATCTCAACAGAAAGCTTAAGTCATGTTTCATATGTTAAACAACAGCAGCTATGTAGAATTAGTTTAAAACAATAGGGTGGTTGTCTTTTGAATTAAATATCACGGGGACTGTAAATGCCACTTTGAAAAAAAATGAGTGCTATGAATCTACGCTTTCCAAATGGAATCTGGGGAGATTAAGCTACTGCTGGCTGCACATCTGTTACACAAAACAGCTGCATCAGGGGGTATGGATTAAAATAGCAATAGACTGTGCAGATGCTCTTTTGGCTCTAGAACATCCTTATAAAACACCTAGTCACACACAGTCTCCCTCTAATTTTCTATCAACAATTCAAATAAATACAAGATGTCAGACAATAGTCCCAGTTCAGGGAAAAAAGGGCTTCAATTCCACCCAAGTTAATTGAGGCTAGAATCATTCCTGTGATATCTATGGCAATTTCACATTTGTGCATTTCAATTAAAGAATAATAAGAGTGCAAAGTAATTTAAACTCATAGATTAGACGTCTGTGAAAAATTACCGATTAACTGAAAGGTGGCCTCTGGAGTGCTCACCAAGCATTTTAATGGGGGTCTCTCTGTCACCTCTTGTCCTAATATCTGGTCAGAAACTAGGAATACTCTAAATCTGCCTTTTAAAAGATTCAGTATACCTGTTTTGCACATCTATGACTTCGCCTTTTAAAAATTCTCCAAAACACACTGTTTTGCAGTAATAATTTTAATCTCCTCTTATATTTCTATTGTTTTCCCTACACTTTTTTTAAATTTCAATTCTTCAAGTTTTACTTAGCATTTTCTTCAATAAGGTGACAATAAAAAGACATTTGGGGGGGAATAATGTTGTTATTCAAATGTTCTGTATTGTATTTCCACCTCAATGAGCATACATAACTAACTCTCAATGAGGAAATGTGGTGTTCGTAGTAGAGACCAGATTCTTAATTACTGCTTTCTCCAAACTAGAATTTTAAGTCTTAGTTGATGATGATTATCATGTAGAAAGTTTTGTGCATAATATTTGACCATTTTAAACTCTCCACAAATTAAGCAGGAGGATTATCCCTTGATTATCAGCTCTCAAATCAGTACTATCTTCTTTAAGTGTCTAAAGACATGGTTAAGAAACATTAAATGAAGAAAAAAAAAAGACTAAAAATAGCTTTATTGAAATCATTACTCCCTTTCCCTTCTTCAGTGATTGTCTGAAGAAAAACAAACTAAAACATAAAGAAAACCTGCACTTATTTTATTAGGAAAGAAAATGGTCTACTTTCAGTTGTTAGTAATTTCTTCTAAGAGATGAAAGACCACAATTAAACACAAGTGAACCAAGTTGACTTTCCCCCTTTCTCTGTGATGATGGAAGTGTCAGAGAGCCTGGACCTAACAAGTCAGAAAATCTGGGTACTAAGGTGAGTTCTCCCACTTATTAGAGGTGTGAATTTCAGTGAATATATTGCCTCTTGTGAAACAGTGTTCTCTGAAGACTGGGACAACACCTCACTAGGTTGTTGTGTTGACTAAATGCATTAACATGTGTTGACCCCATGTGCTAAGGGCAGTTGTCATTTTTATAGGGTACTTTTCAAGTAGGATCCCAGAAAAACTTTTAAATGTTTATTTCTATCTGTAACAAGTATTTTGTGGTTCTTTTTTTAAGAATAAGGAATTATATATACTGTAATTAGTGAGAGCCTGAAATATCACCAACCTAACATGACTTCCAGAGAACATATTAGGAAAGTTTAAAAAGAAGCTGGGACAGAAAAAATTATACAGAGGGGGATTTGAAAGAGATTTCGAGAAAGAAAAGACCCAGGGGTAGGGACCCGGCTAATCTAATGTTAGGTAAAAATTTCTGAGCTTACAGTCATGGTTCTGAGTTATGGTTCTGAGTTTGATTTGGAAGTCTTGCTTTGTGGCAGCCGCTTATTTATATTGCTGACACTGTTTATTTAAACCTGTCATTGCCATAGTGACTGTGGTCTCCAGCCTGCCCACCCACAAGCCTGAAAAGCCAGTTAAGTCATTCTGTGGGCCCTGGACCTGGGAACACAGACATGTTTAAAAGGAGGAATTTAAGTATGATCTTTGTCTTCCTTGAAGCAAAGGGTTATCAAAGCAGTAGGCAAAGGGCATACTTGTTTTAGAAATTAGAAATGTTTGTAAGTGAACATTTAAATACCCCAGTGCCTTGGGCCTGTTTAGATATTCTATTCAGCTTTGCAAGATTTGTGATTAAAAATGGTGTGTGATTGAAACAGGCCCAACACACCCTCTCTCAACTTTCCCTCAAATAATGAAAAAGACGTAGAGAAATAAAACACTTTAAATGACAATAAAAATCAAGTCTGAAAGTTAGACTATGACAAACATCTTGGAGAACTTTGAACTGATCATAAAGTTGATCAAACTGGATTTTATATATTTAACACCTATACATCATTTACAATATAGCTAGCAGTCTAAGCAACTTACAAATGTTGACTCATTCAATCCTGATTAATCTTATTAGGTCAGTAGTATTAACTGATAATTATTATTATCAGCTCAAACTCACACAGTTGATAAGTAGTAGAGCCTGGATTTGAACTCAGATGCTCTGACTCCAAAGTCCATGTTCAAAACCAACATACTCTGCTACTGTGAAAACCAGATAAAAGACTACTTTTTGGAGCAGAGTTGCAGTGCTGCACACACAGCCAAATTGGCAAGGATGTGTGTGTAGGTAGGTTTATTGGTTTAGAACCTGTCTCCCCAAAAGACTGTAAGATGCTTGAGGACAAGAGCTGTGCTGAGTTTGTTCTCTTATGTAAGTTAAGTACCAGGAAGGTGTTCAAAAATAATTTTTTTTGTATTGGCAAATAAGTGTATGCCTGAATGTTGGTTGCTTAGGAAACTGTTTCCAAGGACTCCTGTCTCAAAAGTCCAAGGTCAACATCTGGTGGTGAATTCATCTCTCTACTGCATGAGAACTACTTTAAAAATTTTTAATTGCCTCTGTTTTTTCTTTAATGAAAAAAGCAGTGCATTAAAGAAAACTTGAAACCTGTAAAAGAAAACAATAAAAACATAAAATGGAGAAAAAAAATCACTCAGTTATTACTAGAAAGACAGAAAAACTGTCTTAGGTTTGAAATAAGAATTTTCAAAAGATACAGAGGGCTGCAATTACATTTTCTAGTAATTAAAATGATTATAACAGGACTTCATTCACCTCTGCTTTTCTAGGTGGAAAATAAAGGAGAAAAAAAGATGTGGTGTTCAAAGCATTGTGTAACTCTCAACACTAAGTTTTGTAATTGTTAGCAACTGTTAGGCTAGGATAGCACCTGTTATTTTAAGTAGACACCAGATAAGTCATGCGAGGCCATCTTAGTTGTAAAGTGGAAGGTGTGGCACAAAGCGCACATCTTGGAAATTGGTGAAGTGTGGAAGCAGAAGACAAAGAGCTGAGGAAAAATGTAGAACCTAGTATCTCCCCTAGGTTGCAGAATTCCCTGACAAGACAGTTTCCACCTGGACTCCTGAGTTGGGACCGAAGTAGGGAAAGAACCATAAACTCTCTTACATATATCATGTACTTGAGTTCTTACTTTGTTTCAAGATGAATGCAGGTGTGGTATTAATTCCGAGCCCTTGAATATCTGAGAACAGGAATTTTGTTGTGTGTAATGTCCTTGGGTCACAATGTTTTTGCCTAAAACTCTGTGTGTGCTGCTCTGTTGTCTTCTGGAATGAAGTTGGATATAGGGCTTGATTTTTTTTGTTCCTTTCTAGGTATCCTATTGTGTGTTGGTTTTCTTTATATACTTTATTTGGGCGGGGGGTGAGAGTATGCATTTTTTCAGTCTTTGTAATTAAAAAAAAGTTTTAGGGCTTGTCTAAATGTGGGTATCTCTTTTTAGCCTTTGCTTGTAATAAGAAAAGCTCTCTCAATTTGGTTACTCATTTTTTTCAACTCAAGAAAATTCTTCCATAATACATTTCTTTATGCTTCTGTTCCAATTTTTATATCTTTCTTAGAAAACTCTACTATTCTAAAGTTAGTTTTCTATGTTTTTAACATCATACCTATCATTTTCTCCCTCCTCATTGCAACTCTAGTCTCTTTTTTTCCCTAGATTATAAGTGGGCTTTTAAAGTATAACCTCCACATCAATGAATCAGTTTTCTACTGTATTGATTCTACTCTTTGTTAACATCAATCATTGTTGACTTAAAATCTGCCACTTTAATTCTCTTGATATCCTTCCTTATCTCACCACCCACTTTAAAATATCAGACTGATGTCTTTTATTTCAATTTATTTTTTCTAAGTTGATTTATACCTCTGTTGCAGAGGTAATATATTATACATTCTAGGAAGAATGTCAAATTTCTAAAATTATATTCTGGTTTCTGTATCATTTTCAAAGGTCTGCTTTTCTTTCAGTATGGCGATACCTTTCTTTTGCTTGATAATGTTTTTAAAAAGGAAAATATTTTTTTAGTTTTGATGTTTTCTCCTTTTTTTTCCCTTGAGCATGGTATCCAGACCTGGAATCTGTCAAATTATGAGTTTTGACTTGTTCTTAGTCCTACTCAGTCAACTTTTCAACTGGCAAAATTCCCTTCTTAGATCTAAGACTGAATAGCTGGTTGATGAACGTGCTCCCTGACCTGGTTTTCAGCAGTTACAATTTTACAGACTGCCTCAGTCTCTAACATGCTAAAACACATAAAGAAATAATAACTATTGTATTAGCTAAGATTCTTTTAATTTATAAGAAAGGAAAATGTTTAAAGGAATCAAGCAAAAAAAGCAACAATAATAAAAGGAATTTATTGGGTCATATAATAAAATAACTAAAAAGTAACTGACATCATGCATGGGTTAATCCAAAGGTTTAATCTCCTCTACCATCAGGACCCTCTCTTGCATAAATTCTAGATACAAGCAGCCAAGAGGATATCAGTATAGTACAAATATGCTAGATGCCAGGATACAAATTCTCGGATTTGGGCAACACATTCTGCCTTTTAGCTATAGGTATGAAATGGGTATGTAACTAGCTGGTAGGTTATCAAAAATCAGAGCCGGGACATTTCACCCACCCTATTGAGTAGTAAATATTCAGTCAGTGTAGATGACGTTCCATTTGAGAATAAGAAAAGAAAATTAGAGACACTGAGAGAAAGAGACAGAGAGAGAAAATATCTGCATGACTGAGAGCCAGTGCTTATCTCTAAAAATTTTTACTATGGGGATTGGAAAACAAATATGGACAATACTACTTTGCATTCTTTGTGTGGTACAAAAATATATAGTATATGAAGTTGGATTAGGAAGTTGTTATAAAGATAAAATAAGTCTGAACTGAAAATGCAATCTGCAAGGAGGAAGAAAAACTTAAGAAGCTCCCCTATAATAAAGCATAAAGGACAACAATACAAAAACAAAGAAAGGAAAGAAATTAGAGTTTGAGAAAATGGCTATGTAACCCGAGAGTTATAGATATACATTTTAGAGGAAAACATCATCAGGGCAATTGCAAAGAAGGCGATTAGCAAGTGCAAATTAGCAGGGCAAAAATTTAAGTACAATGATGATATTTCCCTGAGTTTAAACATCAGTATTATAATGGCCTAGAATAAAAAGAAACAAATATATAAACACCTACTAGAACAAAATGTTTGAATCACAAGTATAATTAATACATCCTACTGTCAACTATACAGGTAAAAAGGTTCCCCAGAAAGGAATGAAAGTCTGACTAGCAACTGACTACTTTGAGACATGAACTATCTGGAGACAACTAAAAAGGTGCTACAGAGTTTCGAGGGCAGGATATCAACCGATGGCTAAAAATTTTTATCCTAATTAAATATTTATGCACACATGAAAGCAAAAGAGTGAGAATTTCAGATATGCTTGGCTCAGAAATTATGTCCATTTTGCAGATATTACTTAAAGATGAATTCCAGCTGACTGAATGACGAATTAAAACTCAGAATTTAAAAACTGGAAAAATGTATCATTAAAGGACTGGTGTGATGTAAAATTATAAAACATAGTTAATACTCTAAGTAATTGTGGCTTTGGATAGACAAATGAATAAAACATAAAACATTACTGGAATAGAAGCTGTTTAAGCTGTAAATAAAAATTAATGTAAAATTTTAGGTCTAAACAAGTAGATAATATTAATAAGGCCTTTGAATGGAGGGCAGCAAATAAAGGTGGAGATAACGTATTTGAAATTCTTCACATTAAATTAGGAAAGCAAAAAAGACTTTATTTAATTTTTGACTTTACCCGTGAATTAACTATAATATAACTATTGTTTCTAATTTCTTAAATGCAACTCACTATTTAGATCTTCTGCCCATTTTTGGATTGGGTTTTTTTTTTTTTTTTTTGATATTGAGCTGCATGAGCTGCTTGTATATTTTGGAGATTAATCCTTTGTCAGTTGCTTCATTTGCAAATATTTTCTCCCATTTCTGAGGGTTGTCTTTTTGTCTTGTTTATGGTTTCCTTTCCTTTGCAAAAGCTTTTAAGTTTCGTTAGGTCCCATTTGTTCATTTTTGTTTTTATTTCCATTTCTCTAGGAGGTGGGTCAAAAAGGATATTGCTATGATTTATGTTAAAGAGTGTTCTGCCTATGTTTTCATCTAAGAGTTTTATAGTGTCTGGACTTACATTTAGTTCTTTGATCTATTTTGAGTTTATTTTTGTGTATGGTGTTAGGGAGTGTTCTAATTTCTCTCTTTTACATGTAGCTGTCCAGTTTTCCCAGCACCACTTATTGAAGAGGCTGTATTTTCTCCATTGTATATTCTTGCCTCCTTTATCAAAGATAAGGTAACCATAGGTGCGTGGGTTTAACTCTGGTCTTTCCATACCATTCCACAGTATGGAGGTTCCTTAAAAAACTAAAAATAGAACTACCATATGACCCAGCAATCCCACTACTAGGCATATACTCTGAGAAAACCATAATTCAAAAAGAGTCATGTACCACAATGTTCATTGCAGCACTATTTACAATAGCCAGGACATGGATGCAACCTAAGTGTCCATCCACAGTTGAATGGATAAAGAGATGTGGCACATATATACAGTGGAATATTACTCAGCCATAAAAAGAAATGAAACTGAGTTATTTGTAGTGAGGTGGATGGACCTAGAGTCTGTCACACAGAGTGAAGTAAGTCAGAAAGAGAAAAACAAATACCAAATGCTAACACATATATATGGAATCTAAAAAGAAAAAGAAAAAATGGTTCTGATAAACCTAGGGGCAGGACAGGAATAAAGACACAGACGTAGAGAATGGTCTTGAGGACAAGGGGAGGGGAAAGGGTAAGCTGGGAGGAAGTGAGAGAGTAGCATTGACATATATACACTACCAAATGTAAAATAGCTAGTGGGAAGCAGCTGCATTGCACAGGGAGATCAGCTCCGTGCTTTGTGACCACCTAGAGGGGTGGGATAGGGAGGGTAGGAGGGAGACGCAAGAGGGTGGGGATATGGGGATATATGTATACATATAGCTGATTCACTTTGTCATACAGCAGAAACTAACACAACATTGTAAAGCAATTATATTCCAATAAAGATGTTAAAAAAAAAGCAGCTCACTAGGATTCAAGGTACATGTTTTTTTGTGTTTTGATAACTGATGTACCTCAACTGCCTAGAACATTTCCTAGCATATAGTAGGTGCTCAATAAATATTAGTTGAATGAATTAATGAACTTACTTTTAGAGTTAGAAGCACAGTGTGTATGTGCATTTACTTCTGTAGATTTGGAAATACCTGTACTCACTGGAAAAGTAAAAGTAAACCGAATCCATACAATAAAAACTACTAAAATAAAGATAACTAACTATCAGGAATTATAACCGAGATAAAGAATAGAAAACACTAAAGCTAAAATACATACAGCCAGGAGAGTGGCGATGATAATACATATAAATAGGATAAATTCTACTTTTAAAAGATGAAGAATTTCTGACTGGTTAAGAAACAAAATCCGAATACATGCTGATTATAAGTAGCATGTAAAAAATATAAAGGTCAATGGATTGAAAAACATTACAAGGTTAAGAAACTAAAAGCAAGCATTGAGGGCAGTATTAAATTTAGATAAAGTAAAAGTCAAGAAAGAAAATATTAAATAACATATTTATTTCCTAAAGAAAAATCCACATTTTGGATCAGAGTTATAACCTACATTGAAAATAGTTGTCATGAATATTTACATGACAAAGAGAATAACATTAAACCATATAAAAATAAGCCTCCTAGAAATATAACAATTTTAAAAATTAATAAGGAAAACACTGGTAGAAGAACAATTATTTTAGAAGAATTTTATGTAACTCTTTGTGCATTTGACAGACTATGCAGTAAATATAAATGGGCACAGAGAATTTGAATTACATGATTTGAATTTTGTGATGTTTGGATTACAGGTTGGATTAATTTGCCTGTATTATACCATAAGCACCCTACAGAGAACACAAGTTCAACGACCTATGTCATATTTACCAAAATTGATCACATGCTAGGCCCCAAACCTTTGTAGATTTCAAAAAGCATATCAATAATATTCATTCCATCATTTATTTATTACTATTCATTGAGGGTCTACTATGTACCAGCAATCTTCCAAGCATTGGAGATACAGCCATGAACAACACAGACCAACTCCTGCCTTCTTGCATTTTAATTTTAGGTGAGGGAGACAGCAGTAAACTAATAAGCCAGTAAATATATTGAATATCAGAAGGTGAAAAGTTCTACAGAGATCAATAAAAGAAGGGTAAAGGGGAACAGGGGGTGATGATTTTGGAAGAGTTCAATTTATTCCTTGTCTGTTTGGGTCATTTTTCTCAAATCTATTCTTAGTTCTGCTCTTTAAGAGAACACTATTCTATTTGGAATGAAGCCTTTTATAATTTTATATAAGCTATCTGACCATCATACAGAGGATAAGTTAACAAATCCACACTTTTAGTATTCAAGTAGCAACCATAAATCCTATTTTTAATCACAAAGGACATAAATCAATAAAATAGCAAGCCTATTAAGGAGGATTTTCCATTTTTAATTAAAACACATCCCCTATTTTACTTTCTCCGGGTCTTAGGAATCTGAAGTTATGATGTATCGGACCAGGATATTATAAGAGATAATAGGGTAACATGTACTAAAAAAGGTTTGTTAAACCACTGAGCTGGAGTCACATTATCTCACACAGATACAGAGAAGTGCTGGAGTGTGAAGAAGTAACTGAATTAAGAAGTATGTGCTCTCCACTGTTCCTTTTTCCTCACACCAGTTTCACTGAAGTTAATTATTATCACTGCCTAGAACTGAGGTCTCAGCCAAGAAGAAAAGTTCAGGGGAAGGAGCTGGAATGAGTGGGAGTTACAGGTTTTGAATATACCAAGGAGGGGTAAGGAGGTGGACAATTCTTGTTTAGTTCCCGGTTTCATTGGGTTAAATGTTCTCAAGAGTAGATTTCTAAATGAATTTAGGGGAGACATCCTTAAACTTCAGAACATATGAATTATGAATTCTCAGCCCAAGTCAGTGACAAGGTTGATAAAATTCCGATCTAATGCTCTTCATGTTGGTTTGATGATGTGTTAATGCTACAAACAACAAACTAGCCATCATTAGAACGATGAGAGTAACGAGTGCCTTTTTTTTTTTTACACAGTCCAGCAGGATGGGATATAAAACATGCATCAGAGGAAGAAATGTGAAGGGAAATTGTTTAAAAATTCAAGATACAAGATAATTTTAGGAAGAGAAGGTTTTCTTATATATTTAAAAAGTGCAGTTATAAACTGCACAATTTTATTTTACATTAATTTGGTGCTAAAAGCATAACTGAGTGATTTAGTGGGGCAGGACTAAGTTTCATATTCTTTTATTCACATGAAGCTTAAAGTAGATTACTGAAAAGAAATACAGAAAATTAACGTTTAAATGCCCACATAAAGAATAAAAGGAAAGAGAAACTATATGTCAACTTGTCATAGGCACAACCAAAAATAAGCTAGAAATTAGCATATAATACAGATTGTAATAAATACTGAATTTGCATTATTACCAAAGAAGTAAAAGGCTGGGGTGGTAATGGTGACCACTCTTCAGAGATTTGTATTCACTAAATGCCATCTTCAGTGCCGGACACTCTCGCGGCTGAAATTCCCATACTTGCAAATCATTCCTTTGGCTCCAGAGAATGAATACTCATCTAAAGGTTCAGCTATCACTATGCATAAAGCCAAGGAATGTGCAACTCCACAATTTTATAGAAGATCAACCCAGTCTTAGAAAGGCAAACCCATTTCTCTACATAACTGCCAGGAAAAGGAACCTTGGAGGTGGAGTCGAGATAAGGAAAGAGGCAAGTGTGGAGCACGCCAGCACTGGCGAGGCCAGCTTGACTTAGAAGCGATATCCCAGTTTGGGGTTCTGGGGTGACAGAAAGGTATGAGAGCCCTGGATATCAGGAATCATGAGTGTGGAGACCCCAAATTAGGGAAGAGTGATACTTTGCAGAGAAGATGGAAAATACCAAAGGCAAAATCCTCACCTTCAATGCCACTCGTCAATGCCATCTTGTTGGCAGCCTGCAGTCTTGAACATTGAAGGCACATTGTTTTGGGAAACTGTGGAAGAGTCTGTTATCCAGACTACTTATCTCCCCTCACTTCTACCATAAGTATTTCTTTTTTGTCGTAAGTTAGTCACCCATATTTAGACTCCTAAGGCCCTAATTTTCTCCATTCCCCTTTGTAAATCCACCATTAACAAGCTGACTCATTGGAAAGACTGATAAACATCAAAAATTAAATTTCATTTACTAAATATTCATTTTTGAGCACCAATTCCTAGGTACTCTGGGAAACAGAGACATATACGATCCAGTCTTTGCAGATCAATAAGGAACACAGACCTACAGTAAAATATAGTATGAAAAGTGTAACAATAAAAGGTGTAGAAAACAGTGAGGTTGCACAAAAGAACTAGGGAAAGATTCCTTAAGGAGCTGATATAGCTGGTTTGGGCAGGATAATAAAAACAAAAGCTAGCATTCGTTGAGTATTTTCTATGCTGTTGGTAGAAGCCATATTATGAAGGATCATATGTGCCATCTTAAAAAGCTTATCTTTTAACCTTACACCATGAGGAATTGAAGAAGGGCTTTAATAAGCAGGGGAAATAGGTTATATGGATCTTCTGTCAATTTGGCATCCACATGGAAGGTATTTTGGAGAAATGTAAGGCTAGAGAGAGGGAATTTATTTCAAAGGCTATTGGATTACTTTTAGTGTGGTATGATGTCACCTAAAACTAAAGCCATAATAATGAGAAGGGAAAATAGTAGACGGTTTGTTGCAAATAAACAACAGTTTAATCTGCTACTCTTCGAGGTATATTTGCATAGTTTCAGGGGTTACAACTTCACTAAACTAGGGCATTTTGAGAATGAAAGGGGACACTATTAACAATTGTATCTAGACAGGAGGTATAAAGCAAGAAGGACTATTCTAGGTAACCTGTTTAAATTAGTTTTAAGAAACTAGTGGTAAACTGACAGAGGTCACTTAAGGGTGGAAAGGAAAGAAACACCTCAGAATACCTAAGATACAAGTGGTCAGCTCTGAAAGACTGCCCTGCTGAAACCTAACTCAATGTGTTTTTTGGAAAGCAGAAGGTAGATGTGCATACTTCTTCATCTATGACTATCAGATATAAAGCTACCCAACATTTAGAAGCTTCCAGACTTACTGTAACCACTAACTTTTCACTGGGGCGATTTCTCAATACCACACACTTCCCCCTGGCTCTAGTATACTCTTCCTTGGGACATCCCCTAGTTCTCTCTGAGCTCCTCAGAGGGACAAAGCTGAAGGGGCAGAATATTCCATTAACCCAGCTGGACTGTAACTGATACAGCAGAAGCTTTCAAAAAACTCTCAGAGTTTGAGCAGCATAAAATTTAGCAACAAGTCAGATGTGCTTTTGGGCTGCTGCTGGACAGCAAGTTGACACTGAGATGAGAGGAGAAAATACCAGAAAACACTCTGTGCCAATGGAATTTCTTCCCCTTTGAATTCATTAGAAAACTTCCTGCCATGTGGATTAGGGATTAAATTAATTTCCATAAGCCAACCATATGTTAATATTTTTGAATACTTTGTTGTGTTTCATAATGTCATTTGTAATCACATTTCCATAGTTTTAAAAGGCATTTAAGTGACAGTAATAGCAGTACATGCCATTGCTGGAGAATTAGGAAAAAGAAAACTATGAAAATGAAAATAATTATCCATCATTTCTTCATCCGAGTACCTACTGTTAAATGATAAGAGAATTTCTTACATTTATATACACAATATGTACAAATTTCATTTGGCTTTTTCATTTAAAATTGTATCAGAAATAATTTCTTATACCATTAAAGTCACTTAAAAGTATAATATGTAATAACAGGATAATACTTTGTCTTATAAGTGTACTATAATCTATTAGCTATATCTTTATACTTAAACGTTTAGATTAATGACAATATTTCACTAAAACCAATATTGCTGAAGTAAACAGCTTTGTTCATAAATCATTTTTTTCTATATTCTGATCTTTAGATTTTTAGTAGTGAAAACACTGGGAAGAACTCTATTCATATTTTAAGGTAGATATATATTATGAAATTTCTTTCAAGAAAGTTTATATCACTTTACACACCAATACTTGTGAATGTTAGCTCCATATCACTGTATTAATCTTAGCACTGGATATTATAATTTTTGTAATCATCTCTGATAACTTCATGGGGGGAAATGGCATCTCATTTTCTTTTAATTCATATTTCTTTGATTTTTTAGTGAGGCTGCAAATTTTCTCATGTTGTTCATGAACACATTTAAATTTTCTTGATTGAAATTTTCCAGGAAAATATTCATCTCAATTCTCAGTCAGCTTTTGAGATTGAATGCAGTGTTTTTTCAATTTTACACTTCTCCAATGATGGGGGCTCATGAGGCACAGAGGAAGTTGCTGTGCACACAGTGGGTGTTCAAGATATATCAGGGTGAGAGCCTTATTTGAACCTTGCTACACTTTCACCTAGGAACATGGGAGGCCTTCACGTGAAAGAAAATCTTCTGGAAAAAGTGTATTGGAAGACTATAATGAAATGGGGGAAAAAATTTTTTTTTTTTTTTTTTTTTGCGGTACGGGGGCCTCTCACTGTTGTGGCCTCTCCCGTTGCGGAGCACAGGCTCTGGACGCGCAGGCTCAGCGGCCATGGCTCACGGGCCCAGCCGCTCCGCGGCATGTGGGATCTTCCCGGACCCGGGCACGAACCCGTGTCCCCTGCATCGGCAGGCGGACTCTCAACCACTGTGCCACCAGGGAAGCCCGGGGAAAAATTTTTTAATGAGAAGGAATTTAAGCACTTTTCTGAACTTCTTTTAATTCATCAATTTAGGATGAGTGTGTTTCCTGTCAAATTAATATCACACAAGAACTGGAGGCTCAAGTATATTCTGCTCAGACAGGAGTGGAGAGATAGGTCCCCATATGCAGGCAATATAAACAGGCTTAGGGAAACCAGGCCTAAGAATCAGTAGTCACCTTCCTACTGAAAGAAATCCTTCTAAAAGTGGTATCACAACATCACAATTACAAAAACATGAAAATTTATTATATCCTTTTGTTCTTATTGAAAACTTCCTTGAATTAATTAGCAAATCCTACAGATACAATATATATATCTGCTAGTTTTCTTTTTAAGCATTCATTGGTGGGAGAACTTTGCCTAAGACAAAGATCTGAAAGAAAGTGTATTATACCTCAAATCAAGCAACTAAAACAAACATCATTCCAATTTTATTGATTTGGGAATTGTATAGTTTGATTTTGTTACAAATTTGTAAACTGAGAATTTGAGAAGAAGGGGAAAGGGGTTGGGTGGGTGTATATCATGAGCCAGGCCTGATGGAGATCTCAGTCCCAGTTTAGTCCCATTTGAAACACAAATTTTAAGAAACTTGCCCAAGATTACACAGTTAATACGTGGCAGACTCATAATTAAAATCTACTTCTGTCTGGCAACAAAGCACATTTTCTTTCTGTCTCTCAGGTCTATAAGTCCTTTAGAAATAGTAGCTCATTTAATTTTCTTAATAATTCTATATGGTGGGAACTATAATTACCCCTAGTTTACTGTGGCGAAGTTAAAACACAGAGAGGTAAAGAATTTACCCAAGGCCACACAGCTAGTAAGTAGCAGAGCTAAAAATTAAAATCCAAACAGTCTGAGGCTATAGTCTGTGCAATGAACCACAATGTGCTATGGAAGCAAATGGAATCGCTGATCTTCAGTGGGAAGAGGACACTACAGACTAATTTCTATGTGGTAACACCCTCCAGGAAATTATCAATGTGTGCTTTATAATCTATATAATACAAGTCTACCTACATGATATTTGTGCTATTTCTTGGTTCCCACAGAAACCTCACAGACTAGAAAAACCATGTTATTATTTCATCACTAGATTTGTATAAACATACTTATTGGGAGCAGGCATACTCTTAAGAAGAGCTGTGGAAAGGATGGGCATATTTCATGCTACAGTTTGAAATGATTTTTTTTTTTTTTTTTTTTTTTTTTTTACGGTACGCGGGCCCCTCACTGCCATGGCCTCTCCCATCACGGAGCACAGGCTCCGGACGCACAGGCTCAGCGGTCATGGCTCATGGGCCCAGCCGCTCCACGGCATGTGGGATCCTCCCGGAGCGGGGCACGAACCCGCGTTTCTGCATCGGCAGGCGTACTCTCAACCACTGCGCCACCAGGGAAGCCCTGAAATGATTTTTTTTTTCACCTGATGTAGATAAAGGGCAAATGGAATTTTATTTGCAGGAGCATATCATTGTGGAATTAAAATAGCAACTATGTAGTTATCACATGCTGAATAGCATCTATGTCACACTTATTTTCTTCAATAAGTGGTGCTGGGAAAACTGGACAGCTACATGTAAAAGAGTGAAATTAGAACACTCCCTAACACCATACAAAAAAATTAACTCAAACTGGATTAAAGACCTAAATGTAAATCCAGACACTATAAAACTCTTGGAAGAAAACATAGGCAGAACATTCTATGACATAAATCACAGCAAGATCCTTTTTGACCCACCTCCTAGAAATAAAAACAAAAATAAACAAATGGGACCTAATGAAACTTCAAAACTTTTGCACAGCAAAGGAAACAATAAACAAGATGAAAAGACAACCCTCAGAATGGGAGAAAATATTTGCTAATGAAGCAACTGACAAAGGATTAATCTCCAAAATATACAAGCAGCTCATGCAGCTCAATATCAAAAAAACAAACAACCCAATCCAAAAATGGGCAGAAGACCTAAATAGACATTTCTCCAAAGAAGATATACAGATTGCCAACAAACACATGAAAGGATGCTCAACATCACTAATCATTAGAGAAATGCCAATCAAACTACCGTGAGGTATCACTTCACACCAGTCAGAATGGCCATCATCAAAAAACCTACAAACAATAAATGCTGGAGAGGGTTTGGAGAAAAAGGAACTCTCTTGCACTGTTGGTGGGAATGTAAATTGATACAGCCACTATGGAGAACAGTATGGAGGTTCCTTAAAAAACTAAAAATAGAACTACCATATAACCCAGCAATCCCACTACTGGGCATATACCCTGAGAAAACCATAATTCAAAAAGAGTCATGTACCACAATGTTCATTGCAGCTCTATTTACAATAGCCAGGACATGGAAGCAACCTAAGTGCCCATTGACAGATGAATGCATAAAGAAGATGTGGCACATATATATAATGGAATATTACTCAGCCATAAAAAGAAATGAAACTGAGTTATCTGTAGTGAGGTGGATGGACCTAGAGTCTGTCATGCAGAGTGAAGTAAGTCAGAAAGAGAAAAACAAATACTGTATGCTAACACATATATGGAATCTAAAAAATATAATTTTTTTTTTTTTTCTTTTGCAGTACGCGGGCCTCTCACTGTTGCGGTCTCTCCCGTTGCGGAGCACAGGCTCCGGACGCGCAGGCTCAGCGCCCATGGCTCACGGGCCTAGCCGCTCCGTGGCATGTGGAATCTTTCTGGACCAGGGCACGAACCCGTGTCCCCTGCATCGGCAGGCGGACTCTCAACCACTGCGCCACGAGGGAAGCCCTAAATATGGTTTTGAAGAACCTAGTGGCAGGACAGGAATAAAGACGCAGACATAGAGAATGTACTTGAGGACATGGGGAGGGGGTAGGGTAAGCTGTGACGAAGTGAGAGAGTGGCATTGACATATACACACTACCGAACGTAAAATAGATAGCTAGTGGGAAGCAGCCACATAGCACAGAGAGATCAGCTCCGTGCTTTGTGACCACCTAGAGGGGTGTGATAAGGAGGGAGATGCAAGAGGGAGGAGACATGGGGATATATGTATACATATAGCTGATTCACTTTGTTATAAAGCAGAAACTAACACACCATTGTAAAGCAATTATACTCCAATAAAGATGTTAAAAAATAAAAGATATTTTACATCCTCTTATATACATGGTAAAGAAAATACATTGATGTCTTTAGTTTTGTTTCCTTAGTCCCTACTATGTAGTAGGTATCCTACAAGTATGTGCCTTTGGGGATGAAGGTAAATGATCTACGCTAACAGAACAATGATTAGACTCATAATTGAGCCAAATCTCTGTTATGTGGAACTGCATGACATTTGATTTGCAAAAGTTGTTCCATCTGACTTTACAGGAAGATACACTGATGATGTATCATTTTAATTTCTCTCCTGAGCACTCACTGGAAAACAGTAGCAAATGACAAGGTTGTTTATTTGTTACAGTAGTGCTCCTCCAAAATCAAATGAACAAAGGTAATCTTAATTTCATGAATCAATTTTCTTAATAAATACCTACATAATTAACTGAGGAATTCCCTTTGGAAAAGCCAACTGAGAAATGATTTCAATATAAGGAAATAGAAAGAGAAAAAACACAATTCTGAACTAATATCAAACTTTCTCACTACTATCAAATATGATGTAAGAACTTTCATAAGTATACATACAAATATATATTAAAAATCATTTAAGGGCTTCCCTGGTGGCGCAGTGGTTGGGAGACCGCCTGCCGATGCAGGGGACGTGGGTTCGTGCCCCGGTCCGGGAGGATCCCACATGCCGCGGAGCGGCTGGGCCCGTGAGCCATGGCCGCTGGGCCTGCACGTCCGGAGCCTGTGCTCCGCAACGGGAGAGGCTGCAACAGTGAGAGGCCCGCGTACCGCAAAAAAAAAAAAAAAAAAAAAAAAAAAATCATTTAAGTATATATAATGTGCAAGTAATGTCAGATTTGATTCTGTTATTTGTGCTCATACTCTGGCCAAATTTAATGGCAACAAACAAAATTATATTTTTAATACACTTGGTATATTTGTATGACAAATAAATATTAGATTATGATGATAGCATTAATTTCTTTTTCCATCTCTGTACTTTAAATATAATTCCACTTGAATTAATTAAATAACACTATTTAATAAATATTTTTAAAAGACTTGGAAATCTAGGTTCCAACACTTGAAATATTTACCACCAGACATCTATTAGTCTTTAAGAAATTTTCTTTGCCTTTTTTGGTCACAGTTTTCTCATCTGTAAAATAAACAGGTTGAACTAGATGAGTTCTGAAACTCTTTTTCTGTTATAAAAATTATACTCTTAAAAAATATGACTACACTGATAAATTATGAAATAATTGGAAGTAAAAATAAAATAATTATATGAAGTGTTATGACTACTGTGTGCTGTAGATAAATCAAGAGGAGATTAAGGAACTGAAAACATTCAAATGAGTTTTGTGAACTTCCATTGACTTTTCTAATCTTTAGATTCCTCCTTACTAAAATGGAGATGATAGTAAAAATCTTAATTTTTTTTTTCCCCAGTAAGTAGCAAGAGTGGGTATTCCCTTGGGTGGCTATGTTTTAGTCACAATTTCAAGGAATTCGGTTGACGTAATGAATTCATTGTGTTTAAAATTACCTAAGTGTTCAATTAGCTAATTGTACAGGTAATAAACATTGCCTTATGTTTTTCATATACTGTCTATGTGAACCTGGCAGGTAAGTATAACAATTGCTCGTTCCCATTTACAAATTTAAGTAAAGCCTATGAAATTAATCCTTATTATCCTTAACTTGCCTATTATAAACCTTACTAGACCTAGCCTGGAATTATTTTCAATATTTGAGTCACTTAAAGTCAAGGATCCTATCTCTATTTGCTTTTAATTTTTGTATACCAGTAACAAATAACCAGGTCTTTAAGATGTAACTTCATTAAAACACATGCACTCCTTTGCACCTGGGACAAATGGAAAAAGTCATCACCTCCAGAAGTGAATAATTCCCTGAACTGCCAATTTGGATAGAAAGGCCATAATCAGGCAGCCCAAGAAATGGGGGGAATATTCACAAAGGAACATTTCAGCAAGTCACTTCTTCATTTTAGTGTTGTTTTAAATTTTAGTGGATGGTATATAGCCCTTTTTAATTGAGTAACAGACATACAGCACCTGGTCCTTATGTTGTAAGATACTTAAAAAGTAGGGGAAGTAACAATAAAATTCAATGCATCATGAGTTTAGTAAAAGCTGAGCTCAACAAAAACTAGCCTAAAAGCATCTTATATATTGTCTTTAATAGTATTCCAATGTTACAGCAATATTGAAAGTCACATTCAAACTAGAACTTAAAATTACCACTTCTGTGTCATGCTAACTGAACCTGGAAAACAAAAGAAAAACAAAAGAAACAAAACACAACTCTGGAGAAAATCCCTCTCACAGTATGGCCTGCTTAGCTCTTCATACTGAGCTAGGTCAAGGTCTTGCATTATATGAGAAATGGATGGTCACAAATACACCTCGATAATGAGGGGGGAGCAGCTAACAGTCCATCTCTTCCCTCTAGATAGTATATGCCTTTAATTAGAAACCATGTACTTTCTTAGCATCCACGATCATTTCCTAGCTGTGCTTATAAAGAACTTCCACGCTCTCTTCATAACAGAGACAATTCCAGCCATCTGTCTCTTTGAACAGATTTTGATGATCCAGGGGGTAATTAAGTCTTGGTGGCCATTAGTGAGTTTCAATTTTATTTCATATAGGAAACACGACATTCAGTATAAAGGAGAAAACTATATGGAATTTTGTGATGATGTCTACACAACTTCTAATAAAATAAGGTCTTTATGCTTTTTTGCTATATTTCATACTGGTATTTCTGCTCTAGAAATCTTTTCCTTGATGTGCGTAATATATCTTGCTTTTCTAGAGTTTAATTATAGTGACACACACAAAAAAACAAACACAAAAAGGACTCAAAATACCCCCCAAAATGAAGATACTTCATGGTCCTAACTATAAACCTTGTTTTTCTGCACCCTTATATTTCGTTTTTTTTTTTAAAATACCCATTCTTTTTTAAAAAAATTAATTAATTAGGGCTTCCCTGGTGGCGCAGTGGTTGAGAGTCCGCCTGCCGATGCAGGGGACGCGGGTTCATGCCCCGGTCCGGGAATATCCCACGTGCCGCGAAGCGGCTAGGCCCGTGAGCCATGGCCGCTGAGCCTGCGCATCCGGAGCCTGTGCTCCGCAACGGGAGAGGCCACAACAGTGAGGGGCCTGCGTACCGCCAAAAAAAAAAAAATAAATAAATAATAATTAATCAATTTGTTGGCTGTGCTGTGTCCTCATTGCTGTGTGCAGACTTTCTCTAGTTGCGGCGAGCGGGGGTTACTCTTCGTGGCGGTGAGCAGGCTTCTCATTGCGGAGGCTTCTCTTCTTGTGGAGTACGGGCTCTAGGCACGCAGGC
Source organism: Globicephala melas (assembly GCF_963455315.2). Taxonomy (NCBI): domain Eukaryota; kingdom Metazoa; phylum Chordata; class Mammalia; order Artiodactyla; family Delphinidae; genus Globicephala; species Globicephala melas. Next base: position 92,170,551 of record NC_083317.1, read on the forward strand.
TCCAGGAGTTGTGGCTCGCGGGCTCTAGAGCGCAGGCTCAGTAGTTGTGGCGCATGGGTTTAGCTGCTGCACAGCATGTGGGATCTTCCCAGACCAGGGATCATACTTGTGTCCCCTGCATTGGCAGGCAGATTCTTAACCACTGTGCCACCAGGGAAGTCTCCTCCCTTATCTTTCTGACTTGCAAGAATAATCTAATAATAATAATACAAGGATAGACCAACAGTACAAGGCATATTGCATCACTTTGGCTGTTTATGTTGCAAGTTGGTTGGACCAAATGCTGGTTGTTGAATTTCTTCTCCCCTTGCCCATTACACAAATTGAAAGTCCATGGGATCTCTGGAAGGGTTTAGTGGCATCTGAAAACCCTTAAAATTCTGGGCATACTTTTGTTTGTCTGGAGAAAAAGGCTATATTTTTCATTAAAATTTCAAACAAGATTCAAAACTCCTGTCTTGGGATTTTTTTTTCAGAGTATTATATTGTAACTAACATCTCAGACTGCACAGACAGCCCTTCCCAACTCAGGTATTGAATTAATGAGATACTTAGGACTGTTGTCATTTTCTGTTCTGGGAGAGGGGAAAAGGGCAGCAGAGATGAGGAAAGAACCTGCATCAAACCTAAAATAACAACAAGGGCTACTACTTGGAAGGTTTGGGTTTTCCTTTTGATTCAACCTCTGAGAAGCTCTCTGAATTTGGACACATCAACTGTCCCCTCTTGGCCTCAGGTCCCTTACCTCTAAACAGAGTGTGCTGGGCTATATCAGCGATGTTCAAAGCATGTTCTGTGAAAAATCCTGGGGGTTCTGGAAAAGTATTTGAGTGACTCTCCAAAGATGAAAGACTAGTGCAAAAAAAGTTCAGTTAGCTTCACACATCTCCTAAAGGGAAAGGTAGAGATGGTAGATACCAGATGAGTGTATGTGTATACACTTGCTTTCTGAAGACAACAGCTTTAAGTTAATTCCTTTGGATTTCCATGTCATCCCTTTCTTGAGATGTTGAAACTCTTCAAACTTCTAAAATATTTTATATTTATAATTTTATTAATATTTTATATTTAGATCTATATTTTATATCTTATATTTATTAGTTTACAATTCTGTTTCCTCTGCTGGATTGTAAGTAACTCAGGAGAGGCATTATTTCTTGCTCATATCTAGAACCTAGAAAGTGGTGGATATATGGAAGGAGAAAGATAAGCAAACATCATTAAATAATGTATGCAACAGGATGGAAGATGGGTTAAACGTCATGAGACAGATAAGAGACAAGCAGCACTATCGGAATTATCATGCAATAATAGTCCATGCGGTGGGATAGACAGTTGGGGTTAAATTCGAGAGATATTTAAGAAGTTGAATGCTAATGACTTGGTGGCCAACTTGGTAAGAGATGTAGGAGAGTCCAAAATAACTTTTGGATTTCTGTATTAGGGTCTCATAAACCAGGAGAGAGAATACAGAAGGAAGAGCAATTTGGAAGTAGTGATGATTTGTTACATTATGGTCATGTTACTGGGAGCGCCAAGTCACGCAGCCCTTTTGTGTCTCTGGGTATACTTTGTGATTTGAAATGCAAAATGCATTTACTTCTGTGGAAAGAAGTCAACAAAGTTTGAAAAACATTTCTTGGAAAAGTACACATGAGATATTCAGTTGTCAACAAAGTACTTGTTCTGGATCTAGGACACATATTTAGAAGTCAGCAAAAGACATCTGGCTGCACACACTGATTTGAGAGTTACCAGCGGGCAGGTTGGTTAAAGGCAGGTGAGTGGGTGAGATTAGGAAAAGGCAAAATGAGAAGGAAGAAACCCTGTAGAATAACAATATGAAGGGACTGACAGAGGAAAAGGAAACAGGGAAAGAAAGTGAAAGTGAAGGAAGAAGACCAAGCTTGTTAGGAACTTAATCGCATGTGATACTTTGGTTTAGTGCCAAAAAAGATTTGAACCTTCCCTTTATCATCAAGGACCAAAAAAGGCATTCACCAGATTAACAATAAATATAAAAAGCAGAAGCGCACACTGATTTGGCACAAAGGGAGAATAAAGCGCATATTTAGTTAGGAAGGCAAGGGTAGATGTGGGAGGTTCTGGGGGTGGGAACAATGTGAAGTTGTCAGCTCTCCTCTGATCCATGTGAGAACCCTGTGAGGAGAAGGTAAAATATTCTCAGTAATATATGGAAGAAATATAAAACCCCCGAGGAGTCGAGATTGGCTACTCCCCTCTCTGGTGGCACAAACCATGTAAGAATCCCAGCAAATAAGTTCCATGAAACATGAGAATTGATTTTGAAAATGTGAAAAAATGATGAGTGGTACATTTTAAAAAGTAAAGTATGACCTTAGAATAGTAAAAGGCTAAGGGGAAAAGTGATATTTTCAAATAAACACTTCCATTTGTATCAATTCAACAACTCTGTATGGTACAATAGATACAAACGGCAACTGGGATTGTCTAATCAACACCTGGGAAGAAATGGAAGAAAGAAGTGGATCCGTGGTGTGCATAAGGGAGATTACATTTACATGTGTCTTGTGAACATGAAAAATGGAAGAGAATTGCAAACTCAGAGAAAAGAAAACTTTGCTTGTCCAAACAGGAATCTTATTTGGCCATATATATTGACTGCGCTGAATCTAATGAGTTCTTGTGCCAATGCAAAGTGGACCCCAAACCTAACCTAGGAACCTTTTATGCAAAAATATGATTAAGTGAGACAGCACCATGTTGATTGTGAAATAAGAAGTTATTTACTTTGCAAGCCACATACTACGTCGGTTTACTATATGAAATAATGTGTGCACAGATTGGGGCAGGGAGAAGGCTCTGATTTATCAGTTTTCTAAACTTTGAATCAGATTAGCGTTTGCCTACCAAGTTTCTGTACACAGCAGAAGAATGTACTCTTAAGCCTAGAAGTCTTTTGTTAGTTGAAGTGCTTGCAAAGTAAAATACAAGAAGGAATTCACAATCTGCATGAGTTTTTCAGAAAAGAAAATGTTTATGTATGTCTGTGTTAAGTACTGCTGCTCCAGGAAACTGGTTTTAAATAAACTTCAAGGACTGTTCATGACACCAAGAAGTTGAGTGACTTGTCCAAGGTCATTTGGTAAATCTGTGTCATTGTTATAATTGGAACACAAGACCACCACCCATTTGGAGTCTTTGCTGTAGTCACTGTCTCTTGATGCCTCTGACTTTATGAGGATAATGCTATAGAAAAATGACTCCTGTAAATTCTGTTGTCAGTCAGTAGGAGCTGGCAAAGCACCCGTGCTGATGGCTTTCTTGATTAGAATGCAGTGCAAACAGGCCCACACTCTGGCTTGTAAAACAAGCTAAAGTGTCGCCTGCTTCCTTACCTCATCATTTCTAGAATGGTACTTATCTTTCAAGCCACAAAACAGTACTGATGCCAAGGTCATAAAAAGTATTATATGGTTCTCCCTGCCATCTTTTCAAGGTGGGCTGGCAAAGCAGAGGACCACAGACAGAAAAATGGAGTAATAAAGTTTAAATAGTAGGCAATAATATTAATCTGCTGTGCTGCAGGTTAAGAGATGGAACCAACTCCCTGCAGTTCTAATTGGACTTTCCTGTGTTTCCTACAACCCTTAGGGCTTTACCCTGATAAGTCCTATTTTTGCTTGCCATTTATTCCCCATGAATGACTCGCTGTAATGGATTTATGTGTAAAAACACACAAGTGCTTGTACTGCCATAGAATTATTTTGTGGTTTTCTTTGCAGATTGCTGGCAAGTTACTTTCTAAAAATCAAGTAATTAATACACTGAATTGCTGGACTGATTGCTGCCTAAATATTTCATATGCATAATAAGATATACGACTATAACTCAGGTACTGGGAAAGCACAATCATGTGTAAAGTGATGCCCTAGAAAACCGTATTATGATAAGACTAGGAAAATAGATCCATACATCATATGGACAATGTCTGAGGTAATCAACTGTAAAATGAAAGAGGAATAAAGCTTTAGGTACACATATGTCAGGTATATTTCTCAAATCCGTGAGCTCATTCTCACATGGTCAATTCGCTATTATTTTTGGAATAACGCTATCTTCCTCTTAATTTGTCTTCAAGTGTGTGTGTGCAGGCAAAGAGTACTTTTGTCAGGATATTCTGCACTTAAGGATCAAATCACTGCTTGGTTATGATTCCACTAACAACCATGTTTGCTCCAGTTATAAAACATTAATTATATATATTCCTAGGTCTAGATCAGAGGTGGAGAGTGTGTGAAATAGGGTCCCAACAGGTGCATCTCTGCAGGAGATCGCCATACAAATTTACAACCAAATTTTTGATTAACTGGGCCTGCTCAATTTGTCTGATATTATCATACAACTAACGATGCTTCTAGTTTTCTTCAGTATGTTTTTAATTTTGATTTAGTCTGGTACCACCCCTGAAACTGCCAACCTCTGATGATTTGCCCACCAGATCTCCCCGAAAATTCCCACACTCAGCTGGGTGCCCAAATTTTCTGCTTCACACTCTCAGGGCAAAGTCTCTGCTCTTCATCTTGTGGTGTCTTGTCCTTCAGATTTTGTGGACACCTTAATCCTGATTGCCAATGAGTTCTGCATCATCTCTCTGCCTGGTTCCTTCCTGCTACAGTATCCATGATATTTCTAACTTCTTCCTTCCACTGTCTTCCTGATGGTTTCTACCTGATACCTGGTGGCTGCTTTTCCCCACGAATGCTGACATCTGGAAAACTGAACTGCAGTGAGCAATCCTGCTTATTTTCTGATGGGATGTCTTGTTTTTATGCTGTTGCACTTGAACCAAACATTCTCTGACTCTCCTGGTCTTTGCTTCCAACTCTGACTAGTGATTTCTAACCATCCACATCAACAGACATTTACAGAGCATCTGTCATGTGCCAGGGTATTGGACTAATGGTGATGCAAGGGTGAACGGACAGCAGCCCTGTTTTCCAGGAGCTGATGATTTGTCCAGGATAGATCTGTTTTGTTGTACTCCTACTATGTACCACGTGGTTTACACTTAAATCTCACAGCTGTGGTTTTCTAGGCTTGGCAGGCTTGGTAAGATCTGAGATGTTTGCTAAAATGTCAGAGATCTGGGCTGCATTCCAAATTTATTGAATCAGAAGCTTCAGGGGTGGGGTCTAGGAATCTGCCTAAGAAAGCAACCACTATGATTATGTGATTATGGAGCAGATGACCTGAGGACCCTATCTTGAGAAGTACTTTCAGAACAAGTCTATGGAGTAGGTTTATTAATCCCCTGTTTACAGATAGAGACACCGAGAAGTGGAAAGTTATGTAACTTTCCCAACTGAAGAGTGGAAGAGGCAGGGTCAAAACCTAGTCTATCTGGTTTTAAAATCCTTGGCATTTCCACTCTACTCCTTCACAAAGCCTCTTACCTGTCTCTTCCATGGGTCCTGGTTTCCATTTCAGAGTGGTCTCCCGAACAATCTGTGTGATTACGGCACTAGCTGGCACTATTAACAGCTGCAATCGTTTATTTTATGTGTCCGTTTGACTGGGTCATGGGGTGCCCAGACATTTGGCCAAACATTATTCTATATGTGTTGTTTAACAATACTTTCTGGATGAGATTAACATTCGAATCAGTAGACTGAGTAAAGCACATTCCCCTCCCTAATGTGGGTGGACCTTGTCCAATCAACTGAAGACTTGAATGGAACAAAAAAACTGAGAAAGAAGGCCCGACTGTTGAGCTGGGATGTTGGTCTTTTCTGGTCCTTGGACTTTGGACTGAAACACTGGTTCTTTTGGGTCTTGTGCCTGATGGCTTTTGGACTGGAACTACTGTCAGCTTTCCTGGGTCTCCAGCACACAGATTGCAAATCTTGGGACTTCTCAGCCTCCATAATTGCATGAACCAATACTATATATATACTGTGTGTGTGTGTGTGTGTGTGTGTGTGTGTGTGTGTGTGTGTGTGTGTGTGTGTGTGTGTGTGTGTGTGTGTGTGTGTGTGTGTGTGTATTCTTTTATTGGCTCTGTTCCTCTGTGGAACTCTGACTAATACAAATGCATTAGAAAATAGGGAACCACCTTTTGGGTATCTTGACAAGTTACCTGCAGTAAAGTTGGGTATCTCGTACTTATTTGAAAGAGGGAAGACTGAGTATGAACAAATATGGCAGAAAATCATCTAGGTCAGAATGAGTCACCAGCTGAACATAAACCAGAATTGTTCTGTCAGAACTAGAGCATCATCTCAACCTCGATAAATGGCAACAACAGCCAGAGGCGATCCTCCCACTTTAGGGAACTGATGAAATGCTTCCAAACAACAGAAAAAGGGCTACTGTCATCTGGATCCCTGCACAGAGTGGGAAACTTAGAGAATGTCAAGAACCAAGAAACTACAATTACGGTGAATTCTGTGGGGGAAAATAAAGCTTGGGAAATGTTGGTGACCTATCTGATCAAAGGCTTAATGATCAATGCCTCAATTACATTGTTCTGATATACTTCTCTTCAGGGTGGTCTTATTTTTGAAGGGACACATTGGCTTCCATCCAAGAGTTTTCCAAAGATGAGAATGCCTTTTTTGAAGGAGGTCTACAACATGGACCTTGGCTGCAATACTACATGAGGTGAAGTTCTCAAGGACATAAGTGCTGTTTATTGAAAAAGCAACTCTCTGTGCCGAGGGGCAAAGAAAAAGAGTATTTGTGCTAGGAAATATTTTGGTTAAACTAAGAAAAATTTATAAGACTCAGTGAAGTAAAGCAGCATCGTACTTAAACCATTTCTGAAAACCTCCTTACTATTCCTTAATCTCCCTCAATGAAAAATGATGCAGCAATTATGGAAAAAAGCACAAAAAACAAAAAACCCATATTGGGAGCATTTTTATTATCTGTCTTAAATCCTCCCTACTGCAACTTTACCTTATTACTCTCAGGAAGGTAAGGGGTGGTCAAAGAATGGTATTAGTCATAGTTTACTTGGTAAGAGATATTCCCCTGGTGGCAGGTTCTATTACCATGAATATTCTCATTTTAGCCTTGCTTGATTATTTAAAGGGAACTTAAGTGGTATGGATTCAACTTGTCTAAAGCATTAATTTTTCCCATGAAAAATATAGTATAAGCCATAAAAGTACTGTGAGAGGGCCAAAGACAATTTTCTGAGGAAATTATTCATTGACTTAATTGACTTTAAATTGCAAAACTCTGCTTCTAAAGTTCATTTATCTTCTGGCACAGGCAAACTTACGAAGTAGGTAAAGTCTTCCTCACCACCCTCACTCTTTTTGCTGGCATAGTCTTTGGGTGCCCCCCCCCCGCCCCCTCTGATGCCTGATATGTTTCTGTGGTCTTCTGGTTGACCAAGGATTTTTCATCATTGCATCTTACTTGGGGTTGCCATAGTGGCTTCATTCCGTTCTCCTTCATATTTCCTCCCTGCCCTCTCACCCTCCCCCTTCACTTCATACAAACTTTTCAGCCCTCTTTACCATTCTTCCAGGGTTCTTGCTTCCTGCTGGGGTAAGGTCTAACTAATCTGATAAACAACTTTATGTGTTAATGGAAACTGCTATGGATTGAATTGTGTCCCCCCAAAAGATATGTTGAAGTTCTAACCCTCATTACCTCAGAATATGACCTTATTTAGAAACACGTATAATTAGTTACAGGTGTAATTAGTGAACATGAGGTCTTCCCTTGCCTTTTCCAATGTCTGGTAGCCTTAGGTATTCCTCAGCTTGTGGCAGCATACTCCAATCTCTGCCTCTGACATCTCATGGTGTTTTCTTTTCATGTGTCTTCTTCTTATAGGACCCCAGTCATATTGAACTTATGGCCCACCCTAATAGAGTGTGACCTCCTATTAACTAATTACACCTTGTTAATACCTGATTTCAGAGTCCTAACCTCCAGAACTGTGAGAGAATAAATTTCTGTTACTTAAACAACCACAGTGGAATACTACTCAGACACGAAAAAGAATGAAAATTTGCCATTCGCAGCAACATGGATGGACCTGGAGGGCATTATGCTAAGTGAAATAAGTCAGACAGAGAAAGATGAATACTGTATGATATCATATATGTGGAATCTAAGAAATACAACAAACTAGTGAATATAACAGAAAAGAAGCAGACTCACAGATATAGAGAAGAACCTAGTGCTTACCAGTGTGGGGAAGGCACAAACTATTGGGTATAAGACAGGCTCAAGGATGTATTGTACAACACAAGGAATATAGCCAATATTTTGTAATAACTGTAAATGGAAAGTAACCTTTAAATATTGTACAGAAAATTTAAAAATTAAAAACAAATAGAGCACTTAAAACAGTAAAAAAAACAACCAAGTTTGTGGTACTTTGTTGTGGCAGGCCTAGAACACCAATACAGAGCCTAATTTGTTAAAATGTTATTTCTGAATAACTTGCATATGTCTATTACAATAAGGCCTTCAGTAGACATAGCAGAAGCAATCCTACTAATGATGTGACTCAGGTACCTGACAGGTCAAGGGGAAAGGTATTTTGAGATGGAAAGGGATGTGTGGCATCCATCAACCATACATGACAGATCCTGGTGTCAGGGTTCTCTGAGCTTACCCAATCTCACAATCTGACATCTAAACTATCCTAAATATTGCTCTTCCTAAATACTGCAAATACAGAGGGGAACATGGCCAGGGATGTAGTTATCATTGGTTGAGAGCCTAAAGAATCAGGCGCTCTTGTAGATTCTTGGTCTTCTCCTGCAATTTTGCTCCTCAGATAGCCTTCTCCATTTTAGGAAGGGGCACTTCCCTCTACCCATTTGTTCAAGGCCAACATAACTGACAGATGGAGGAAGAGAAATATTTGTTCCCCTTGAATTCTCAGCACCTTGCATAGTGCATGGTACAGAGCATGTGTTCAAAACCTGTTTGAAAGAATGAATGAGATAATGATCAGTCTGGAAAACTTGAGCTGACTTATCCTCCTGATAGGGGTCGCCTGTCACCTGTACTGGGGGAGCCCTATGTCTCTCTGTTTAACTCTCTCACTGGTTCCATGAAGCCTTTTTAAAAATCTTAGAATGCAAACCCATTTGCTGATGACAGGATGTATAGAGGGAGGTATAAGGAGTCAATGGGAGGAGTCCAGATACTGGCCTCAGCCTGGACAGGGCACAATTTAACAGGAATTATTAATGAACACCACACTGCAATTGAAAGTGAATTGGAAATCCAGTAAAATTGGATTTCTAATCTCTGTACCGCCAAAACTTCACCCGTGGGGTGTTCATGAATCTCCTCTGGGTCACAGTTTTCTCTTCTGAATATTAAGGAGATTTGAATATTTAAGAGGAAAGCATAAAACCATTTGGTTCTGTGGGGTAAAGGGGTCTGCAAGAGTGAAAGGAATGGAGGGAGGAAGGTTGTCATGCTGGGAAGCTGGAGTAGAAAAGATAAAAACACCATTTTATTTGGAGCCAGTGATGAGTGTAGAAATAGTTTTCTTTTACTGTCCTCAAGTATATTCACTGGCAACGCACTGCCCTTCTGTTAGATTTCCATGGTTCTCTGCGACCTACATTTGCTGTAATGTTTTACTGACTCCTTCATTTGAATTAGCTGCTTTTTGTACATGCCTCCAAATGCCATTATGAAGCACTGAAGCTCGAGACCATCTATCACAGTTACAAGGCATATAAAAGATGACAATCGTCAGTCACATATCTTCACTCTTCCTGAAACAAAATTTTCTCAGTACAAAATAAATACTTTCCCTCCTGCTAGCTTAGCTAAAATGTATACTCCTAAAATGCAAATAGTTCTCAGATTTTTATATGAAGGAAAGTATTCAGTGTGTTGGTTCAATCCTAGGCAGGAGATATAATTTTAAATAGTGTTTTTATTTTGAGGCTTATGCACAGGCTTCTGGAAGTATCACATTTCTATTAGTGGGACAGCAAGTGGCACTCATATGCTTAAAAATTTCTCCAAAATGTTTTTAGTTTCTGTCTTGAGCATTCCAGAAGCCTATATAATAATAGTTAAATCCAACCATAATTTGTTTCTTAGGCCAAGAAAGAAATATTATAAAAATAGGAAAATATAAATTTTATAATTTGTATTTTATTATAAATAAATGTTATAAAATCACTGGATTTTTGAACTGGAAGAAACCCAAGATATGTTCACTGTTAAGTCAGATGACGATTTGAGGTTCAAAGTTTAGGTCATTAACCAGGGAAAACTCCTAATTAATAATAGCTCGACCTGAAATTCTGAAGTCTTGACTTTGATTAGAGCTCCCTGTCAATTCCATCAGATTCTAACAGTTTAAATAATTAATTAAACATGGCAAAAACTACTCATTGCCACCGAATATTAATTTTTCCCTTCTTTTTCTGATTTTATTTGGGGCATCCATGCATCCAATCAAAACACTGCATTTCCCAGTACATTTCAGACAATAACATCTAAGTGTAAGGATTTGGTGCAATTTCTAAGAAGCTGCCATCTTGGATTGTAAAATGACTTTAAGAAGGAACTCAGGCTAGGACTATAGAAGCCTGGGTTGCTGATAACCATAGATCTACCCTACTGATCATCTGTGAACTTCTTTTACTTGAGAAACAAATGATCACCTTTTTATGAGCCACTATATTTTGGGTTTTCTATAATATTACATATAGTCAAGACTAATCTAACTGCTCACTAGCTTATTCTATACTTAAAAAATAAAAACAAAACAAAACAAAACAAAACAACTGAAAGCTTTCTAAAAACTCTCAGTAACTGAATGTTTAGGAATCTGCCATCTTGGGTAACCAAAAGGGGTACCAAAGGGTCTTGTGAGTATGGCTCCATTCTTAAAGATACAAGCATTATCTCAAAAGATAACACTACAATATATGCCCATAAATGTGTTAAGTACTTATTAACACTTTTAATAGGGACCATTGTTGTTGCATGGCAAAAAAGACTAAGTTCACTAATAATTGTCTGTTTCTATAAGCTAGTTTCACAGAAATTTACTAAGCATTTCAGAATAGCTAATATAAATTCAGGTAAATAATTGCATAATTTAGAAACTCAATATAACATGTGTTTATCTTAAACATATATGAGAGTCCTATTTTTAACTTTTGAAAAATTATACTTTAACACAAAAATTAACTACGTCTGTGGGCAACTATTTCATCAGAATTTTATTAACATTAAAAATTGTCTACAACTCAAATGGTGCATACTCCAAAAGGTAAACCATAGGGATTTTGAAAGAGGGAGAGTTATCAATTTTTTTTTTCACATTGCTTCTTGGAGGATGCATAATGCACCCCCCCCACTCCCCAATTTTCATAGTCTATTCCGCACAATGTGCGAATCTGCTACACAGTGGGAGGTTGCAGATGGAATTAAGATGGCTAAATTGCTAGCCTTAAAATTAGGACATTATCTTAGATTAGGCAGGGTGGTCCGGTGTAATCACAAGGGTCCTTAAATGTGGAAGAGTGAGGCAGAAGAGAAGGTCAGAGTGATGAGATGTGAGAAGGACTTGACCAGCTGTTGGCTGCCTTGAAGTTGGAGGAAGGGAACATGGTTGGCTTCTACAAACCAAAAAAGGCAAGGAGATGGATTCCTCAACTAGATTCTCCAGAAGGGAATGCCGTCCTGCTGACACTTTAATTTTAGCCCGGGGAGACTTGTGTCAGACTTCTGACGTACACAATTGTCAGATAATAACTTTGTGCTGTTTTAATCCACTATATTTGAGGTAATTTGTTATAGCAGGTATGGAAAACAAACTTCTCTGCATTTAAAAATGCCATTTGTAATAAAGCTAATAGGGGAATACAGTTTAGAGCCTCAGGTTCTTAAGCTGGGGGTTGGTAAGGAGAGGGAAAGCAGTACAAAGACTTTGAACTTAGCCTCAGTTTTGCCAATTATCAGCCAAGAGACTAAGAATCTCATTTCCTTTGAGCCTTAAGCTCTTTCCAGCTTCTAAATTCTATGACATTTCAGGGTCTCAGAAAATTTAGTCATCGGGGAAAATAGGCAGTGATTCCCCCTCTCTCCGACCTTTGCTAACATCAGTCACCTCACTAATCCTGCCTACAGTTCTCTTTGAAGGGCACATTATTTTTCCAGAAATATTTGTTGTACATCTACTGTGTACCAGGCACTCCTCAAGGTGTTGGAGATACAACAGTGGGCAAGATAGACAAGGCCCTTAGTCTCATAGATCTTTTATTACAGTGGAGAAGAGAGAAATACACAGGGAACAAATATGAAAATCAATGTAAGTTCAGATAGTGGTAAGTAAAATGAAGAACATCAAACAAGGGGATGTGACAGATAAAAATTGGTGTTAATGTGTAAGAAAGAGGTCAGGGAATATAGGCGATGTGACTTTTATGGAAATAACATATGAGCTCAGAAGGAAATGTTAAGGGGAAGCCTGCCTGTCGTGTGACAATCTGAGGGAAGAGCATTCCAGGAAGAGGCAACAGGAAGTCCCTAAGATAGGGATGACCTCAGTGGGTCTAGAAAGAGAGATAATGCCAGGGTGCCCAAGGCATAGCGATCTGGGTGAGCAGAGGAGGAGATGAAGGGTAGAAAGGTAGACAGGGTAGCCAGTAGGGACGTACCAGTGTGGTGAACATCATCCTTCTCCAGAGTGACAACATGCCTACTCAAATCAACACGTATCCCATCTGATCCAACCACTTCATTAAACATTTACCTGCAGGAATGTGTCTACCCCTGTGTGATGGAGAGATCCACTAGGGTAAATACTATATTAATGGTGACAAGAACTAAGTAACAACAAACTTTGTGATGTTCTTCCATACTCTGATTTGAAGAATGTATAATGCAAAGGGCTAAAGATTGCAATACGAAAGAAACAGAGTAATGGTACGGTCAAAGGGAAGGATGAAGGAGGAATTTAACAAATCATCAAAACAAAAGTAGCAGCACCTCAGTTAAAAACATAGAATTACTACCTACCTATACCACTAGGGTAAGACACACATTGCTCCCTGCCGCAAATGTACTAAAGACCTTCACAAACACAGACGAAGAAAGAAAAATGAGTATTCAGTACTTTTGCGGCTGTTGGTGATTTCCTTTGGGTCTTTGCTGACTGAATTGAGGTTCTAGGCACTGTGCTTATTTTCTTAACTCTTGAGATGGATGAATTATCATTCTCTTTTTACTCTGTAATGGCATTATCTAGTAATAATGGTACACCTTTGATGGCAAAATATAAGACAGGCGGTCAGATTTATAAATGCAAGTTACCTAAGGCCAGCTATGTGCCAGCAATACTACAGAGGATTGGGGAACTTTCAGTGAGGACTCAGACTATATCTGATCCCAGTCTTAGCTCTTTGAAGTAGATCTGATCAGATTTAAATTAGGTGTTTGAAATGGGGGTCACGTCAGCTACAGTAATGGTGAATCATCTGCCTTGGCCTACCATTTATTTCCTCCTCTTGTCTGAATAAACTCACTGTTAAGCTGTGGTAGCAAACTGGATCACCCTCACCCTGCTCTTTGCTTCGTAGATTTAGTACAAACTTTGCTAAGACAAAGTTTGACTTGATTGAATTCAACTGCGTCTTCAACAGACTACCCTCTGTTTGAAATGAGGATAAAAAGTCAGACTGCTGCTTTCCTTTGGGTGGTCAGGCAGGAAGCACAGAATTGGAAATGAATGATATTTTCATGATCTGGAAATAATGGTGAGCGGATGCCTTTTTTATATCATTCATTCATGTTCCCCAAAGGCATTCTTAAGAAGTCTCTGTTAAAATAAATTGATTTGCCTTTTGCGAAAGCTTTGTTTTATAACGTGTCAAGGGGTTTGAAAAATATAGGCAGTATTCAAAGAAAGCAAAGCAAACACATGTGGTGCTTGCATTATTTACCAATTAGAATTTGGCAAGCACTTCTAGTTTGCATATATTTGTATTAAGAGAAATTCATTTATACATCGTTAACAAGAATATTAATTCAACTTTTACTGAAGGTCTAGAATGTGTAAATTTCTATGCTTGGCACCATGAGGGGTTCAGAGAGGAAAAAGAGATTATAGTTTGGCCAGGCAGCAAGACACACAAAGAATTAATAGTTATAAAAAGTACAAGCAAATGTCTGTGGGGACAGTTATTTCTGTCTTACTTGGAAAATAGGATAAGAAAATAATCCTGGAGTACGAAATGTCCTTATAGTAAAAATGTCTCATAATCTGTGGCACCTATGTACAGGAGCCATATACATTTGGATTATAAATAAAGTCTATTCAGTTCACACACTTAGCTTGGCAAGACAATATGAATCAATTTCTTTGTAATAAAAAAATACTCATTTCATTTCTAATTGAGCTAAGCACAGTACTGCATACATTCTGTCTGTATCCTTGTCCTGGTGCATTTGTTGGACAGATAAGCATTGAGTGCCTACTACATGCCAGGTCCTGTGCCTGAGGCTAAGAATCTTTTGGGGTCTCATCCTATGTAGGATCTGGGCATTGCCATTATATTGAATAGAATAAAAGGTTACATTGGCCAAGTATGTTGTCTTTGTTCATAATGACCATGTTTTTTTTGGTAAATCTTGCCCTCTTCATCACAGATGAGCTGTACAAAACACTGTAGAGTCCTCATGGAACCCCTACAAGTCTAAATGCCAACCTACTAGGCCTGAGCACCCAGATCGTGTTTATTTACTGTTCTTTTCACTCTTTTCAGACCTACTTAGTTCTCCAGAGGTATAAATCCTCAAAACATAAGCACCATTCATTTTTCAAATCTCATCGGGCTGGAAGAAGAGGAAAGAGAAAAAAGAAGTTTTAATATCCTTTCACTTTTCCCACAGAAGGCTAAATCGGCAGCTCCTGGGGCTGGGCAGGGTTATTTTACCCATTGTGAGTCTTTGATGTGTGTAACTCTGAAAGCAGTCCAGAGTCTAGGGAAAGGGAGGATAAGGCAAATATGCAGGAAATCATACTTCACACTCCCAACAAGAAATATGGAATAATCTAGGAGGCTCATGCCAATCGAGTATCAAGTTTTTTCCAGTCCTGTACTAGGTCTTGCTGGGTAAATAAAGGCACATCTCTGCCTTCTAAAGCCTATTAGTTTCACAAGAATAGGAACATCTGGTGCTGCCTGGGTTCTAATGCTCTTTTCCCTTTTCCACACAGGTCTTCAGAATGCTACTTAAGAAGGGAAGCCCAGCAAGTAGTTCTCAGTAGAGATCTTAGCCTGCATTATCTCACCAGGAGATGAAAAGAAGGTCTGGGAAACTCCAGGAGGCAAGTTCTCTAGAGCACTGACAGGTGTCCAAAGCAGTTCAGAATGAAGAGCAGTGAGAGGATGAGTCTAGAACATAAGGCATTCCTTTCTTGTCTGGGAGTAGGGGACCTCAGTAGAGAGCAGTGATGAGAGGTATTGAGCAAATAAGGGGTTTGAGCGGAAGCCTGTGAGTCAAGGGAAGTGGTGTGAGGTAAAAGAAGGGCTCTCTCCGGAAAGATGGAAGGGTGTTGTAGCTAAAATGCAATTCATAATTTTGTCAAGGATTGGCCCTGCTTCCGTGGTGCCTGATATTGCCTCCTCGATCTGGACCTGCCTCCTTGACCTTGGTGGCTGACAGCTGATGTGAGCCTGGAGAACACCATCTGAGTTCACTCCTCCCACCGCAGACACAGAGGAGACCAAAGGAAGAAAGGAACATGATGCCTCCTCAAGGCCTTTGGAGCATCTGCTCAGGAGATGACCTGGGATTATTCTGAGAATGCATGCTGCATCTTCTTGATTTGAAATCAAATCATGTGTTCTTACTTTTGGTTTGAAACAAATATGGTCAACATAGCTAAAGAGTTCTGGTAGACTCATTTGGACTTTAACAGTTGAGGTGTTTGCCCAGTTGCTCCATTTGTTATTCTAGGTTCTAGACTAATCAAATTAACCATATGACTTCCATATTTACTTCACTATGTTGATTAAAATATTTAATAAAAATAATCACAGCCACTGGCTATTGAGCACTGGATATCAGGCATTATATTGAAGCACTTTACATGTAGTTATCTCAGTAACCTTCACAAGAGCCTTGTAAGGTTGAACTTACTGAATAAAAGCCCTGACAAACAGTCTTTAAAACAGAGTCCTTCTCTACAATATATTGTGGAAGCATATTAAAATGAAAAGAGCACACATTTACTAATCAGAATTTAAGTGCTACCGTATTTCTTATTTAAAAATATATACAATATATAGTCATCTGTCTCAATATTTTCTTTTTAAATGCAAAATCATAGAAATTAGAAAGAGGGATATACTTTCAGGTGGTTTAATTATTTTACTGTTGTAAAACTTAACTTCCAAATGCCTATGCTAATACAACTTAAAAAGAAATACAAAAGAACTGCACATATATAGGTACTATGACTGCAAAAACATATAAAACTCCTGAAGAGTTGAAAACTTTAAAAATGGCTGCTATAATAGAAAAGAATGAAATAAAATAATGCCATTTGCAGCTACATGGATGGACCTAGAGATGATCATATTAAGCATAGTAAGTCAGACAGAGAAAGGCAAATACCATAGGATATCACCTATATGTGGAATCTAAAATATGACACAACTGAACTTATCTACAAAACAGAAACAGACTCACAGACATAGAGAACAGACTTGTGGTTGCCAAGGTCGGTGGGGGGAAAGATGGACTGGGAGTTTGGGATTAGCAGATGCAAACTATTATATATAGAATAGATGAACAAGGTCCTACTATATAGCACAGGGAACTATATTCAATATCCTGTGATAAACCATAAGGGAAGAGAAAAAAATGGCAGCTGTAATATAAGCATTAAAATATTTTCAGTAACAAAAATACAGTTACTTTGATGTTTCAATGTTAACTAAAGTTAAAATGTTCATTTATTATTATGTTTGGACAGTTGTACAGACTAATTATAAAAGAAGTGTTGAAGTAATTGTGAACAATGGAATTCTAAACATCTCCATTTTCTTTTTGAAAATTGTAATGATATAATATTTAGCTTTAACCTCAGGCTAATTGTATTCTGAAAAGGGAATATGACAGAATCAATGTTAAGATTTTCAAGGGCTTTGATTTCAATATCTTAGTTTTCTTAAGAGGGAAATTCAGTGGATTCCTAAGGGTAAACTTACCACAAATATATTTTCATGTCACTTGAGATATCTGTTGAACATATAAAAATGGTTTTTTATTTTGAATCATATTGAAATTAATAAAAGTGCCACAATAATTTGCTAACTATTTGTGTTAAGCACAATTAAATAATTTCTGGATCAAGAGGCTTTGAGGCCATATGATCACGTGACTACTTTTCTAAGTTCCATTTCTGCCAACTCATTGCCGGTAATCACGTTTAAATCCTTCTTTAATAAACCCCTGCAGACTAAGATATGCTATCTGGAGGTGTGTAATCCAGAAGGATTTACAGGTGGCATCTAAAAAAAAAAAAACCTGTCTGAAGTTTAGTTAATATGCATTTTAATATTTTGCCTGCCTAGAAATTCAAAAGTTGGAAAGTTGTGGTAGATGATATACTAAACTGTCTTAGACATAAAAGAGTATCCGTGTTAACAACAAAGTCTTCATCTGTGAAGCTTTTCTAGGGTGTTAGTCATAGAAACACCATAATCTTCTATAATTTACCATGCTCAGATACAAATCCAACTAATCAGATTACATTTTTTGCTTCCTCATGAGCTTATACTGTCTCAGAACTTTCACCCCAAGGTTTATTGTTTAGGAAAGAAAAAACCCTATATTTAGTGGAGAAAATACCAACAGAATCTGACACACTCCACTGAAACCACAAGGACTTCAGTTACCACTCATGAATGAGTTTATCTTATGAACTAATCCAGTGACTGATCAGCTGAAATGTCCAATAAAGACTTCTTTACATCAGTGGAAGCACAATTAATCCATGCTTTTGCTTAATTAAATTTTAAGTTAAAAATTTTTTTTAACATGCAGAGACTACTTCGCCCTCTGGGAACACATATAGGGTGTTGTAGAATCTTAAAATATATTCTGATTCATTGTCCTTAAAGAACAACAAAACTACTCTGGCATTAGAAGTTATTAAAGACTTGAGCTAATGATATGCTAATTTTATGAAGTTTTTAAAAAACAAAACAAAACCCCCCACTACTGTAAAAAAAATTAGAGATTTAGAGAAATAAACCATATTTAATTAATGATTATCATCTGATTTAATTTTACTTATGGAGCTATATGTCTGTTTTCTCTTACGTTTAATAGAAAAGTATAAAACCTGTTTTGGGTATGAGTTCCTTTCCTTAAAAATCTTAATATTATTGCTTCAAGAAAAATATCTGTACAGTCATTATAATTTTAAAATAGAAGTTCTGTATTATCTGAATCAAATTATGATATTACCCAGAAAATCTGTTTTGTGTCTATGTTGCTATGGAGATTTTTTTTTTAAATAAAGAATGATTTGATTAAGTCTCTGATAATAACAGAATAGCCACGGCTTTATCACTCGAATCTAGAAATTCTGTAGAAGTAGACCTAATAAAAAAACCTGCCTCTTTCAAGACCTTGCTTCATGAGAAATTCCACAACTCCTAGTCTATATTCATGTCAGACAGCATCCTATGTTGATGATGCTGGAGGAGAGGGGATGGAAGGGTGTTCTCTGGTCTTTCATCCAGTTTCTTCATATATCTGGGTACCCTGGATGAATCGGAGCTATATCTGCCTTCTGAAGCTGAAACAGCATGGTTGATGATGGGATAACAGTGCCCTGGGCAAGGGAAGAAAGCCCTAAGACAAAACACCACAGGAAACATACACCTTGAGCTGTCCCAGAACAAATGTGCAACCAACTAATCTGCCAGGTGAATGCTTACATCCTCCTGTCACTCTCTGCCCACCCCAGGACCCTCCAACAAGAATTCTAAACGTCTCTCAATGAAGGAGATCCTCAGTAGCAATTGGAATAGTAACCTTTGCCAGACTGCACAGGGGCAGAATACTACTTGTCTCGTCTAGGTCACTGCAGCATCAGGGAATTTCTGCTAGGGGGGATGTGAGATGGTGGGTACCCATGCCAAGAACTCTAATAATCATAGGAGAAGAGATCTTAAGTGTGTGTTTCAGTAAGCAAGCCCTTCATACAGACGTATCTGTTCAGTGACACATTCAAATCTGGCTGTAAAAAATTGTAAAGGAAGTGCTTTCTCTTTTATAAGAAAAAAAATCCAGAAGTTCTAACAAAAAAATAAGGGCAATTTACCTGACTGATATGTATCAATACTCACTGAGGGCTAAAATCCTGCCCTCCGCCACTCCTGTGCAACTCACTGACTTTGGTGAGGGCCGGCCAGATATTTAGTCTCAAATAACAGCTTTTTTAGATGAGTCACACTCAGGTTCTCCTCTACTTCTTCCCCACAGTAACATCAGAATATTTCATCTGCATCTCTGTTGCCATGGAAAAAGGAACATTCTGAAAAGCAGGCAGGATTATGAGTTGAAGGCAAAGCCTAATAAGTAGGGGACAGAAAGAACTCAGGTTGAACATATACATACCACAGCTAATATTACAGAAAAATGGCAACTTGAATAACAAGGAAAAAAGAACAGAATTCCATTGAATCTTTGACCTTTTAGATAAAATACTTTGAGTTTCAAAACTATTTTTCAGGTGTTTTTTTTTTTTTTTTTTTGTCTTTTACTTTTTGGGTTTTTTTTTTTTAATAGTAGAAAAGCATCCTCATGCTTAGGAATAAAGTAGGCTCACTATTTTCACCACCTGGCACATGGCTGGCAGATACAAGGCCATTGTGCAGCAAACAGCAGATAATTGGATTCCATCTACACAGTGAACCTGCTAGATCATCAGCAGTCTTTTCAGTTGGAAATAGACGTGACTAAGAGATGCCGGGAACCAGCCTCTGTATTTAGCTTAGTGGAGCAAGAAGGTTTGTGTGGGACCCAGGTCATTTTATCCCAGATTCCTCAGGTACCATGGGTATTGTGCATACAAGACACGTGTCAAGGGAGAGAGAGAAGAAAAAAGAGAGACATCAAGAGATAGGATGTGTCAAGATAGTAAGACGAGAAAAAAGAAGTGGATTGAGAGTGTAAGAAGCAAAAGGAAGAAACAGAAATGGGAAAAGAAAGATGCATAAGAGAAAAAGAAGGTATGATCAAAGAATAATGAGCAGAGAGAGGAAATGAATGGGAAGAAATATGAATGAAAAAGAGAACACAAAGGGGAAGAAAATCTGCCTTCAACAAGAAACTTCACCTAAAAGGTCTGGGAAAATTAGGTGAAGGGGAACCACGGAAAGAAGTAAGTTCAGTGCATGTTAACATTGTCATGGACTCATTATCTTGTCCATTTAATGAGGTTTCTATTCCTCACACCCTAAGCATGTAACCCAGCAAGACACTATGGCATCTTCCTGGGACCGACCCCTGCCCCCATGTCCTCTGCCTGCCTCTTGTTTGTAGAAAAACTATAGTGTCCCAGGCCTCCCCTGAGTCAAAAAAGCCTGGCTCAGAATGAATGACTGAAAGGATGTGAATATGTAGTGACACAAGGAACAGTCAGGCCAGCAGAACTTGTAACAATATCTGATGCACATTTCCTGAGTTGTTTTACAGATACCAAAACCCCTACACAATGGAAGACATTAACTACTTGATGATCATGAACTCATAGCCCTCAGACCTACTGGAGCCTGAGGATTGATAATGTTAACCGCTGTGACACCACCCTATTACCGCACCTTCAACCTATCAGAGAATTTTTCACCAGCTGATCACAAACCCAGTGACTCCCCTCCCTACCTGGCCTTTAAAAGTGCTTTCCTGAAACCTATCAGAGAGTTTGGGTTTTTTGAGCATTAGCTGTCCTGGACTCCTTGTCTGGTGTCTTACAATGAATGCTGCACTTTCCTTCACCGCAACCCGGTGTCAGTAGATTGGCCTTACGGCAAGCAGGTGAGTGGAACCAAGTTTGGTTCAGTAACAGGCACAAACTTTAGTTGAGAGTGGACGGCAATCCTGGTGGGAGATATTTATGTGTGACAAATCTCTTTCAAGGTTGCCCTCACCTTTTACATTTAAGCTCTGAGAAGAACTTGAGGATTTTCTGACATCTTGATCCCTACTTCTTGTTAGACCTCATTCATCCAAACTTACAATCCCTGGATCTCCAGGCTGCAATTTAACCCAACTGTCCACAGGGTGAGAAAGCTGTCAGTGACCCAGCATTGCTGAGGGGAGGTGATGCCATGCAGTAAGGAGAAGAGTAAAGAGGTGAGAGACCTGGAATCAGTCTCAGCAGAGCCACTAAGGAAAAGAGACCTTAGCAGGGGTGAGAACGAACAAACCAGTTTCTACCTTCGGGATCTAAGCATTTACAGATTCTGAGGATACTACTTCTCTAGATGAGCTAAAAAGGTTATCAGCACTTTGGACCCCCACGCTATTGAAATATTTCTTCTGATAGCTAAGGAGAATAACTAGTGAGAGGAGGGCTAACTGGTCTTTTTAAGGTCGAGTAAGATAAAGTTGCCCACTTTAATGGCTGAGAGGGAGGCTGGAGTGAGATTTTAGTCCCAGATAAAAGCCCATAGAAGAGGAAAGGGTTGTTAATATTATTACCTTGTGACCTTTATTAGTTGAAATTAATCTTTCCTCAACATTCATAGCACTGTCTCTGAAATCTTATTCTACTGAAGTATTTACCACTTTCTGCTATGTGTACCAATTCGCACCTCATCGCGTCCGATAGACTGTAGGGACGTTCAATGCTGAATCTGTGTCTGATTAATCTTAATGCCTTCCACAGCACCTAGATAGAGCCTGTGCACAGTAAGCACTCACCTTACATTTGGTGTATAAATGACAGAAGCAGTAGAGGAGGTCTGTTTCTGGGCCAGGATATGAAGACTTAAGCTCTGTGCTGATTTTGAGACAATTGAATTCAGAACACAGAATTCAAGCCTTAGAAGTTGAGTGGCCAGTGTCTGAGTTATTATTAATAATAACTATAAATTACTATCATGTGCTAGGAGCTTTCAAAGTTACATTTCCTCCCAGCATTGACACTGAAAGGTAGCTGTTATTATTTCCACCTTACAGATGAGGAAACAGGGAATTAAGTACTTTGTCCAGGGGGCCATAATGAGTAAACGGCAGAGGCCAGAGGCAGAATTCAAAGCCAGGGCTGTTGGTGCCTTAGTACTGGAACCCACGCCCTCTGCTGGCCAGACCAGGAACTCCCAAACTTTCCCTGTCAAATCTGGTCTCCAGAGAGAGGTCTTCATGCCTAGATGTCCAGAAAAATGGTCACTGGCAGGGGAAAAAAATGGCAGACGAACTTGACTATAATGTGGGCTTTGGACAGATGTGTATATGTGTGTGTGCATAACTGTTTGTAGGAAGAAAAAAGGGAAAACGTTAGTATGTCAATGCTAGAGAGCTCTTGGGATTGTAGGTGACCTTTGTGTATTTTCCAAATTTTCTACAGTGGATATGCATTACTTTTATAATCAGAAAAATATACTAAAATATAATTTTAAAACAGTTTTCACAACAGATTGCTTTAATAAACATACAAACACACTCACACATGAGATAATGGTAATTATTTTGAAGGTTGCAACCATGGATTTTGTGGGATTTTGACCGACCATATCTATTTCCATTTCCTAATAGCAGGCTCAATTGTCTTTAGGAAACATATGTTGTCCTCACTGAACATAGCCTAGCAGGATTGTATTCCAGTTCCCTCCCTCTCCTAGCATTTTTTCAAAGTCAAGCTAATCGGTTCCTCCTTTATTAGAATTTGAATCTAGAATTTCAGTAGACCAGCAAACAGGTTGTAAATATTTGGAATTCACTCATCTTGGTATGGCTCCCCTGACCACACTGTACCTGATATAAACTGTACCTATAGTTCTGTCTTACTTCTCCAGCAACATGACTTGGTTCTTGCATTTCCAAGCTTAGTTCTCCAACCTCCCTGTGATTCTGTGGCCTCCCACTGTATTTCAGTACATTTCCTTTTGCTTAGGGTAGTCAGAGTTGTCTTCTGTTTCTTGCAACCAGAGATCACTTCACTTGTATTTAATCTATAGGTTTGAAGAAATGGCTAAAGAAAAGCTCATTAGCTTATTAGTGTTGGCTTCAAGATATACAAGAATTTTGGCTCATTATTAGAACACAACACATGCACTACATTGCTGAAATGTAGCCTTGTTTTTTCAGTCCTATGCTCTATTTGTTAAAACTGTTTACATAAAACTTTCTCACTTTCTGTGGGTATGGCCTACTCAACATTTCAGCAAAGGTGATAGCTGAAAAGGATAGTGATTTTTTTTGCCATTCATGGATCCGCAATGAAAAGACACGCTACAAAATACTTTGTTCCAAATAGATCAAATGAAATATTCATTAAGAGCATGGACTCAGGGGCTTGACCACCTGAGTGGTGTAATTAATTCCTACTTCTCCACTTGCAAGCTAAATGACCTTGGGAAAGCTACTTAACCTTCAGTTTTCTTCACCTGTAAAATTGAGATAATAACAGTTCCTATTCATAGAGTTGTAAAGATTAATAAAGTCAACATATTTAAAGCACTTAAGATAGAGCCTGGCATATACAAAGTTCTACGTGTGTTAGTTAATTTTTTCTACACACTGTTGATCTTGACAACGTTGATTATTGGCCACTATTTAAAATGTAACTGATTTATTTTTCACATTATAACTTAAGTGCCATATGAGTATCTGTTATAGAAAATAAACCCCAAAATATTTCAGGGTGCTTTTTGATCTATGGTCAATGAAAATGCTGCAGAAAAGAGTCCATTCTATAAAAACACACCAAAACTCTAAAGAAATAGCAACTTCTGTGCATGAAGAGTTAGGATCAGTAGTCATAGTAGATGGTTATAATAATTTTTTAAACATATATGTATTTTAACTTATAGTCTTGCATACAAGATGTATCCAAGATGATAAAAGTCAAATTGAGAACTTTTGAAAATAAATTTCAGTTTTACTTTAGTTTATAAGTGAATATTAATGAAAATCTAAGTAAGTATAATTTTGGATGACTATTGGGGGATTTTCAGATTACCTATAATGTGAATAAAATAAGAGAAAAGTTGATACACAGAATTATCCTCTGAATTATCAACAACTATAAAGTTATGTTAGGTTCTGGAGATAAAAACTGAGTATGACAAAATCCTAGATTATGGAAAGTTTAGAAACTACCGCCAGGTACACAATAGGCATTTGTGAATGAAATGATGCTACTTAACTGAATGCATTACATTAATGAAAATCTTTTTAGGAACCAAATTTTTAAGTTTATTATTGTCAGTCTATGCCTTCTAGAATAGTCTACCTATACACACTGTTGAAGATTCAACTTACAAATTTAGAGCTGCGTCTTTCCTAGTTAATCCTCATCAGATTAGGAGTTCAATGACCTTCAATATTTGCGGTCTAGGAGTTAGGTTTACTCTCCAGGCCTGGCAACTGGTGAACCTGAAATGAGCTCGCTGAACTGCAGCCTACCCCCAATCCGTATGAATGTTTGGCCATTCTCCACTAGTAGATTTCCACTTTAACCTCTGATTATACTTCATCTCTCCTGAAACAGGCAACTTTTTCTAAACTGTAGCCTGCATCACTGGTGGTTTCCAAGAGTTGGGCCATGTGTTCTGTACCTGCTGTTCTTTAGTGACATCTCTTCTAACCTAGATGAAACACGTGGAATCAAGATGATGTGGCACATCAGGAGAGGGCTATTGCTTGTACACAGACACTTGGCCTGTCTTGTACAATCAATGGGTTTGACCCTAGAGATTTCCCTAAGCCCCCACGAAGTCCAAGTCCAAATTCAGACTTGATATTTGGCTGGATGTACGATCTCATAGATTAATTGGCCCCCTAATATCTGTAGTGTCTTTTCCTGGTTTATTAATCTGTTTCTTCAGATTGTCCCTTTGAGTGTTAATATAATAAACGCTTAATTATTCATACATCTACTTACTGCAGCTTTTTAACTTGTGTTATAATGATACAATGATAATTGCTGTTAAGAATTATGCCTCTGAAATATCATCAATGATATCTTTAAAAGCTCCATTTTCCAGACACAGAATCCTGGGAAAACTGGCAGAAGTGAGCAAGGGGTGAGAATTCTTACCAAAGTCAGCTCTTCAGATCTCTATCTGTGACCTGGTCAAGAGAGGAAGAATTATGCTCACTATTCAAACAAAATAAAAAGGAATTGTGTGAGCTGTGATGAACAAAAATGCATAGTTGGAGACCGCCCTGCTGTGTTATCCTTTATCTCATAAATACCCCAGCCCCTTGTCTTCTGGGAGCCAGATTTGAGATTTGTTCTCCTGTCTTCTCCTTGGCTGCCTTGTGAATAAGCCCTGTCTTCACTGCAAACCTTGTATATCTCAGCATTTTGTCTTGCTGTGTTTCTGACAAAGGGAACCTGGCTTGGATAAACTGCCGAGAAAAGAAAAATCCAAGACACCAGTCAGATTTTTGCCACAGTTGTCTATGCTGTGTGACTGACAGGGTCTTGGTGCTCCAGCCAGGACTCAGACCCGAGCCCCTGAGGTTGGAGAGCCGAGTTCAGGACTTCGGACCACCAGAGACCTCCTGGCCCCATGTAATATCAATCGGCAAGAGCTCTCCCAGTGATCTCTATCTCAATGCTAAGACCCAGCTCCACTAAATGACGAGCAAGCTACAGTGCTGGACACCCCATGCCAAACAACTAACAAGACAGGAACACAACCATACCCATTAGCAGAGAGGCTGCCTAAAATCATACTAAGTTCACAGACACCCCAAAACACACCACTGGACGCAGTCCTGCCCACCAGAAAGACAAGATCCAGCCTCATTCACAAGAACACAGGCACCAGTCCCTTCCACAAGCAAGCCTACACAACCGACTGAACCAACCTTACCCACACCAGAAACAACAGGAACTATGAACCTGCAGCCAGCAAAAAGGACACCCTAAATACAGTAAGTTAAGCAAAATGGAAAGACAGAGAAATATGCAGCAAGGTATAAAAACAGCAGACTAAACACATGAAGAGGAAATAGGGAGACTACCTGAAAAAGAATTCAGAGTAATGATAGTGAAGATGATAGAAAATCTTGGAAATAGAGTGGAGAAGATACAAGAAATGTTTAACAAGGCCCTAGAAGAACTAAAGAGCAAACGAACAATGAAGAACAACACAATAAATGAAATTAAAAATTCTCTAGAAGGGATCAATAGCAGAATAATTGAGGCAGAAGAACGGATAAGTGACCTGAAAGACAAAATATTGGAAATAACTGCTGCAGAGCAGAATAAAGAAAAAAGAATGAAAAGAATTAAGGACAGTCTCAGAGACCTCTGGGACAACATTAAACACACCAACATTCGAATTATAGGGGTCCCGGAAGAAGAAGAGAAAAAGAAAGGGACTGAGAAAATATTTGAAGAGATTATAGTTGAAAACTTCCCTAATATGGGAAAGGAAATAGTCAATCAAGTCCAGGAAGTGCAGAGAGTCCCACACAGGACAAATCCAAGGAGAAACACGTCAAGACACATGTTAATTAAACTATCAAAAATTAAATACAAAGAAAAAGTATTAAAAGCAGCAAGGGACGAAATTGAGCTATTTGTAATGAGGTGGATAGACCTAGAGTCTGTCATACAGAGTGAAGTAAGTCAGAAAGAGAGAGACAAATACCGTATGCTAACACATATATATAGAATTTAAGAAAAAAAAATGTCATGAAGAACCTAGGGGTAAGACAGGAATAAACACACAGACCTACCAGAGAACAGACTTGAGGATATGGGGAGGGGGAAGAGTAAGCTGTGACAAAGTGAGAGAGAGGCATGGACATATATACACTACCAAATGTAAGGTAGATAGCTAGTGGGAAGCAGCCGCAGAGCACAGGGAGATCAGCTCGGTGCTTTGTGATCGCCTGGAGGGGTGGGATAGGGAAGGTGGGAGGGAGGGAGACGCAAGAGGGAAGAGATATGGGAACATATGTATATGTATAACTGATTCACTTTGTTATAAAGCAGAAATTAACACACCATTATAAAGCAATTATACCCCAATAAAGAAGTTAAAAAATAAATAAATAAAATAAAATAAAATACAAGCAGTAAGGGGAAAGCAACAAATAACATACAAGGGAATCCCCATAAGGTTAACAGCTGATCTTTCAGCAGAAACTCTGCAAGCCAGAATGCAGTGGCAGGACATTTTTTTTTTTTTTGCAGTTAGTTGGCCTCTCACTGTTGTGGCCCTTCCCATTGCGGAGCACAAGCTCCGGACACGCAGGCCCAGCGCCCATGGCCCATGGGCCCAGCCGCTCCGTGGCATGTGGGATCCTCCCAGACCAGGGCACGAACCCGTGTCCCCTGCATTGGCAGGTGGACTCCCAACCACTGTGCCACCAGGGAAGCCCAAGCAGGACATTTTTAAAGTGCTGAAAGGGAAAAATCTACAACCAAGATTACTCTACCCAGCAAGAATCTCATTCAGATTTGACAGAGAAATTAAAACCTTCACAGACAAGCAAAAGTTAAGAGAATTCAGCACCAACAAATCAGATTTACAACAAATGTTAAAGGAACTTCTAAAGTCAGGAAACACAAGGGAAGGAAAAGACCTACAATAACAAACCCAAAACAATTAAGAAAATGGTAATAGGAACATACACATCGATAATTACCTTAAATGTTAATGGATTAAATGATCCAACCAAAAGACATAAACTGGCTGAATGGAGAGAAACAAGACCCGTATATATGCTGTCTACAAGAGACCTACTTTAGACCTAGGGACACATAAAGACTGAAAGTGATGCAATGGAAAAAGATATTGCATGAAAATGGAAATCAAAAGAAAGCTGGAGTAGCAATTCTCATATCAGACAAAATAGACTTTAAAATAAAGACTATTACAAGAGACAGAGAAGGACACTACATAATGATCAAGGGATCAATCCAAGAAGATATAACAATTGTAAATATTTATGCATCCAACATAGGAGCACCTCAATACATAAGGCAAATGCAAATGCTAACAGCCATAAAAGGGGAAATCGACAGTAAGACAATAATAGTAGGGGACTTTAACACCCCACTTTCACCAATGAACAGATCATGCAAAATGAAAATAAATAAGGAAACACAAGCTTTCAATGATACATTAAACAAGATGTACTTAACTGATATTTATAGGACATTCCATCCAAAAAACAGCAGATTACACTTTCTTCTCGGGTGTTCATGGAACATTCTCTAGGACAGATCATATCTTGGGTCACAAATCAAGCCTTGGTAAATTTAAGAAAACTGAAATCATAACATGTATCTTTTCTGACAACAACACTATGAGACTAGATATCAATTACAGGAAAAAAATGTAAAAAATACAAACACATGGAGGCTAAACATTACACTACTAAATAACCAAGAGATCACTGAAGAAATCAAAAAAAAACCTAGAAACAAATGATGATGAAAACCTGATGATCCAAAACCTATGGGATCCAGGAAAAGCAGTTCTAAGAGGGATGTTTATAGCAATACAATCCTACCTCAAGAAACAAGAAACATCTCAAATAAACAACCTAAGCTTACACCTAAAGCAATCAGAGAAAGAAGAACAAAAGAACCCCAAAGTTAGCAGAAGGAAAGAAATCGTAAAGATCAGATCAGAAATAAATGAAAAAGATATGAAGGAAACGACAGCAAAGATCAATAAAACTAAAATGTGGTTCTTTGAGAAGATAAAAAAAATTGATAAACCTTCAGCCAGACTCACCATGAAAAAAAGGGAGAAGACTGAAATCAACAGAATTAGAAATGAAAAAGGAGAAGTAACAACTGACACTGCAGAAATACAAAGGATCATGAGATATAACTACAAGCACCCTATGCCAATAAAATGGACAACCTGGAAGAAATGGACAAAATCTTAGACAAGCACAAGCTTCTGAGACTGAACCAGAAAGAAACAGAAAATATAAACAGACCAACCACAAGCACTGAAATTGAGACTGTGATTAAAAGTCTTCCAACAAACAAAACCCAGGACCAGATGGATTCACAGGTGAATTATACCAACCATTTAGAGAAGAGCTAACACCTATCCTTCTCAAACTCTTCCAAAATATAGCAGAGGGAGGAACACTCCCAAACTCATTCTATGAGGCCACCATCACCCTGATACCAAAACCAGACAGTGATGTTACAAAGAAAGAAAACTTCAGGCCAATATAACTGATGAACCTAGATGCAAAAATCCTCAGCAAAATACTAGCAAACAGAATCCAACGGCACATTAAAAGGATCATACACTATGATCAAGTGGGTTTATCACAGGAATGCAAGGATTCTCCAATATATGCAAATCAATCAATATGATACACCATATTAACAAATTGAAGGATAGAAACCATATGATCGTCTCAACAGATGCAGAAAAAGCTTTGGACAAAATTCAACACCCATTTATGATAAAAACCGTCCAGAAAGTAGGCATAGAGGGAACATACCTCAACATAATAAAGGCCATATATGGCAAACCCACAGCCAACATCATTGTCAATGGTGAAAAACTGAAACCATTTCCTCTAAGATCAGGAACAAGACAAGGTTGCCCATTCTCACCACTTTTATTCAACATAGTTTTGGAAGTTTTAGCCACAGCAATCAAAGAGGTAAAAGAAATAAAAGGAATCCAAATCAGAAAAGAAGAAGTAAAATTGTCACTGTTTGTAGATGACATGATACTATTAATAGAGAATCCTAAAGATGCTACCAGAAAAGTACTAGAGCTAATCAATGAATTTGGTAAAGTAGCAGGATACAAAATCAATGCACAGAAATCTCTTGCATTCCTATACAGTAATGACAAAAAATCTGAAAGAGAAATTAAGGAAACACTCCCATTTACCATTGCAACAAAAAGAATAAAATACCTAGAGATAAACCTACCTAAGGAGACAAAATACCTGTATGCAGAAAACTATGAGACACTGATGAAAGAAATCAAAGATGATACAAACAGATGGAGAGATATACCATGCACTTGGAGTGGAAGAATCAACATTGTGAGAACGACTATACTACCCAATGCAATCTACAGATTCAAAGCTATCCCTATCAAACTACCAGTGGCATTTTTCACAGAGCTAGAACAAAAAATTTCACACTTTGTATGGAAACACAAAAGACCATGAATAGTCAAAGCAATCTTGAGAAAGAAAAAAGGAGCTGTAGGAATCAGGCACCCTGACTTCAGACTATACTACAAAGCTACAGTAAACAATATGGTACTGCCACAAAAACAGAAATATAGATCAGTGGAACAGGATAGGAATCCCAGAGATAAACCCACACACATATGGTCACCTTATCTTTGACAAAGGAGGCAAGTATATACAATGGAGAAAAGACAGCCTCTTCAATAAGTGGTGCTGGGAAAACTGGACAGCTACATGCAAAAGAATGAAATTAGAACACTTTCTAACACCGTATACAAAAATTAACTCAAAATGGATTAAGGACCTAAATGTAAGGCCAGACACTATAAAAACTCTTAGAGGAAAACATAGGCAGAACACTCTATGACATAAATCACTGTAAGATCCTTTTTGACCTAACTCCTAGAGAATAGAAATAAAAACAAAAATAAACTAATGGGACCTAATGAAACATAAAACCTTTTGCACAGCAAAGGAAACCATAAACGAGATGAAAAGACAACGCTCAGATTGGGAGAAAATATTTGCAAACGAAGCAACTGACAAAGGATTAATCTCCAAAATATACAAGCAGCTCATGAAGCTGAATATCAAGAAAATAAACAACCCAATCCAAAAATGGGCAGAAGGTCTAGATAGACATTTCTCCAAAGATGATATACAGATTGCCAACAAACACATGAAAGGATGCTCAACATCACAAATCATTAGAGAAATTCAAATCAAAACTCCAATGATGTAGTAGCACCTCACTGGTCAGAATGGCCATCATCAAAAAATCTACAAACAATAAATGCTAGAGGGGGTGTGGAGAAAAGGGAACCTTCTTGCCCTGTTGGTGGGAATGTAAATTGATACAGCCACTATGGAGAACAGTATGGAGGTTCCTTAAAAAACTAAAAATAGAACTACCATATGACCCAGCAATCCCACTAGTGGGCATATACCCTGAGAAAACCAAAATTCAAAAAGAATCAGGTACCACAATGTTCATTGTAGCACTATTTACAATAGCCTGGACATAGAAGCAACCTAAGTGTCCATCGACAGATGAATGGATAAAGAAGATGTGGCACATATATACAATGGAATATTACTCAGCCATATAAGGAAACAAAATTGAGTTATTTGTAGTGAGGTGGATGGACCTAGAGTCTGTCACACAGAGTGAAGTAAGTCAGAAAGAGAAAAACATATACCGTATGCTAACACATACATAAGGAATCTAAAAATAATAATTTAAAAAAGGGTTCTGAAGAACCTAGGGGCAGAACAGGAATAAAGACGCAGACGTAGAGAATGGACTTCAGGACACGGGGACGGGGAAGGGCAAGCTGGGACGAAGTGAGAGAGTGGCATGGACATATATACACTACCAAATGTAAAATAGATAGCTAGTGGGAAGCAGCTGCACAGCACAGGGAGATCAGCTCGGTGCTTTGTGTTCACCTAGAGGGGTGAGATAGGGAGGGTGGGAGGGAGACGCAAGAGGGAGGGGATATGGGGATATATGTATACATATAGCTGATTCACTTTGTTATACAGCAGCAACTAACACAACAATGTAAAGCAATTATACCTCAATAAAGAAGTTAAAAAAAACCCTCCATTTTCCAAACAAGTGAGATCATAAACTTGCTTGTTTACTCTATTTTGAACGTAAAATTCCAATAATTATTACCTATTATGGAAAGAAAGTAGTCTAAGTGTTAAGACTTCTGTGTTTGTATCCAGGTCTGCGTGGAATAAAAAATATGACCCTGAGTAGGTCACTGAATCTTTCTGGGCCTTTTTTTTCCTTTATTTTTTGAGTGAAGAGGTTGTACTTTATTATCAACAAGATTCTTCTTAGTTATGAAAGGTAGTGCTAAATCTATTTATGTTTATATCTATATCTATATCATCTATACCTATCAATCTAATTTCTTTTCAAAGAATTTAATTCTTTCTCTACAAATAGTGCTTTTACATCACAGTTAGCTTTAGTTCTGGATATAACCTAAATAATTTGATTTAGTTGAAAGCACTGAAAATGGATAGGTGGAAAATGTATAAAAGAGAATAATAGAGATTATTTCTCAAATTTAGAGTAAGATTTTGCACTTTTGGTATTGGGGGAAAGTTTTAGAAAGTGAATCTGAAATCCAATTAAGAAATATGGTGTTCCTTTAGTATAAATAAATAGAGGAGCATCATGATACAGTGAATAGAAGCACCATTTAACAATGGTGTGGTGTGGAATTCCATGGGTAAATATAAATGAAGAAAAATAATAAAAAAACCTAAATTTATTCTAAGCTCTGGGTGACTCT
Organism: Globicephala melas; assembly: GCF_963455315.2. Classification (NCBI taxonomy): domain Eukaryota; kingdom Metazoa; phylum Chordata; class Mammalia; order Artiodactyla; family Delphinidae; genus Globicephala; species Globicephala melas. The sequence continues at coordinate 92,203,256 of NC_083317.1, forward strand.
TGGCTTTTAAATTAATTTTAAAAATAAACAACAAATGGAAAACCTTATAATACCAGAAAATAATTTTTTAATGTATATTATCTGAAGCAACACTTAAAAATAGTAATGTTATACCAGATAGCACAGTGGTGTTTTTAGAAATGAGAGATGGATCATCTTTTTGGCTTTCTCTTCATAAAAGCACTTATTCATTCACTCTTCCCATATGCCCATTTACACTATTTTTCCACGGCAGGATGGAATAATCTTAATCATAACTCATTTCCCATATAATAGCAATATGTCCATCTCTCACAAAAACCTCATCAGGAGACACAGGACTGATACTGGTGGAGTGGGAAGAAGTTTTTGGGTTGTGTAGGCCTCTGAGAAAACTGTTCCTACCTTTATTTCTGCTGCTGCCTGAGACCTCACAATTCAAAATCTACTTCTTTGGCTTAAGCTCATTTATCTCTCACTGAAATATAAATACCCCTGGAAAGAGTATCATCATTAAACCAATGATCCCTTTCCAAACTGTGGTGTGGAAGACTTTAAGGTGAGAGGCTTTTGAAGCAGAGGATATGTGGGGAAGGTACGCTAGGGAATCCGAAGAGCAGAGAAGTCTAAAGGAAAGGGAGAAAGTTGGAAGCAACCACAAGACAGAATTATCCCATTTAATAGTTTAGCCAATACTGGCAATGATTATTCTTGGACAAAGTCTGAAATATCCCCAACTCCATTTTTCTATAATATGGTCATCTTCTTTGTTCCACTGTACCAACTGTTCTGTGTCATCTTATAGATGTTCATATGTGGCTGGGTATTTGATATGGTAATTTTGATGAGGCTATACCAAAATGTAAAACTGCCAATTTGCCAATAGATATCTTTTATGGTCATCCTATCCCTCACTCTCACTTTCTCACTAACCTCTAACCTATCACTGGTTCTCACCCTATATTTGAACCTTATTCCACTTCTCATCGTATCTGGCACGAGGCATGTGGACCAGGGTTCATATGTGGTCTGTTTATAGATTACTAGGTAAATTTAAAAGGCTGATATTTATTTATTGTTTTAGATTGTTTCAAAATAACCCTGGCAGCAAAACAGCATGTGTCCCACAGTTGCTGGCAAATAATAAAAGCTTAGAATATGTTTTTCAAAAATATGGAGGAGGGCTTCCCTGGTGGCGCAATGGCTAAGAGTCCGCCTGCCGATGCAGGGGACACGGGTTCGTGCCCCGGTCCAGGAGGATCCCACGTGCCACGGAGCGGCTGGGCCCGTGAGCCGTGGCCGCTGAGCCTGCGCGTCCGGAGCCTGTGCTCCGCAACGGGAGAGGCCACAACAGTGAGAGGCCCGCGTACCGGAAAGAAAAAAAAAAAAAAAAAAAAGGAGTAATAACTATGTGTGTCTCATTGATTAGATTGAATTCAGCTAACACTTTTTGAATACCTCTCCTGGGCATTAGGCATTCTCCTGGACATTGTGAATGCAAAGACAACAACAACAAAATGATACCAAACGTCTAGTAGCTTAGTGAAGGGGGGAGACAATTAATTACATACCAATGAGGTAAGTATTTTAATAGTGGCAAGTTTCGAAGGAGGAGTTAAGTTTAAGGACAAAGGGGCATAGGGCTTTTTTTCAGTTTTTTAGCAGGAGATGAGCAATAACAAAGTCCTTGAGATGTGGAAACACAAGTCATTCTGGGGAATAGTGAGTAGTCTGTATGGTCAGAGTTCCTTGGGGGAAAGAGAGTGGCAGGAAATGAATGTGAAGGGAGGAAGCTCATAAAACATGCTCTTTATTGGTCAAAAAAAAAAAAGTTTACTAATCTATCAATAGTTCTTTGTGGAAAGCACTTTGGAGAACACATAAGACTATACAGCTTTCCCCAAGAGCTTACAGGCCAGTGAGGAAGACAAGACAAAAACACAGAAAAACTAAGCAACAGTAATCGTGGCAGGAACTACATTGTCTGTATTATATGTTTCTCTGGGAGCCCAGTTCAATGCTAAGCCCAGAGCAGCCACTTAATAAATAAATATTGAATGCATACTTAAATAAATATATTTCCTCTGTTAACTTGTTGAGAAAAAAATTCATGAGTTATAACATCTGCCCAGTATCACTGATTTCTGTAAGAATTTAATCTTCTCTTAAATTGCATCTTAGATAGGACACCTAAGCACCTAGTTGAAAAGGTAATGTTCCCCGAAGAAATTACTAGTCATCAAGTAGGCAAAAAACCCTGGTCACTTGAGTGAATTCAATCATTTTTCAAAAATTAAATTGAGAGTAAATAAGGTTTCTGTTTAAGACTGAATTTTTCAAGTCAAAATTTCTCTAATGTGTTTCAAAAATCCTATTACAGTGTATCTTCTATGATCTCTTCAAATGAAACATTGTTTTTTTTACAATCTGACACCGTCAAAAATAAAACATATATCTGCTCTGGATATCCTGCTATATGGCCAACACACAGTGAAATTTCAGGGGTTTAGGCACAGTAGAAAAATTGAAGTATAAGTATTATAAGCCACAATCATGTTTGTTTGTTTGTTTAAATAAACCTCTATTAAACTATATGGACAAGTAGTTCTAATAGATGTCATTTGCAGGACTGAATAAGGAACCCACCTGAAGTAAATTTTAGAGACAGGTACCATGCTCAAACAGTCAGGTTATCTTATTTGAAGACAGACCTTTGAAACAGAAAAAAAAACAAAAACCCGAAATCTGAAAGTCTAGGTTCAAGCCCCAATGCCTGGAATGCAGCTTCTAAGTATTCTCAATGATTCCACTTGATGCGTTATTGCAGTTGTAATTTTGCTAAGCAGACAGTGGCTGTCAGAACTTTCTTCATAGTTTCAGCGAGGCGGTCTGTTCAAACAAGTACATGAACACTATCAAACAACATGTGATTTGTAGTTTCATTTTTGGCAGGGAACACGCTTTTACATAATGACAGGCCATAGAGTTGCAAGCCAGCCCCCTTTTTGATCTCTGTCAAGAGAAAAACTGGGAGGCAAAAATAACTTCGCTCATTTGTCTTTTGCTTATTAGCTGCATAATTTGACTAACAGCTTAAAAGGAAGCATAGCTGTACCACTCACTATGTACTAATAAATAACTACATACCGTACTTTGATTACTTCTTCTCATGTGCATAGCAAAGCAGTAATTGTGACACCAAATGCTCCTTTCTAATAGCAGGTGGAACTCCGATAGGGCAGAAATATGTTAGGGAGATCACTGTATAGGTCTGGTTATTTGCATAAGAAAATCTCCCCACAATAAACTTATGGAGAACAGAAAGTGGATTTCTAAGGAAGACTTGATCTATGAAGGGCCAAACAAGTCTGGCAACTTTGGCTTCCTTTCACAATGCATGCCATTTTTACCACATGCAAAAGCTTCTGTTAACTGAAAAAAACAAGTGTAATATATTGGGTTTATGTAGGAAAATAAGTTTTATAAATACATCTGTTATTTAAACATAAATACATATTGATATAAAATATGCAAATATATTTATATAAAATCTGTGTAAGTTTTATATATAAGTCTGTATTACATATTATATATAATACATGATATACATAAATAACATATAAGTATATACAGTTTTATAAATATACTGTTATATACACATATGATTTATTAGTTGGCTGTATATAACTGATACCTAAATAAGTTAATATATATATAGTTTATATAATGTATTACTGTCAACAGAAAGAGGAGAGAATAGAATAAAATCATAGCAAGTATTAGGTATCTCTGCTCCCAATCAAACCCTTAATATTTGCCTTTGGAAGGACAGATTTCTGGAAAATCAGTTCCTTTGGCTATGTGAAGAGTCAAATGTGACATTCCCTGATAACTGTATGTAGATCAGAACCTGTTTGGGCACAAGGGAAAGGATTTTGGAAATGTACAGATACCACTAAAGTGATGTGAGCCTAAGGTATTTAGGTAACAATTATACACAGCCAACGAATAAATCATGTGCAAACCAGTAACTGTATGTAAACATAATGAACTTTCTTCCTTAAATGTGTACACATGCACAAATGAATATACTAATGATTAGAATAAAATAATCTTGGTGAACATAACCTACATTAAAAATATCTGATGTTTTTATAATAATATATAATTATATATACATATTATATAATATATATAATTATATATAATTATAATCTTTTATTGTTAATTTAAAACTAATTGTACTTCTCCAAGTGCCTTAAAAAGTTGCATGTTTTCATTTTTTTTCTAAAAGTGGTTACCTTTTATAATACTTTCACAATAGGATGAGGGTTTTGGTTTTTATTTTTGGCTTTTTTAACAGTCCAAAATTCTGGTAGGTGCTATTTTTTTCACTTGATATTTTCTTTCTTTTTAAAAATATGGAGCAAAAATTGCATTTGAAATCATAAACAAAAAAGTCTAAAACTCTTATTCACTGTGCTACTTAAATACGACTCAACAAAGTAGAAAACATACTTTCTAAATCACATAATAATTCACTTTTAGAAACTGAATTGTAGTAGAGCGCTCAAGTGTTGTACCTTTTCTACTCTTAAATCCCAAGTGGTATCATGTTCTCATTTATTGAATGCCCCTGATATTCAAGTCACCTAGCTGTAAACTGGCTTCCCTCCCAGCCTAATAACTTGGAGACTTTTTGTAAAACAATTGTAATATTAAAATTCAGACAAGTGACCCAAAAATGGTCCTAGAGGGCAGGCCTGCAATTTCCTGATTCACAATTTCCTTATTCCTTCATTTGTTAAGTTTCGCAACATCAATTTTTATACTGTTGCTGTTTTATCCTGGCCAAATGGTTGTTGAATTTTAATGAACTGTCTCCCTTTGACAAATGAGTTGTTGTTTGATATATTACATTAGGGATATAGAGAATAAACTACTTATGGATACTAGATATTTGGATAAAATACATTTACATAATACTAGACTATTAGTCTAATGAGTTTTATTAGTTGTAAAAAAGATAATACACAGCAGATTTTGAAATCTGCTCAAGAATGATGGACATATACATAATTTAAATCCCACTACCTCAAATGCAATGGCAAGTTCTTTCATATAACTTGAATTTTTTTTCCTCATGGTGCTAGGAAAATTTCACTTTCATGAAATAGATTCGAAGGATGGGGAAAGTTTTCCTGATTATTAACAATTACTTAAATAGGGTGGTAGTTGAATGCACTATTAATGGAATGAGTTAGATGTTAAAGAGTAATTTAAAAAATTGAGGACACTGGAGCTATGCTACCCTTCTCCCATAATGCTTCCATTCCACTAGGGAAGGGTGATATTTTTTCTCTCATGTGAGGGTGTACGGCTTGGATTAAAAGTACTCTGTGCCTTCCATTCATACTTGATTTCAAAACAAATTTACTCAAACACAGTTGCAGTAAAGGAAAATGTTTCAAGCAAACTCCCACATCCTCAGAAGCTAAATGGCCCAAAGGTTCTAATACCAGCACTTTAAAAATATTATTATATGCTAATTATGGGCATGATGACGAGGCACTTCAAGATTCTGAAGTGCCTTTCTAATCATTGTAGAAAGAGGAAATTACACTTGGTATGACTTTAATATTAAGTGTAGGTATGTTATTTTATTCTAGCTATAGTAAAAATTCATATACTCTAAATATAATAATTTCCTCCTAACCAGAACACTTAATTTTCATTAACATCAGGTGGTGATTAAGGACCCTGCTGGCTCTTTGAAGTGAATTTGAGTCTGTTCTCTACTCTACCACTGACTAGCTTTGTAAACACGGGCAAGGAGCCAAGATTCTTTAAGCCTCGGTTCTCTCATCTGGAATACAGGATAATCAAACCTACAACTTCCTATTGTTTTGAGGATAAATAATACAATGAAGATCCAATACATGGAGCACATGATGGGTTTATAAATAGTATTAGTTCTTGTTATTTAGCACTGGGGAGGCAGCTTAGCAGGGTGGTTAAGAGCAAGGACTTTGGGGGCAGACAGACTTGGGTTCCAATCCTGGTCTTGCTATATCCCTGCTGTATGATCTTTGACATTCTAAGATTTCTAACTCTGAGTTTCCGCCATGGTGTCAGGGAGCTTGCAATAGTTCCTATTTCATAGGATTGCTGTGAGGATTAAATAAGATGGCACATGAAAGGTACTTATTATACTAGCTGGAACATAGCAACTACTCAGTGAATGGTAGCTCATGTTTTTGACCTTATTGCTGTTATTATTTTTACTATAATTGGCTATTATTTTATGCCTTTTCATTTCTCGAAACTTTCTGGGTGAAAAGATACTTATTTTAAACAAATTCAGATGACCATATTTCATAAAAATACAAAATATAAAGCTAAAAACCGAAAGAACTTTAGAAAAGCATAAAGTACAATACAAACATGCGATATTATCATAAATACTATTTTTATTATTAAAATCATTCGGCAGCTGTTAGTTCTGCCTTCAAAACTTTGTTCTCTTTGATAAACATCATTTAAGTATTTACATTCTGGAACTCAAATAGCTATTTTAAAAAACTGTTTTACAAGTTTTTAAACTTTACTATTGAATAAAACTAGAATATATTCATTCAGTAATATGTGGTTTGATTCATTCATTCCATAAATATGTAACAAGTATCTATTGTGTTCTAAGAGCTGAGCTTAGAGGATACAAAGGTAACTGAAGCATCGTCCTTGGCATCTAGGACATCCTGGCAAACACATAATATTAACTTTTACCAATGAGAAAATCATGAGTAGAGGTTAGTGATTAGGAAATGTTTCTCCCAGGAGCCCATCAAGTCAAGGTGGAGCTAGAAATAGTTAATGTCATCATTCATGACTTCTAAGAAGCTCTCCAGTTAGAGGCCTCATCCTAAGATCTGCAGGTTTTTTTGGGACCCTGTCGGATTTGGTTGACTCCCTATCATGGTTGCCAAATTTCCTAGGCAGCTCTCTGCTTACAAATCCCCAACCTTCTGATCTTAGTAAGCATGTCACTAGGATGGGTTTTTTTTTTTTTTTTTTGGCTGTGTTTGGTCTTTGTTTCTGTGTACAGGCTTTCTCTAGTTGAGGTGAGCGGGGACTACTCTTCATTGCGGTGTGCGGGTTTCTCATTGCAGTGTCTTCTCTTGTTGCGGAGCACAGGCTCTAGGCCCGTGGGCTTCAGTAGTTGTGGCACACAGCTCAACAGTTGTGGCTCGCAGGCTCTAGAGAGCAGGCTCAGTAGTTGTGGCGCACAGGCTTAGTTGCTCCGCGGCATGTGGGATCTTCCCAGACCAGGGCTCAAACCCGTGTCCCCTGCATTGGCAGGCGGATTCTTAACCACTGCGCCACCAGGGAAGTCCCACTAGGATGGGATTTGAAGTTGTTCTTCTCTCTGGCCCCTGATCTAGCTACTAGATGAGGATAAAATAACCAACCATTATTTCCACAGGTCTGGAACCATGTTTAAGACAGGATACATCATGAAGGAATTGACCTGATTTGAGATATAAAGAATGGCTACTTTCACACTTACCCCTCACTGAGTCCTGGTCCTGTGGCCCCTTTCTTTTTTATCCCTCACCATGATGTTTGTACGTATTTTCCTCTACTAGTTAATTACTCCTGTGAGAGCAGAGACCATTTATATTTGTGCCATCCCTCCCCACGGCACCTAGCATGGTACTTCATACACTGTAGACATTTAATATTTAGATAAATACAACTATTAAGAAAATTAATAACCTACACCAAATCTCCCGGCCTTTGGAATTATTGTGTATAATGTTAACACCCTTCTTCTTACACCTTGCCTTTGCGTTTTCTATATCTAAATCTTATCGGTCTTTCTGTCTCAGATAAAATTCAGGTAATCCATACAGCAGAAACATCATTTCTCTAAACTTAGAAAGCACTTTGCTCTGTGCCAGGTACTGGCTAAGTGTTTCATACGTGTGCCAGGAACAGAACAATGTTAAGGTAGCACATGCTTTGTCTCTTTCATACTCCACCAGAGGGTTTGCCTTTATTCAAATTATAGCTCAAGAATCCAGAAACAGAAATCAGTATTCTTCATTTCACAGATGAGGAAAATAAAGCTCAGAGAGGTTAATGTATCTTGTCTGATGTCACACAGCTCCTAACATGGGAGGCAAGATACAAATCCAAGGTTGCTTTCCCAGGTCTGTGCTCTAAACCATTGTACTAAATTTATTCATTCCTGCTTTGGAACTAATATATACATATCTGAAGTTCCAGAAGAGACCATGTTCTTTGAGTTCAGGTTCATGCACAATTTACCTCTACATCCCTCAGAGCACTTAGAACGTGGTCTTGAGTAGTAAGTGCTCAATAAATATCTTTGGAATTACTATGTTTCATTTAAGCATTAACAATCAAAGACCTGCTTTCATATTGATTCCTGAGCCCCTTGGAGGACGGAAAAAAGTAAAGAAGGTAACCAAACTTGGAGAAGTAAAAATAATCCCTTCTGACGTGACAGGGTGGAAAACTATGCTTTGAGAACCATCACTGGCTGGAAAATATAAACTAGACTCTAGTCTATCAGAAATGATAAATTGGATATGCTAGTCGATGTGTTAGGTCTGATGCACAAGCATTAGGCAAAACTCCTGCAATCTGTTCTGATTAGTCTATGGTGACGTTTTTCTCCTTGCATAATGTTAACTACCTACTATGAGAAAGTAAAAGAAACTCCATTCCAATTCCTTAAGGTCACAAAAATACTAAAAGAAAATAGTGAAAGACCTGAAAAGGCTGACACCAAATGTAAAACTAAAAGCAATGGGACTCTATAGAACAACGGTGGGGGACAGGGAGAAAAAGATAATTGAGATTTTGTTTTAGGAAAAGTTACTTGAAATAACACTTACAACTTTCTCAAGCACAAGGTGTAAATGTACACATAAAGTAGATGCTTCAGGATGCTTTATTGCTGAGAGTCACTTAGGGCCTTTGAAATAGCTATCTTTCCTTTCTGAACATTGACTCTGCTAGTTTTATTAACATAGTTTATTTCCTGTTTTATCATTTGTTTCATTTACCCAATAAACATTTATTGAGTGCCTACTATGTTCTAGGCTTTATGTTAGGATCTGGAAATACAGTGAGATTAAAAGTCCCTGTTCTCAAGGAGGTCATAGCTTAGCATGTGAAGACTTAAATATAATGAAGAAAGTACAATGTAAGGGGATAAATGTAGTTTAAACCTTTGTATATAAACTGTATGGAGCATCAGTATTTCAGCAGATTTTTTTTTGTTAATTTCTATTCTAGGCCACCATTGCCAGTAATTATTTAAAAGTATACCTACATGCCTCATTACTTTCCATTCTCATCTTTTTTTTTTTTTTTTTTTTTTTGCGGTACACGGGCCTCTCACTGTTGTGGCCTCTCCCGTTGCGGAGCACAGGCTCCGGACGCGCAGGCTCAGCGGCCATGGCTCACGGGCCCAGCCGCTCCGCGGCATGTGGGATCTTCCCGGACCAGGACACGAACCCGTGTCCCCTGCATCGGCAGGCATACTCTCAACCACTGCGCCACCAGGGAAGCCCCATTCTCATCTTTTAATACTTAATTTAAGTGCCATTAAGAATTGTAACTTTTTCATGTATCTAATATTTACATTCATTACTTTGTCATACACACTGGGATCCACTCAGATTTGAGCATTCACTCATTTATTCATTCAACAAAACTTGCTTGATTACTTTGTTGAATATGCACCGTGATTGAACGTGCCGAGGTATATGGATGATAGTACACAATTCTTTCCCTCAGGAAGCTCACAGTCTAAAACTGCACTGTCTGATACAGTAGCCACCAGCCACATATGGCTGGTTAAATTTTAATCTATCAAAATTCAGTAACGTAAAAAATTCATTTCTGCTGTAACAGCCACGTTTCAAGTGCTCAGTAGCCAACGTGGCTAGAGGTTCTTATTGAAAAATACAGAAATAGTTTCATCATCACAGAAAGTTCTACTGAGCAGTGCTGGTTTAGAATATGTGGGGAGGTTAGTAGAGGAGTTGGTAGGTTGATTATATAGAATCATGGCCTATGGAGAGAATTGTTAATAGATGTACAGAGTTGGACGCAAGGTTGAGGATCTGGAAAGGCTTCACAGAGGCAGAAATGTTTGGGTCTCAAAGGACAGAATCAAGTAAGTTCAAGGAGGCTTAAAACAGCACCATGTGTTCAGGGAGCTGTACAGCAGGGCCTCTGAATACATGGGCAGGTTGTGCGTGTAGCAATTCTAAAAGGTCCCACTTAAATCTTAGTTGTGCTACAGGCACCTACCTGGCTGTGTATTATACTTATTCCTGTCTCTAGATCTATAATCACACCCTTCCTTGACTCCGAAGAGCTTTACATCTCCTCGTGTCTCTTCACTCTGGACTTCACTTCATACCTAGCTCCTCCTGTAAGTCTTTTTCATCTTTCCATCCCCAACCCATAAAATCAAGCCTGAATTGTAGAACTTCGCAACATTGAATCCCAACAGCACTTTCATTCTGAGCTACAGGATAGAGCGTATGTACTAGCTTCCACAGTTCCTCACTGTTCTCACTGTTTGTATTGTCTTTTGTCTACATTTTAATGCCCGGGAAGGTAGGCAGTGCCCATGTGTCTGTTTCTTATATTTCCTTCAGTGTAGTGCTCGGCATATAGGTAGATGCTCTGATTGACTGATATGGTAACTAATCATAAATCATTTTTGTTCGACTTCAATAAGCATTGCATTTATAACCTGGTAAAACACTCTAAAGTACTGGGGGTAAAAAAGATTAAAATGAAGGATGATATAGAAAAGTAATATTACAATTTTGGGGGGAAATAAATTACATATATTTAATTGTTATAGAAGAATTATCTGAAGTAAACTTGAGGCTAATACTTACATAATGTGACACTATTCTTTACACTATAACTGCCCATTGATGTTTCTATTTACATTAATTTTGATTTAGTGCTTTTTGTTTGGAGTGAGATGTACAGAATACTTTTAAGTCATTTTACTTATTGTCAAGTTCCTTTCATATTAATGATGTAAGATTTCTGAGTAACAATTCTGATAATATAATTTATTCAGTGTAAATGGCAAGTAATCTTTTCATCTGTTTGACTGTTTATCACTGTATCTAATATTTTTGACTTTTATATTTTTTCTATTGAGAGGTGGTCTAGAAAAGATGCTAAAGATATTTTCTCTTTTACCAACGTGATCATTTATGTGGCTTTCTTAGGCGTTGCTATGAGGCATGATTTATTTTTATTCAGGATCATCTTTGAATTGCTCCCTGACATTCAAGGTTGAGCTTCGCTTTCAACTGAAAAATAATAATTCATATATGTTGTCTATAAGCCCAGCCATGCCTTCTGTAAATAGGGGGAACACTGACTGTTCTCACCATGAGACCCTCATTTCAGTTCAATCCAATATCTGAGACACGACTTCCAGGACTTAGGCAAATAATAAGTGACCTGAAAATAAGGAGTATTTACACACTTTCCTGCCTTTTCTACTGATTTCTGGAGATGAGCTCAGATTTGGTAGGATTTTTTAGGGCAGCTTAAATTACGAATGTCCTGTGCATGTGTGTGTGCGTGTGTGTGTGCATGTGCAGGAGAGCAGAGACAAGTGTAAGTGACAAATATCTGTCCTCCCTCTCCTGTTGCAGGGTGTCCTAGAATTTCCCTCCTCTACCTTCTTTCTCCTCCCGTTTCACCCCAACATTTGCTTCCTCCGTATATTGAAAACTCATCCCAGTATGTATTGGTTTTGTTTATTAGTGCTGTTATAAATTATTTTTTAGTAAGTGAAGATATTTAAGTAAGTAACTAGTTGGGATTTATTCATTCATTCATTCTCTTAGCCAATGGTTATTGAAGCACCTTCGATATTTTGAACAAAGTCTTATAGGTAGAAAATGCAAAGAAAGATGAGATTCAGATCCTTCCAAATAGCGGCTCATATGGGAGCAATGGCATCAGTGGAAATAAACAGAAGAATGCAATCATGTGTTTTGTGCTATGGAACTAAAAGGGGCACCGAGACACCTAATTCTGCCTTGCATGACAGACAGGATAGACAACGGGGCAGGGCTTTCCAGACAAAGGCAGCAGCCTGTGAAAAGCAGAGGTAAGAAAGCATGAGGTAAAGGCTGGCAAACACAGGTTACGTGTGGTGGAAGTGGTGGAAAGTGAGGCTAGAGAGCTGGGCACTGCTCCTGGGGGACAGATCTTCAAGTCTGGAATTTATATGGCAGGTGATGGGAAGACACTACAGGGCTTTAAGCCTACGAGTGGCAACATCAGATTTGGATTTTATACAGATCTTTCGGAGTGTACTTTAGAGGACAGATAAGAATGGAGTTGGGAAGAAGAGAAGCAGTGCTGCGGAGATTCACAGCCTTTAAAGAGATGAGAAGTGAGCCAAGTCCAAAACTGATTGGAATAGGGCACAGACTTGCGTCTTCTCAGCTTACATTCTTTTCTCAACCTGAAGACTTTCTCATTCTATCTCCTGCTGCCTCGGAACTCTGCCTGCCCTTAGAATCTTCACTGTAAGGCCACTCTAAGTCACTTAATGGGTTTTACTGTCTTTCTACTGAAAGGATGGTACACAGGTCAGCGACACAAGCATCACCTGGCAACTTATTGGAAATGCAAAATCTCAGGCATCACCCAAGACCTACCGAGTCTGTATTTCAGTAAGACCCCCAAGTGATTTGCATGCATGACGCACTTTAAGAAGCACTTTCTAACGGTTCTCCATGCCCATATGACAGTGTTTTGGGAGTAGAGTGGCACTTTCTATGCTCTGCTTCTTCTGACTCCCCCAAAGCACATAACAGTGCATATTGTTGGCGGGTAGCAGGTATTTGCTGGTTGATTTATTTTCAAAATAAGAGGGTTACTTTAAACAATTCAGCCGTTTCAATTTAATAGGCATTTACTGCAACTGGGAGACCAGTTAAGAGGTTATTGCAATATTGTCCAGGTGAAAAATGAGGTACTACATTAGGGCAATGTTAGTAGAGATAAAAAAAGAAGAGGCAAGGGAAAAGAAATATTTTGAAGGAAACATTGGTAGGTTCTGCTAATTACAGATATGAAAAGTGAAGGTGAGAGGAAGTACAAGAACTATGGTGAGGTGAATATAATCACTTACTGATTTTACTGGCCAACTGAAGCCTGGATGAGATCCCAAGTTTATTCAGAGCCATTCTTTCTACATTTTTCTATTTGTATTTTTCCCAGTCAACAAATATTTATTGAGTCGGTGCCTTCCAGAAAGCAGGCTCTTTTCTAGGTGTTGTAGATAAAAAGGCTTATCCTAATATTATTTGGTCTTTGCCCTCAAGGAATTTACAGTCCAGCGGAAGAGACAGAAAAACAAACTGACAACTGAAATAGAATGAAGTAAGTGCTATGATAAAGGTAACAGCAATGGGCTGGTGGCCCTGAGAAGGAATACTTAATCTAGATTTGGGATGCATGATTTCAGAAAATGCTTCTCAGAAGAGGGGACTTCCCCAATGAGCCATCAAGACCTAATAAATAGCCAGGTATATGTGCATATGTTCAGTGGATAAGATGGGAGGGTGGTGTGGACTCCCAGAAGACAAAGGAAACCACGCAGAGAAGGCCTGCGAGAGGGTTTGTTCAGTAAATTTATGTTGTTCCATGTGGCAGTAGTATGCTGTGTCAAGAGGAGGTTTGCTATATTGAAAAATACAGGTAAATAATATTATGAAGTGTCACTCGTCTGGTTATTGCAGATCAAGGTACACAGTAATTTCTTGCAAACCATGTCTCTCACGTGAAAAACACAGCAACTTAGTGATATCCTTGCTCCTCATTTGCAAAGAAATAAATCAAATATAAATCTGTTTTCTCTGCAAGCCAATCTCTTGTTAGACTCTTGTTGATCTTTCAAAACCCATTTAAATACCTCTTTTTTCTTTTTAAAGAAGCTAAACCATATTCTTTCTCCCTTTTCCATAGTTCCCAAGTTTTTTGTACCTCAAAATTCATAGGCTGCCTTTTCTCTTTCTTATAGTCTGAGTCTTCTACTTGCTTATGATATCCAGGAAGTAAGGAATATTATCTTATTTATTTTTATAAACATCGCAGTCATTGACATCATGCTTGGTACAGAGTAGGTGCTCAGAGAACAGATGTATTATCTCAGACAAATTAACTGGATTCTTAATTATTGAATGAGGCAGATAATTGATGAAGGTGAGATTTACCATCTTTACAGGAATAAAATTAAAAGTGAGCTTTTCCCACATTTGCTTTATATGTATAAATCATCAGTAACTTAACACTAGGCTTTAAGGGGCAAAGGATTAACACCTTTGCCCCTTCATTAAAGCCATTTGTACCCTGTAAAATATTTCTGACCACATCTGCTTTTGCTATAATGGCATGACATTTCTCTACAAACAGTTCAAAAATAGACTTGCACTTGTTAATTTTCTTTGTTAGCTAAATGCAACCATTCAGCTAGGTCAAATTCGCACGAAAATTGGACAACACATTGTAGCCTACAGGAAAGAGAAAGAAAGAGTGATAAAGCTGCAAACTTTCCTTCAGTTACTGGTGGCTTCTTTTTGTGAGGGAACGACTGCCCGCGATACTAGTGTCCTTGATATTTTACTCTCATCTCCCTAATGTATGCTAAAAGGCACTCTCATTTTTGCATTGTGTTTAATTTTTCTTTCATCTCTAACTCTTCTTTGACTTTTTTGCCTCCTTACTAAATTGAAAGAAGGTGGCCGCGTTCTTTTCATATAGAAATGGCGGCGTGGGGCATAAATGGTTCTTGAGAGCTCTTTTATTTTATTTTATTAAAGGAAAATAGATGGTCTCACTGAATCAACTTGGGATGATATTGCTATAATTCTGTCACTGTTTTGGAAAGAATGTCCCTCCCAATCCAGGGCATCATAAATGATTAACTATGAGTGCAGATCAAAACTTCACTAGGTGGCTTCTACAGGAGGAGGTCACACATTAAAAGAAGGTGTCGTAGGGTGGCCTTGTGGATGTTGCCCCTTAGAAATGGATTTCAAATTAAAATTCTCTTCTTAAACTGTTAAGGATCTTGTGAGAAAGCTGAGATCACATTTGGATAGCAGTCTTAGGGTAATAACCCCCAGAAATGTTCCATTTCGCTAGAGCTGAAACATACTCATTTGTCTAAAGCAGTGTAACTACTCTGGGTTTGCCACAGACTCTGCGTTGCCCTCCTTCCTCTCAAGGGTTGACACGGTATTCTTTAAAAATCAACAAAATAAATGTATTAAGTTTAAAATACATTTATACCATACTAACCTTTCTTCTTGCCAACATCTAACAAATAATCTTAAGGTGGCATGATCTCAGTCGGGGAGACTAAAACAATCTACTTGATGCTTGACCCTGACTATATATACAGCAGAAACTGTCTGAATACTGATGTTTTTCATTATTCTATTGCAACACTCCAATATATTTTCTCTCCCACTGCAGCCATCACTTTCTCAAATACACATATTCAATTTTACCTACCCAAGTCTTTTCTGCAACTTATGTTTCTAAATAATCTTGTAGGTACACATAGACCTTGGAATCTCATTTATTCTTCATAATGAAGACAACAAGGTAACTGATATATAGCCAAAAACTCAATATCATCCTATCTAAGCTTTAATAGTTTAAAATACTATTCTCTTATGAGGCAAGCCATTTATTTTAAAATAAATACGGCATTTCTTATATCATAATCTTGGCCCTGCATTTGTTGAATATTTGAGGAATCTAATGACAACCTTTAGTTTATCACTATGGTTATCATAATTTCACTACTAATAATAACCTACTGACTTTAAAAAATAATCTGAAAAACAATGATATGGTAGTTGAAATGAGTTTGAATTGCATATACTTTATACTCTCCCCAGATCTATCGCAGAATGGTTTTATAACCTTGGGAAAGTCACTGAACCTCTCAATATTTCTATTCTCATCTCTCTAAAATAAAGATAATAACTTCACCTTATCATCTACTTCAGTGATGAAGGTGTGAGGACTCATAACCACAAAAAGCACATCAGGCTTTATGAAAGCCAGACTCAGGATAAATATAAAGTATTTTTGAGAAAGAGCACATGAAGAGTTTGTAAGTACAAAGACAAAGTTTTTATAAAGTGTCTTGGAAAAAGAAAATACATAGAGCAAATAAATCATACCTCGATATTCATTTTCTGAGGTATTTCTGTGTCCACCATATCCCCTGCATTATCAGTTCAGTTGAAGGACCTGAGGAAATTTTTACATGGCTGCATTTAGCATTCAGCTATGGCTTCCCATTGCTAGGCAGTGAAATACTCATCTTCTACTTTATGCACCGGATTTATTGCTTCTAATGGAAGATTTGCATTTGCTCTAAGATTACAAATAACGATTAAGCCAAAGTAATTACTCTTAACCTTAATTTGTAGCTCTTGCTTGCAGCAGGGCACTTTTATCTGTTCCATTTCATTTCTTTTCTTCTTTTAGGATTAAAAAGAATAAATTTTATTTTATTTTTTTTACATCTTTATTGGAGTATAATTGTTTTACAATGTTGTGATATGTTCCATTTATTTTCATTCTCATTTTGGTCTGGTGGTATTTCTAAATAAATCAATTACAGTAGACGTTGGAACAGGTCTATTGAATAACACCTAGGCTGACTACACATATTGTGTGGAGAATGGAGAAAATTATAGCTATAATTCAATTAAAAATGAAAGCATACTTCAGGGGTCAGTTATCTGAATAAACCAAGGGGAAAAATCTTTTGCCCTAGATTAGTTAGTTTATTCTTCTTTCCGCTTATTCTTGTGAGTACAGAGATAGCACTTTAAGTGGCAAATATAAAACAAATAATGCACTGCCTGCTTTATAAATAATTTGTGAATACTCCACAAAGTATGTAGAGCTTCCTTTATCAACAACCATAATTGGTAGAAATCACTAATGACTATAATAATTGTTAATCTTCATCAAGAATTTCCTACCACGTCAGGCACTATTAAGCCCATTACCTTTTTTTATACCTATTTTACAGATGAGAAAACTGAGGCAAAGGGAGATTAAAGAACTTGCCCAAATTCATGAAACTAGTGTGTGGCAGAGCTTAGAATTCATCTTGGCCTGACTCTGGAGCCTGTGTTCTCCTCACTTCACTCTTCTACTTTCCCAGGATGAGCCAAATGCCTCACCGAGCAGTATTGTTGTCTGAAATGTCATTACGTCATGGTTAAAGACTGACTGCAGCATGAAGAATAAAGCATAAGTTAATTAATTGTGACTATGCTTTTACTTCTACTCTCTAGACTAATATTTCTCAGGAATATAACACAATGAAAGGTCATGAGTGATATTTTGACTGTACGGAAGTATATTAAATTAAAAACCTTGCATTTTTAAAATATTGAGACTTGTTAATAAAAGAACCATCTCTTACTTGATATCCAAATGATTATTCCTTAACTATAAAACTGAAAAGAATTGTGTTCCATAAATTTCAGTAATGTTCTCCCTTGCTGAAGACAGTGCCTTGTACTTAGTTATTTCTTCGTATTTATCACATACAGTACATATATATAATCAATAATGGAGCTTATGAACAAAGGAGTCAAACAGAATTTATCACCCGTCAATATGGCCACTCCTTCTAATCATAATACAAATGAATGTTTCTCAGTAGATATTAAAACTTTATACTCATTTATTTTTAAAGTAGCTTTTTAAAACCCAAAGCTATAAATGAAATGTAAAAAGTAGGAAAAAATCACCCACAGTACCCTCAGTTGAAGAAAAAAAATGATACATTTCCTTCCAAATCTTTTCCATGAATATTTTTGTTATTGAAGTAGAGTGTCTATGTAGCCAAAAATTCTGAAATAATTTCCAAATTTTCAGTATAGTGCACAGTTAAATTACAAGAGTATATTTTTCTAAACTATTTCTATGTTGTACAATAGCATCATTTCAAATTAAATATTTATAGCTTGTCAGGTTGTAAAAATCTCCTTCTCTAGGGTTGACTAGATAACTCTTTATCTGATGTGTTCCATAAAATTTAGCATTGAGCAGTTAAAGGTTTGCGTGGATTAATTTTGAGTCATCAAAACTAAGGCAAATTTCAGTTGAGGCAAGACATACACATTATTAGGAACTCTCCTTTCTGTACACATTATTAGGAACTCTCCTTTCTGTCTGTATGTTATGCATATAAATTATGGCTAAATGATATTAACTGTGAGTGTGCATGAGTGTCTGAATGATTGCATGTGCACACTTGCATTTAAAGATGTATGCTTGGGCTTCCCTGGTGGCGCAGTGGTTGGGAGTCCGCCTGCCGATGCAGGGGACACGGGTTCGTGCCCCGGTGCGGGAAGATCCCACATGCCGCGGAGCGGCTGGGCCCGTGAGCCATGGCTGCTGAGCCTGCGCGTCCAGAGCCTGTGCTCCACAACGGGAGAGGCCACAACAGTGAGAGGCCCGCGTACCGCAAAAAAAAAAAAAAAAAAGATGTATGCTTTTGATTTTTAGGTCCAATTAAAATGATGTTACTGGCCTCTGTTCTTTTCCCTTTGGATAGCCAATCTATATCACAAAGTCATTATTCACTGTTCCTTCACTATTTTGCACTTGAACAGGCAAAACAATTTACAATCTTTCTAAAAAAAAAAAAATTCAGAATACTAAGCTGTTATGGCTTCCTCCTTCCCAAGGAGGCAGTCTGTTCAGTAGAGAAAGGGATCTTACAGCTGATGGCCTGCAGAAAAGCTGTTTACTATAAACACAAAGTCCTGTTTTTCCATACATCATGGTTGGAACTTTTAAAATGCCTCTAGTGATTTATCTTATTTATATCTGTGTACAACTAGAGTTAACTTAAGACAGTTTTAAACATCATTTGAAAATTTTTACTGTAAAAATTCTGAATGTTCATGTAGGTAACAGAATTAGGAAAATTCTTATTTGACTGCTTCCTATATTTACTTGATATAAATATATTTAATGAGGCTTTACTAGGGTACTGTAAGGTAAAAGGTGAAGGGTATTTTGCACTTAAAAATATACAATTGCATTTTCCTATTTCCCGACATGACTTGTAAACTACATCGTAAAATACAATATTCAACAAAACTGATTTCAGAGCCAGAAATTTGACCCCAAAACAGAGCTCATGGATGTGTGTTAAGTACAAAACCCTCCTAATAATGTACTCCTTGACCTGTTTGTGGATGTGGATGTGGTTTTAATACAGAAAACATATGCTGAGTGTGGTGAATGGGAAAGACAAATCTAATATTTTCACCACAGGTGGGAAAAGAGGAATATTACAAAGATTTTTCATTGGCAATCACACCAGTGATAAGCATGGCAGAGTTGTTCAGAATGCCTTATAATATCTCTAGCATGGAGCCACCCATGATTGGCTCTTTATTGTACTAGGATTGCATTACTTTGGGCAAGTCTTTTAACCTCCTCTGAGTCTCCTTTTCCTCACTCTGAAAATGGTGAAGAAGATTTGTGGTCCCTCACAAATAATTTACAATAATTAAGTATTGAAGCACTTTATAAATGCTAATACCTTCTGCACATGTGAGGTAGAGGGGTTAGTAGATAGCACAGGGCTCTGGGAGTGGAATTTTAATGATAATCTTCCATGCAATATCCATGTCACTAAAGTAGTGAGTGGATATTTTAAAGACCAGAAGAGCTTCGAAAAGAGATATTTGGCATAATAGAGAAAGCCCTGGGAAAACTCTTGGCATCCAAAGATCCAAATATCCAAGTTTAAACCCTATCTAAGGATTACATTAGAATTTGGAGTCTAGCAAGTAAATTAGGAAGATGTTGTTATATTGACCAGAATGATGAATAATTTGGCATAGAAATAAAAGTTTGGGAGAAGAATGACAGAATTGACTTACTGTCACCCAAGCTGGTGACCCTGACATGTGGAATGTGAGCTTCTCAAGGCCACAAACCTTGGAGTGAGAGGTGAGAAAATTGGTGACAAGGAGAGTCCTGGGACTATGAAAGAAGAAGTCAATTGATGTAACTAAATGTTCCAAGTTTGGGAGTAATGTCATACCTGAAACTTCAAAATCGTGAAGTAAAATATGATTTGAGGTGCTGGTATTATGAGAGCTCTGGAAAATGCTTATGAATTCACTTTACCCAATTTTATTAGTGGCCTTAGAAGAAAATTAAAGACTTTAATATTAAATTTTCAACATAAAAGATCTCTTTAAAACACTAAATGAGTTATTAGAAAAGGGTCAAAACTAGTTTACAAGCTTATATTCCAAATCAGTGTTCTCTTTGCCCATAGCATAGTGTGCCACTATTTATTTTTAATGAGCAAATCCTACAGTTGGAAAATGGTGCAGAGGGGGGCATATTCAGGGTAAGAGATATAACAGACTTTGTCCTAAAACTCATTTTGTTCATGATGCTATTTAATTTAGGAACAAAATAGAGCAGCATAGGCAAATTAAAATACACATTAACTCTTGCAAAGTTCATGTTTTTCATACAACTCTCTAAAGACAATCAATAAGAGATACCTGATTTTAAATTATTTTTCATAGAGTTGTATATTTATTGAATTTGCTTGCAAAAATATTTGACTTTATTATTCTCAAAAACATGATGTTACTATATTTTTCAAACTGATTTCTTTAGAAAAAGAAAGAAATTAACTTAGAGATTTAATCATATAATTGTCTACCTATTCTTCCAACAAACTTATTAAAATCCTATTAAATGTCAAGTGTCGAGTAAATGGATAACAGGACTCATGACTGCTTTTCCTTAATAAGAATGCAAATTTTTGTTTCACGTTTTTCATGTATAAATATGTAAACAGATATATTTAAGTTTAGTGACAAATCTGTTACCCAATAAGGATACAAAATGCAGAAAGTAGTTAATTAAACATTTGGGTTAACAGAGCAATAGCATACATATGTAATACGTTACTGAAGAACCAAAGTTCACGTATTATAAAACTTATTCTGATATTACTTAAATCTTTTCTTTAATTCAGATGATCCAAAGTCCCTTCAAGATGTTGTTGAATACGGTGGTCACTGTTACGCACATTAGCTGGTATTATCATTTTAAAACAAAAAGAAAATTCCATCTTGCGAACTAGAAAACTTTGGTGGCTACTCTCACGTGTGTATAATTCAAACTAGAGCTGGAAGGTATAGTGAGTTTTCCTACTCATCTATACCCTTTCAAATCATTAATTCATTAGGACTAAAACAATTTATGAAACAGGCCTGTTTGAAGCACTTTCTTTCCTGTCAGCCTCTGGGCTGATGATGTAATACAATAATCCATCATGGAGCCAGGGAGCCCTGTTGATGGATTACTGCAATGGTTCGTCCACCTGTCGCTCTACTCTGTAATACACCATTACTGGGGCACAAAAGCAAAGTAGCTTTTAAAGAAGTAAAGATTCCAGGAAAAGCACTGTTTGGATTTTATTTTTCAATCTCAAAAGATATTATTAAAGGTTGTAGCAGGTGAGAAACGTTGATGGACAAATTGAACAAAACTTAAAAGTTATCACAGAAAAGAAAACAAAGTTTTCTAGGTTCTGATTCATATATATTAAAGAAACAACGTAAGTTTGATTAGAGAGCTTAGAAATAACTATGGGTAGTGAATGATGATCTCGTGAAAGGAGGAAAAAGAAAAAAATTAACTTCCTAACCTTCGGAAGAAGGTTGGTATTATCCCCAGTCCTATCTAGAAAATATTCTAGTCTAGTAGATAGTGGTGTCCTGTAGTTAGTAATAATCTTAATACAAATAGCACTTAATGAGAATTCTCTTTGTAAGGTTTAATCTCATTTGTTCTCCACTATAAAATGTAGATTCAAGGAACTTGCTTAAAACACATGGCTAGCAAATGGTAGGGAAAAGATATAAACCTAAGCCTCTGGACTTTAAAACCAGTGTGGTAGAGTACAAAGAGAACAGATCTGTATATATCTTCCTCTTAGGATTGGGTGTCAATAAAGAGTGATAATTCATATACCTAATCCTGTGCCTGACAGAGAACAGCCGAAGAATTAAAGTGATTTTTTTTTCTTTCCTTTCCCTCATCCTCATGTAATCAGATGCCTCTGCCTTGAATTATAGGCTATTATAACATCCTCGATGTTAACCCATGGAGAGTTTGCATATTCACAAGACGGCAGAAGAGCCATTAGAATGCTTTAAACTCGTCATGTTTCTTAGTGCAAATCCCTAATCCGGA